>NC_069140.1:26784887-27119734 GCF_943734755.1 Anopheles moucheti
TGTGTCGGAACAGCTGCTATCTAATTCGAGCTCGGCGGCCGGTGATTTGGTCGGGTCCGAATCGCACGAGCTGGATTCGCTGACGTCCAACTCGGTCATCAAACCGATCAGCCTGGACATTGCGCGACCGATCAACTTTGACCGGGCATTCAAGAAAAAGTATTCACTGCCCCGTGAGCAGAGTCCTTCCACGGCTAGCGCCATTACGATGGTGTTGCCGGACGATATCGATACGAAAGGCGCTCACCACAGTGCACAACAGTAAGCGGAAGGGGTGAGTGAATGTTTCCGAACATGATGTGATGGTGGTAAAAGAATGAATATCATACGCTGTCGTCCACGTGTTATCCCGTAGCGTTGCGCAAATTTGTATGTACTTAGAACCGATGTGTTAGAGTTTTAAATAGGGTTTTACCTGTAGTAGGAATCACTTTCTATAGGCGCGATATGGAATGCGCGTGCAGTAGGTAATGTGTTTTGTTTCTCCTATCCCCGTTTTCATTGAGCTTCCACAAACAATCATTATTTGACCGGTGCCAAACACAGCGTGTATGGCGCGGTAGGTTTAAATATAGCGAAATTTGATAACTTTAGGGTCGTTCAAGTCCATAAACGACTACCCCGAATTATGGCACACAGACGCAGACCCAACCATAGATGAATGTTTTTTCAAATGCTGTTGTTCGAATTTAGTCTTTGGAGGCTGTCTTTTGGCAGTTAGTGGCAAACCAAAACAAAAATATATATATATATCTGTCATCTTTGTTGGAGAACCGTTGCCAAACCACAACTGATCTCACGTGAATGGTATAGAGAGGTCTGTTAGGAGCAAAAAGTTAAGTCCAAAACGGTTAGAGCAGTTTAGCGAGGAGCCTGCAGTAACTCTGTTTCATCAATGCAATGCAAAAATGCATTAGGAAATGGAAGCGCAATCTTTAAAAGCCATCCCTGGTACGGAAGCAACTTTATCCAGCATTATCTAGCAACTTCCGGACGAGATATCGCTGTTTATTGCCCAGGGTCAATTCAAAAGCAGAAATCGGAAAACTGGCGATTACAAATAGAGGATACACATATGTATGTTGTGAGAGAATTAGTGGAACCACTTTGTGATACATATATATATATATGAATATATTTACAGATAACTATTATTATGTGCGAACGATTTGTTGGAAGAAAACAGGTTTTACAGGCGAATCAGAAAGGAAGCAAACGTGTGAGGGTTGTGGATGGTGGTGTCCGTGTTGACGTGTACATTAGCAAAACCATGAAGTTTAAACTAGCAGTAGTTGGATGAACGTACAAAAACAAACAGTAAATAATACTACTTATTTCGAAACGATAGGACAAATTGTTCGCGTCCCTCGAGACGTCCAGACAAATCGACAGTTCGACGCTCACAGTATGACGCGACAGTAGAGTATTAAGGGAATTAAAATATAGAATGTGAAACTCATTATTAATCATCGGTTCTACGGTGTGTAATATGTGAAATACGGCTTACAGACGTTTTTTTGATATCCATTTCTCTCGTCCGAATACACATCCGCTAGATGGGGTTTTTTTTAGCTAAATGACCGATTGATTTGACCGATTTATTGTGTTAATAATGGGCCGGGGAAAGGTGTGTGGTGTGGGGCAAAACGAGGGGACCACCGTCCGTGGTGGTGTGACTCGTTTTTTGGCGAAAAAGGAGCGGGTGTGTGTGTGTACAATCAATCCTTAACTGTATCTGTTTTGCATTTATGTATATAATATATATAACTATATGTATATATTTCTTCACATCCTTCTTAACGCCTACCTATGACAATTTTTGCACTTACGGTCTAAGAGAAATAAAGAAAAAGGACCTTCGGGCGGGGTTATGGTGGAGAACGGTGGTTGGGTGGGAATATGGTAAAAGATAAAACGCGCGTCATTAATACAAACTGATTTTTTTGTTAAAAAAAAATGGGGAAGGAAATATCCACCCTGTGTCCCTAGCCTAGCTTGATCATTCCTCGTAAGGGAGATGGCGAGCGTGTGTGTATTACATAATGATTTTTGTTTCAATGTTTGTTTGTTTTTTTTTTAATCTACCATTCTTATCACACCATAGTATCCTGCTGTGCGTGTGATTCCGACCAGCATAAGGATTTGGTTGTAATAAGAATGGCGTCTGTCCTCACAATGGTGTCTCGTGTATGTTTTTTTGGGAGAGGTTTGAAAAATAGGGGATTACACAATTATGTACTTATGCAAAAATAAAACGAACAAATTACATATAATAGCGTAATGTAGCTGTGCCCCACCGCCATCAACCAAAGAGCATTTTGTCCAAAAGAAGGAAGAAAAAAAAGGCCACCCCTAAAATAATCCAATCTAACACCTCCCTCGCAGGAGAGATCCCTTAACTGCTAATGCGCGGCTTTTTTACATTTTTTTTCTTGCTATCAAACATGTCCCATTTACCGCCTGATTCGCGACACTTACCCACAACATACCGTCCCGTGTGGGGAGAGCGCTACCCACAGCACTCGCCACAGAATCATTCGATATGCGAAAAGCGACAGTTTATTACTGCTCCACAACATAGCTCAACGACAGATCTGCTTTATCCGGGTGGTCTGCCATTCCATCCCCGTGCGACATCTTGGAGCATTGACGGGAGGCGGGATGTGCATGACGGCGAACGTATTGGTGGTGGCATTAAAATGGCGGGGCCACAATTTGTTTCCTTTTTTTCGCATCGATGGCCGCCCGACTACTCGCTGTTAGGATGCAGTACCACGTGCGGGCGTATGATTTCCTCTATATCCATCGACATGGTTGTGTCGTCCTTGCCGACCACTTCGTCCACCACGCCCACCACTTCATGCGATGAATGATGTGGATGGTGATGGTGATGATGGTGCTGTGTATGGTGCCCCGTCGCCGCACCACCACTCTGCGGGTCAGCTGACGAGGAGGACGACCCACCGGACGTGCTAGTCGTGGTGGTGGTGGTGATCAGCTCACTGCCACTGTTACTGCTCTGCTGCACGAAATCCATCTCCGAGGTAAGGTCTAGCGTGGCATTGGCCGTCGTCGAGGTGCTACTGTTCACGGAAGCGTTCCCACCGGTTGTGGTGATGGCCACCACGGTTGCACCACCGCCCAACGTTATCGTTTCGCCCGCTAGCGTACCGCCGGCACCGCTCGTCGAACCGACACTCGTGCTGGCCGTAATTTTGTGCATCTCGCTCAGCTCCTCACTGTCCGATTGCATGATGAGGCTCTGGTCCGATGTGTTCCCGTTGGTCGGTTTGTTCGAGATGATCCGATCGCGCAACGACGGTTCGTGGTTGTGGGGTGAACCGACCTCCCGCACCTTCTGGTAGTCCTCCGTGATGTGCAGTATCGCCTGGCAACCTTTCCGTCCGTTCCACGCACACTTCCACGCCGCTATACCGTTACGGATCTTTTGCTGCGTCCGGAACCGGTACCCGTTGTAGATGAGAAACGTTTGGTAGCCATCTTTCGTAACGAGCTGGTAGTGGTTGCGCTTGTACGTGGTGACGTCGGTCAGCCACCCATCGCCGACCAGTATGTCGTTCGAGACCTTGCGCTTCGATGGTTGGTCACGTGCTTTTTTCTTCTTCGCCGAAGACGAGGTCGAGGATGCTTTGCTGCCGGGGCCGCCAACACCGGCGCGGGATGAGCTGTTCGCGATAACCGGTGAGCCGGTGCTGGTAGATAAAATAGCTGGCGTTCCATCTGTCGTCACCACGATCGTATCCTCCTCGTGTGGATGGTGTTCCTGCGTGTGCTGATGATGCTGTGTCTGATGGTGGGACTGTGGCTGTTGGTGCTGGGACTGCTGTTTGGTCGGTGTCGTTTCGGGCGGATTTTCCGGCACCGAGACGGGCAGCCCATGGTTGTGTTGCCCTATCTCCGCCACCACCTGTATGTTATCGTCCACCTCGATCGCGGCCGGACACTGGATGTCACTGCCGGACGCAACGCACAACCAGATACCGATCTGGGCCGGTGAGGCAGTGAACAGTTGCTTCTTAAACTCGATTATGTTACCGTTCAGTGGCGGACCACCGTCGATCGAGATGCGCTGATCGATTCCAACGTGTGGTTCATCGATACCGCCCGCACCGAGCTCGGAACCACTGCCCGCGCCGGTCGCTCCGTTCGAGGCGCTACTGTTCGTTGCGTCCGGCTGCATGCTGACGACGTTGTAGATTGCCGTCGCATGATCGACCGATTTGCGCTTCTCGCGCAACAGCAGATCGTTTTCCTTCACCTTCTCCTTGTACTCGAAGAAATCCTCCACCATCGTTACGCATTTGCCACATATGTACGAGTTTAGGTCCTCATCGAAGTTTATCTGTAAGTGGTGATGGACAACATCCATATCAGAGGCTAGGCTTTCAAGCTTGAATTTACAAATGGTCACTCTTCACCTGGTTGTTCTACTTACCGCGACGTTTAACAACTCGAGTATCTTCAGTAGTAGAGATTCATTGTCATTTCCTGCGCCCGGGAACAACTCGTACAAATCGCACGCTTGTGAAAAGCACAACCGACAGAAGGGAAGCTCTGTTTGAATCTGTGTCTGTAGCGGATCCATCTCCATCGTGTAACCGGCAAGCAATAGTTATCAATGATCCGGTAAATCAGCAACAAATAAAAGCACACACTAGATCAATCCAAAGTGCAGCTGTTTGTGGCTTGCCGCCGACTTTGAGAGTAGGGATTTGTTTACGTAGCCCGATATTGCCGAGCCCTCGCTGTTCCAGGTTTTGCGGAAATAACTGTACGTGGAATGGTGACAATACGACGCGACCTTCCGAAACGCTAACACGTTCGGAGAAACTTAAAAGCCACCGGGCGTCGCGCGTTCAAATAGAACCACTTGCCATTAAAGAATTGGTCCGTAGTAACGTGTTTTTCGTTCTTCTCTAATACCGGGAGTCTAGTTTAGAGTATATTTACACGATGGAATCCCAACAAAAAAAAAATCACACACACACAATTTCCGACGGAAGGTTTTGACGGATCTTTTTGATGGAATGAGTAGGCTCTGGCTCTGTGCTTCTTTCGGGCCCTTGTCGTTTCTTTCGCGTGCTTGCTCTCGCTCTAGCACACGCGAGCGTCTTTCCTTATGCTGCTCTTGCACTCACGCAGCGCTGAGATTTAACGCCGATCTTCCGTCTCCTTCACCGATGGCCGTGTGTGTGCGTGTGTGCTTGGTACCAAGCGCTTTCGCTTTTCCACACACCACTGTACGCGCTCTCCTTCTTTCTCCCTTGGAAGGCTTTTATGTTTTGTTTTTCCCTTCGGCTTTGCTCCGTTCCTTTCTTGCAACACTTTCCGTAAAGTGATGGGTATGTGTATGTGTGTGGGGGGTGGGAGGGAGTAAATTGGGGATGTATGTTTTTCACACGGTCACTATTAGCGGACGGGAGAAAGAGAGAAAGAGAGAGAGATGAAAGGACAAAAACGATTAGAAATAGGTAAAATAAGAAGAAAAACAACAACAACAAAAACGCATCCCCGTTTTTGCTCTCCCACCCAACAAGAACTGTCACTGTGGGAAGCGAAAGGGATGACGATGATCGTAGCGCATACAAACTGCAAGCAGACACTACCCCCACCCCCATTTCCCCGAACGCACCGACCAACATAAGGGGGTGGTTGGGTGGAAGACCACTTAAACTCCAGGTTTGCAATGTGTCCCCCTGAAACACTATGCCACGCGTAAATTTGTTTGACAATAAACCAAAAACAACCCCATTCAATGACACCAAGGCATTAACTCCAGCGACATGTTTAATTTTTCACACTGGAGGTTGTAAAAGAGGGATTTCATTCCTAAAGTTCGATCTGACCGTGCGTTACCGTGTTGGAAATATAGCATTTCCACGGAAGTTAAATGGTTCATCACTTTCTACGCGATCGTCACCTGCTGGCACTGGGGATGTTTGAAGCTGTCTGTCACGGTACCACTTCGCAATGACATCGACATGTTGCCATAATCGAACCACGCAATAGGGCAAGAAGAAGAGGGCGAAGGGGTGGATGTGATGCGGATGGGTCAAACAAAGTGCAGTCACGATTGACCCACCATTCGCACGAGCGAATAATATGCGGAAACTTTAAACTGTAACTTCAACCGTACCTAAATACCACTTCTGAGAATCGCTCATACACTCATTAACGCGATCAAGCGCTTTTAAAGAGTCTTTAAAGAGTCCTTTCGACACTCACTGCTTTTTGTATGTTTGGACGCGTCGGTCAGACCACACTGTGCGATTGTTTTAATGACAACATAATGCTAGCCACAATGCTGGACATACCAGCTCTTTTACAGCGTTCTTTACGTTTTTCGGGTTCGCGTACACACACGCCGTATGTGAGAAACACACGCACAAACGCACACACACAACCACATGCGCGCACTCCGCAGCTACAAACCAACGGGCGCTGCTGCTGCTGCTGCTGCTACTTTGCTGGGGTCCTCCTGTTTCTCTCTTACCATCCCCGTACGGCACCGTACATTGCGAACAACCCCTGTTGTTGGAACCAACTTACGCAGGGCACCAAACGGCATCCGTGTGCGGGGGCTTTTCCTACGCGGTGACGGTGCGTCGTACTCCGTTCGGTGCACACTCTTGCCGCAATCGGGGTTTAGTTAAAATGTATTATAAACAAAAATATGTCCAGTCCCGCTTCCAGTGCCTCCGTGCGCCCAGCCGAGATGAACTTTGCTTGTTGGCAACAAATGGCCAGCCCAAGTCAGTGTAAATTCAGGCCTCGTCGAAAGGCCGTTTTGACAGTCGACAGGGAAAATGGACGATCAAATAATACAGGGCTCGTTAGCTAGCTCGAACAGGCTTCAACCAAAGTCAGGCAGCGCGCTGTTAATTTAACCATTCGAGCAGCATAAAATTTTCCCGTTAAAGTAAGGGGAAAACATTTACAGAAGTTACGCCATGATATGTATTAAACTGAAATAAAACCATTCCATGTAAATGTATCATAAAAACCCACTGTTAGAACCGTTGCATTTTGAGACTTCTTCACACTGTTTCTACAACTCCTAAGCGAACCATACAGCCTGACGGAGTAATTTTCTAGAATGTGGAATTTAACTGCGCCCTGCCTGAGTGCGAAGTCTGTACAGCCTGGGGTCACTCGAATGACTTTGATAAAGAATACAAAATGTTTTACTACCTTTCTCAAATCGGAACATTCAACTGCAGTATCAAACTATCATGAACCGATCCGGATTCCATTCGAAATTTTATGTTTATAAGCTGAAGGAAGTTAAGTTTATGTTTCGGAAATGCTTAACTACATCGGGTGAATCAGAACGGCCACAATTGCTGAACTGCTGCGCGACGCGCGTTTTTGTGTCCCAGTTTCGAGCAGCTTTACCCTGTAAAATTGACAGATGTCAACGATTCGCATTCGTACATGATTGCAGTTGGGTTGGTGAAATGATTGCCATTGCAAATAGCAGGGCTTTTAGTCGTTTACTTATCATTGTTTCTTTTTCCATGTTTCAGGTGGTGTAGTAACCAAAAGGCATTGATTACTACACTGAAAACATTTTTAGTAGATCGAAACAATGGAACAAAAATGTCCATCAAGTATCTCTAGTATAACCCCCGGTTTCGTCTGAGAACTTCCAACATCAAATTCAAATATGTTGGAAGGAATTCAACTTGATCCTTGTTGAAGGATTTATACTCAACTCATTCCAATAATGGACCATCGTTAGAGAGGAATTTCAAATTTTACACTCATATTGCTTAATTTGTCTATCTCTAGTGGTGTAATTATTCTTTTATATGTCTTTGATTCATAGATCGTCTGAGATCATTCGTTCAGATCGTTCGCAAACTTCTCGCAGCAAAGAACCAAATATCATAAAAAATACACATGAAATAAGTTTGAGAAGAGGAAAATCTGGAATTTGGTACTAAATCATTCGGCAACTTCGGAATATATTTTACGAAACATTCCACAATGTCCATCAAATCAGTAACTGAGTCAACCGAAAACAGCGGATTCAGAAAGATTCTATGTTCTTCATACAAATTTTAACAACGATTAGAATTTATTCGAATAATCTCATGAATAAGCAATAAGGTTTAAATACAGCTACAGCTACAATTATTTGTATTAGAAATTGTAGGCAAGTATTGCTAGGGATAGATCATTTTTGACAAAGAACTACAATGAAAAGGGCATAGAGAGCCGCGTGCACAGCTCGCGAACCGTACTTTACCGACCGCTGTTCTAGGGTAAAGTTGCAATTTGCAAAACTTCATTCTGATACAAATTTGCATTTTTCCCATATCGTCTAGTGGATAGGATAATCGGCTCTCGTACATCTATGCACCACGTTTTGCAATAGTTGCTGATTCTGATCTTTCGCCAAAGGTAAGCAGTTTTTGATCTTTCACTGCAATGCAACTTTGCATGATTTGCATGAATATTTGACTGATATGATATCATTTCAGGACGGAAAACAATCTACGTTGCGCTTACAAATCAGTTCACATATATATATTACAATGGTAGCTAAATTTCCAAACGTTGACGTAACATTTCTCTGGAGCATACATTATAACCTCTGCGATAGGAAATATTTCATTTCAAATTGCGATAGTTTCTCCTTTATTACCGAGATTCCTACACTCAACAGCTACACTTCATTGGAGAATTTTTGGATTTGCCACACGAAACACGTGCGGTACCATGTCGGCGAGCGTACGGAACAACTCCTCGGAAATGTCGTGTGGTAACAGTAGCTGCAACGTGTTCAGTTCAGCTCCACCCCAGCTGGCTGATTCGATCATGAACCCTTTGGCGCATTTAAACACCAATTCCGCACGCCGAATGCACCAACTGACGGTCATATCCTACAACGAAGCCGTGATGAAAGTAATAGTAGTAAAATTGTACATCCGTTCTAGCGGAATGGTTTACCAGAAACACTCACCTCGGACATTTCGTGCCTCAGTAGACCCGGAATGGTCAACGTGGTGATGTCATGCCTGCTGGAGATTTTCAATATATTGCGCAACCCCAATATCACAGGATGGCGGGAATTTATTTCACTTGGGCTTTGGAATGTTTCATCCGATATGAGATGAAAGATGACATGCGAGTGAGACAGATTGGAATGGCGCGTAATAAATGCATCGCCCGGCTTTACTGTCACCACCGTACGATCTGGCCGCCGTCCAGCAGCCGCCGCTAGGCTTTGAGCACCACCCGCCTCAACCGCAGAACCATGCTGAAGGTTCCGCAAATCTTCCTGTATCTTTTCAATCTGTCGATCGATCTGATCGAAGTGAAATTCTGTCGACATGTTGGCATTTCGTCGTATCTCCCGATCGGGCGTTATCTTACCGGACGGCGTTAGCACTACGATACCACACAGCGAGCTGGAATACAGCCCCAATGCCACATTTGGTCCACCGAACGATGCATCACCGTACAGGGGACTGCAAAGATCCGACACGCGCGTACTGAGAATGCGTATATTATGCATATGCTTCAGCTGTGACCCCAGATGGATGGTGAAGCTTTCCTCCATCGATGGGGCCTGGGTGGAAATCATTGACCACCGGTTACCGATCTGGGTGGGGCTTTCGGAATGGGCCAGAAAACTTTCGTCCACATGCTGCGTTACCCAGTTACGGTACTCGTGCTTCTGATGTCCCCGCGTAGATTCCAGCTCCGACTCGCACTGCTTCCGGATCATATTCTGCATGCCGTACTGTTTGGCCAACATGTGGTTAATATTTTCCGGTGTTATCGATATATCCAGCAGTTTAATTTTCGAATCTATCTCCTCCTGATGCAGTGTGTTCATCGTGGTTATCTGCTGTGTCATTTGTGTGGCCAAACTAGAAATGGTACGCGCATACTCACGCTCTTTGCTTAATATTTCTGGCAGCAGTGACGAATGCACCAGCTGATGGTAACTTTGGGCGAATATTTCCTCATCCGTGGGTCCAATCCGATCGGCAAACTCGAGTATCTCCTCGCGGTAGAGTTTCTCCGTGTCGAGCGCCAACGAGTCCACGTCCGGTGTTCCATTGCGAAACTTTTCCAGCAAAAGCTCATCCCGATCGTCGTAGAACGTTTGATTTTCACGCTCGATAAATGATTGCAGCGTTTGGAGGAGGTTCCGATCCGCCCGGAGAAACTTCATGATTGGATCCATCCGAACGGACACGATCTGGTGGCTTAACTCGGCCACACTTCCTTTGTACGGAATTTCGATTGCGTACACCAGCTTTGCCGGCTTATCGTCCACGTTGGTGTATTCATAGTGAAAGTCCACAATCTTACTCGGTTCCAGCTCCATCCAGAAGTGTTCGAAGCTCCGTATTGCAATACGCCTACTGTGTTTAATCGGCCGTGGTTGGTTTATTTACGGTTCACGCATCAGGATGACGTTTGGTATTTTGGCAGGGTTGCTGTGGAAGCTTCGCTCCTTATCAGCTGGTTAGGGTTGAGTTGTCTTTCAACTAGGAAAAGAGAAACAAAATTCAGGATTAGATAGAATTAAGATCAGTTTAAATTTACTCTGCAATAACGCCCCTGTGTTGTAAATAAAAGTTTCAATTACGTACGCCACCAAGAATTGCGTGAAATTATGCTGTTGTTGTTTGCCAATTTTTTTTATCATTCCACGTGCGTTTGTGTTAGTGTGGGATTTTGAATTTGCTCTCTCGTTGTACGTTCTACATCGCAATGTTAGCCGGTCAAAACACACAGAGAGCCCAAGTTTTCTGAGCGACTTCCCAATGCTCCGGTTGAATGTTTGTACGCAATGATACGAGGAGGTGGGGGAGAATTCTTACACGTTTACATGTTTGTTTGTATTCCCACACACCACTATCCGGCTCGCAATTGGAGCGTTGGAGCGGCACATTAAGTTACACAATTGCGAACGGAAGCAAAAGGGTCGGACGAGAAAGTTGCAACGCGAAAGGGCAACCACAGTTTCACTAGGCAAACGATCCCGTTTCATTCGTTTATCTCCCGTGAACGGTGCCGGTCGGTGGTGCTTCCTGAGTAGCATTCAGCTCAACGTACTAGTGCGTCGTGTTAATTACGTTCCAGCAACAGTAGACAAACAATACGTCCAATCATGAGCATTTTCGCATCGGTCGAATTGGGTCCCCCGGTGGAAGTGTTTGCCCTCAATAAGGCGTGCATTGAAGATCCGAACCCCAACAAGGTTAATCTTGGCGTAGGAGGTAAGCAAAAATGTGTATGTTGCGCTAGGTCATTTTCCCCCATTGCATCACGGCCAAAAGTCTCTTCTTTCTCCCCTCCTTATCGATGGTTGACTGACTGTCAAGGTTAACCGAGGTCACGAAAGATTTGAAAAAAATGTCTAATTTTGCGAGGTTGGTGCGAAGCTATGCGCGATATTTTTTCCTCCTGTTGGTCGATTGGTAGAAATGCTTACGCAAACAGCAACCACATTGCGAGAGCATATCTCGTACCAGTGCTGTCTGGAAGAAGTACATCGCGATGGAAACGAGCCATTGCAAATGCCCCAATCGTAGCAATCGTTATCAAAGCAATCGAATGAACCAATCTGCTGGCTGTCAACCACTAGGATTCTCAATTGTTTCTATGCTGTATCTCCAATCCTCCCTTGTGTTAGCATACCGTCCGTGTCTCATATTCCTTTTCTTATTTTTGCAGCTTATCGAACGAATGAGGGCAAACCCTGGATACTGCCGGTGGTGAAGAAAGCCGAAGCAGCGATTGTTGCCGACGGGTCGCTAAACCATGAATATTTGCCCGTGCTCGGTATGGACAACATAACGAATGCGGCCAGCACGTTGCTGCTGGGCGAAGATAACGATGCACTCAAGAGCAAGCGTGCCTTCGGTGTGCAGTGTCTGTCCGGTACCGGGGCGCTTCGTCTTGGGGCCGAATTCCTGGCACGTATTCTTAAGCGCACCACCTTCTACTATTCCGACCCGACGTGGGAGAACCACCACAAGGTGTTCTTGTACGCGGGCTTTACGGAACCGAAAACCTACCGCTACTGGCACCAGGAAACGCGTGCAATTGATTTTGCCGGCATGGTGGAAGATCTCGGAAATGCGCCTGAGGGAGCGGTAGTTATACTGCACGCCTGTGCCCACAATCCGACCGGTATCGATCCGACCGAGGACCAGTGGAAGCAGATTGCGGATGTGTGTGAGAAGCGTAAGCTGTTCCCGTTCTTCGATTCCGCCTACCAGGGCTTTGCAAGCGGTGACCCGAACAAGGATGCGTTCGCCGTGCGATATTTCGTTAGCCGTGGATTTGAACTGTTTTGTGCGCAAAGCTTTGCCAAGAACTTTGGTCTTTACAGTAAGTTTTAGTAGAGGAGTGCCGTAAGGGGGAACGCACACTTGAAAAATGAGTTCTTTTAATCAATCTTTCTCTGTCTTATGCTTGTAGACGAGCGTATCGGTAATTTAACGGTGGTACAAAAGGAGGCCACCACAAGTGCCGCCGTCGCATCCCAAATTACGCTGCTTGTCCGTGGCATGTACTCGAACCCACCGGCCTTTGGCAGCCGTATCGTGAGTCGCGTACTGAACGATAAAGACCTACGCAACGAGTGGATGGAGTGCATCAAGACGATGAGCTCGCGTATCATCACCATGCGTAAGGCTCTGTACGATGAGCTCGTGGCACTGAAGACGCCGGGCACTTGGGAACACATTACCAATCAAATTGGAATGTTTTCATACACCGGACTCAACGGTAGGATGTGTGGAAGAGGATTTATTGCAAAAGTTGGTGGCAAAACTATTGTCTCATATCCCTTCAACTTTTCATTCTATTTTGCAGAAAGCCAAGTGCAGATACTAATCAAGGAGTTTAGCATCTACCTGCTGAAAACCGGACGCATCAGCATGTGCGGGCTAAATGAAAGCAATGTTGCATACGTTGCCCGTGCTATCCACGCCGCGGTAACTCGCGAATAGTACCCAACAGAGAAGGACAGTCACGGAGAAAGGGTCAGTTAGCTCGGATGACTGGTTGGCTGGCCTCTTTAAAAAAAAACATCACACAAGTGACCCGATTTAAACAATAATCAGCGGAAAACACCTCTACACCAACCACATTGCACCCAAACCTGAAGAAGAAACGTTTAGCTTTTGGTTTTGCATTTCAGTTATTTGCATTTCAACCAAAGGACACGGGTTGAAATGATATTGTAAAGATATCCACAAACGGATGCGTTCTACAGTAGCTAGGAGCAGTTTGTAAAGCACCGATAGAAATACCACTGAACTCACAAGCAATCACCTGTTTTCCTTTGGGAAGTTAAGTAAAGGCACCACAATGACGTAGCAAAATGCGTTTAAGTACGTAACGAACAATACAATACAGTACAATACAGTTTACACCATTTAAAGTAAAACACCACACAACCGAAGATACGCGGGTCGTCTGATAGGTAGCCGAGAATTGCATTTTTACATAGCTTGGATTGTATCCGTAAATGGAGTGTCGGATATTCGGATGCAAATATATGTACAACGGTGCGTTTAGTTAAATTTTTGGAGGAATTGATATACCATTGTCTATCTCATGTTATCTTTAGCGTAACGCATCTGCCGCTTTGATTCCCTTTCTAAAATACAATGTATTAAGACAACGACGATTCTATAATGTGCTTGCAATAAAGACGCGGTAAAAATAATATGCTCTACTCCTTTTTCTTGTTCTTTTTCATCGGTTCAAAGTCATCAAGTTGTACGATTAGCAATACAGAATGCGTGAGTAACTAAGTTGTGAATTTTGATTCTTTTATTTATTTATTATTTAGTGGATTGTTTAACATTGTGTATCCCATGAAGCAAACAACGCAAATTTTATATAATAATAATAATAATAATAATTTGTGTTATGCACAGCCGGATAGATTTGCATAGCTTTTAGCATTTGAAAACTAAAATGCTAGGCTAAGTTGTTGTGTTGAAAGAATATCTCCATTATTAAACAAACAACAGCAAAGTCTCGGAAAGAAACAAGCCTTGCGTACACCTCAGAGTTCTGTTACGTAGCCCTGTAAACGAGCCGTTAAGCTACTCTATATATAAACGTTTGTATGCGCTAAGGAAAACCATAACGCCACTACTTGGATCGCCATTAGCTGGTACGAAATTCCATACAAAACCAGCTGTTTTCAGATTGCCGATACCAGGAGAGCATCCACGGAAGAGGTAGCACCTAGTACAGCAATTTTGTTCGAAATCGCCGAAAGGTATGCAATGTATAAACACTGCCGATACCAGGAGAGCATGTTTTTCAAGAGGTAACACCTGGTACCAGCCGAGCAAACACAAATCATGCGGTTCCCGGTAGTTGCAATCCCAAGTTGTTGCATGTAAGATGTTGCATACCAGATGTTGCGCAACATATGTCGCGCAACATATGTTGCATGTCAGATGCTGTGCAACATATGTTGCGCAACATGTGTTGTGCAACATCCTGGTACTCGGCTAGTACCAGGTGTTACCTCTTGAAAAACAAGCTCTCCTGGTATCGGCAGTCTGAAAACAGCTGGTTTGTATCGAAAGTTAGTGTTTAAACATTGCTGTACTAGGTGCTACCTCTTCCGTGGATGCTCTCCTGGTACTATACATTCAGAAACTGGTAGTTTTCGAAGAAATTTTTCTCCACCGACGGGAAAGTTAGTGTTTAAACATTGCATACATTTAGGCGGTTTTTGTGCAAAATTGATGTACTACGTGCTACCTCTTCCGTGGATGCTCTCCTGGTACTATACATTCGGAAATCATGGTGCAATTTCGTTCATACTTTAAAGTCACAAAGTCGATATTCTTCTCTGCATTTAATTTATCACATAGAAACAAATGTTTTATTTAACCAAGGAAGATATTTTTGATGAACTGTTTACCTTTTTAAATAATTTTTTTGCTATAAATTAACTCTGCTGTTAAATTTCCAAAAATCGCACAATCGGCACAAATTTTTTGGGGCCCCCAACATGGCGAGGCCCTAGGCGACCGCCTACTCCGCCAACCGTTTGTTCCGCCGCTGAGGACACTCAGTTTCCTCAGGTCCAGTTTCATCTCGTATCATTCCGACATTCGCCATCGTCAAGATGTCTGCCTCACTCAGCTTCCGCTCCTAGATCGCCCATGGGTATAGAGGACTGCCGGATAACGTGTTCAAAATCCTATCCGGACCAAACCCCCGTAGCAAAAACTCACTATCCGACTACGTGGTAAAATAATTCTAGGTCTAAGCCAGAAATGGCAGGCAGAGGACCTAGTAGGTCGTTACGCTAAGAAGATAGAGGCAGCTAGTAACGCGTACACATTCCGACGAGACAACGAGGACGACGAAGAAGTCATCTCCAATAATGCTGGTACGAAATTACGATTTCGTGAACTTATTTTGGAGTAACAATTCGATAAAAAAAAACAGAACCACACCACGCTCGATACGGGCGCGCGATTATTTGGTTTGCGCATTTTATTATAGCTCCAAAAATTTGGTTTCAAATTAATCATCTATTATGTAGCAAATTCAGTGTTTTTGTTTGTGTGTGTGTGTGTTTTTTTATTAACCGTTCTTGAATGTGCAAAATTCTGTAGTTAAACACTATGCATTAGTTTGCAAGACATAGTCAATGGTTATGTTGTAGCTTTTCATGGTAGCACAGCTGAACGAGAAAAGATGTTTGATATTTATGTGGCATTCTAGCAAGTTGTACCGGTTTTGGAACTGTTGCATATACACGGGTCCTTATACAATTCCGTATGAAATATACATTATTGTAAGCAAGCGAGCGCGAGATCTTTGCTTTTGTTAGCAAACAAACAGCTGCAGTGAAGTGTGCTGTGGTGCACATTCGATGCACTCGCTTGGCCATCGTCATTGCTGCTTGCCGTTTGGAAATACTGAGTGCAATATTTAGCAAATTATCACCTCATGCATTATCAACCATGCTCACGGGCTGTTTTCTTGTTTCTATTGCTGGCTTGTGTAACTTTTTTGTTATTTTCGTTCACAACAATATCTGTTACTATCTATTAAACTTTTTTTTTGTTTAGGTCTGTCTTTCTCTCATAGGCGTACAATTGAAGAAAACGAAAACACATATCTACGACGGTTCGGTTTCGGGCCACCAGTACAATCAATCACATTCAGGGGGGCTCTGCTGCGTTGCTTTTGTTTAGTCAAAACGATTTGCGATAAAACAAAAAGCCAAAATGCGTATCTAGCTGTAGGTTTGATTTTGATGTATTCGTTTGCAGCGTACTGTTTCGAATTTTAAATCTCAAGTTTTTTTTAAATGATGAACAGTATCATTTTTCCCGAATTCTTCAATTACTTTTGGTTGTTTTGATGATAAGAAAAAAAAACGCAAAAAGCCGGACGTCAACATTCAGCTAGTCATTATGAAAAAAAAACTGCCACCTGTGCTCCTCAATAAACTATTCTATCATTCGATTGGATTTCCATTCCTACAGTTAACTTAACGTCTATAAAACGTGTGACGTGAGTGCATAACAAAACTCAATATATTCAAGTAGTGTGTAAATGTGTTGAAAGAAAAAAAGAAGATAAATTAAAAAAGAAAATGGTAAAACAAACAAAAGTGTCAAATATTATATCGATACTAACCGTAATAATAGTAATAAAATAGTAACAAATTAATACCTCACACTATGGTACGCTTTTCTAACAGTAATGGACGATTTTCTGAGTGCTGTGTGTCTGTGTGACTGCTTCTTCACAATTCCCAACGTTCCTGTGCCTTCTAATTTCCTTCCTAACCTTTTGATTCTTTCGCTGGTTCGTTCGCATTCGTAACACAACCCGAATCACCTACCCAATGTTCCATTGTTAATAATGTTAATAAATAAATACATAAATGTCTGTACTCGTCTCTCTCTCTCTCTCTCTCTTTCTCTCTATTAAATCATCTGTGACTCCTTCCCATTCGGCGCTTCTCGTTACTGATTTACGGCAAATGGAAAGGATCTATCTAACTACGGGGGCATGTTAAAGCTAATCATTTGTTGCTTTTAAACTATTTTTCACTATTCCGACCCAACTGATGTATGTCCTGGTGTCGCTTTTACGGTACGGGAATTGGGCGTAATGAAATAGGTTTTTTTTAGTCAACTGCGGCCATTAGATGTTGGACAAAGGCCTTAAAAAACAAAGGGGTACCAGCACCTACATAGGAAAAATATCTTCTCACCGTAAATCACTTGCCTGTGTTTGATGTTGTACATCGTGCTTGGCTACATTCTTCTTGGCAGCTGCCGGTAGCTGCTATTTTCCACAAAAACATGCTGTTATTCTTGCCACAATCGTTACATCGTATTGTTGACTTATGAACGGTGCATAACTGGAAGCTAACAGTCGATCTTCCGTTTCGTTTGCATCCTTGCTGCCTTTCTGGTTGTTATTGTTACAGCTAACGTTATTATTAATGTTAATATAATTACTTCTATCAGTATTGCTAGTCAAAACAGTGACGGTGGTGGCAGTCGCCCTTTCGAGTTCGCGAGAATCCTTAGCCTGTGATCGTTGCAACAAAGACAGCTCGATTGCGGTAGCCCGAAGCTACCACCAATCTCATTTGATCTTCCGTCCCGGTAGGGTTGGGCTTTCCGGTGGTGTGGTACCGGGTGCACCGCCAGTTCCAATCATACCGGCCACCGGATTCGACATCCCAGCACCATAGACGACCGTACTACCCATCGATCCCCCACCAGGTTGTTGATTGGTTTTGCCTTTCGGTACCGCCTTGAACGGATGGTGCAGCTTGCGTAGTGGTCTCGGGGACGGTTGGTCCAGCGATACGGACGCAAGCGTTTGCTGTGTCACCTCACGGGCCGTAGCAACCATTTCCGGATGGTGTATCCACGCTGCAAAGCATTGGGGGGAGGAGTAGGGGGAGTGGAGGAATTGAAATTAGTCCTATTGCACAAGACCGATTCCATAATCATGCGTAAAACCCACTTTTCGATGGTCCACGGCTGTGGTGATCGATCAGAGCTGCCGCCAATGGGGCCGGTGCATTCGTACCAGCAGCGATGGACGACCCTCCGGCCGTGCCGCTGGGTCCACCACCCACTTTGCCACCGTTCTGCTGCGCAATCGGACAGAAGATGCGGGCCGTAAAGTCTTCGAATGTGCTATTTTCCCGATGGCGCAACGCCACTGTGTCGATTGACCGATTGCGCTCTTCGTAACTGAAAGGAAAACAGATGGTTCATTAGTAAAATGATAGTTCTGTCTCTGACTATTAATAAAGAAACTGCTTAGTTTGCACTTACTACTGTTGGTATAGCGGAAGAGAACTCCGCTTGGCCCGACTTGCGTTGATCGCTGATGCCCGCACCAAATTAGCCAAACACGCTCCTCCAACAACCATCTCGTCCGACAGAGGACCAAACCATGGTACCTCGGGCTTTTTATTCACCGTCACGCGGAACAGGCCACTCTTCAGCGGATAGATGACGATAAGCACGTCACAAAACTCGGTCGGCAAGATGTCCCGCCGGTAGTCACGATTATGTTCGCTCCACACAATGTGCACCTCATCGTTCCCAAGGTGGCGCGTTTTGTTCAATATTGCTTCCGGTGTGTCCGATGGCATTCGGGTGGAGACGTGATAGATTACCTCCAGGAACGGGGTCGCATAATAAGGGGCCGTTTGACCACAACCTTGCCGCGGTAATCCACCGAGAAAACCGTTGTGCGACTCAAGCTCTACCTCCCAACCCAGCGCGGATACAAACATTTCGTAAGTACTGCTGCCGCAGCCATTTCGTAAAATGCTGCCCTTGTCCTCCTGCCCATTGGCCACGTAAATCACAGCCATCTTGTGCGTTTCGCGGCACTTTTGATTATCGAGATTGCGCAACTCGCGCAACAGCTTATCGGTGCGCTGGAGCAGATGTGTTCGCTTGCGCCGTTCCCAGCCGGCAAGACCCAGTTGGTTGAACAGAATGCGTCCGAGTTGGAATGGTTTCGTGGCGGTATCGTGCTGCTGTTGTTGGCTGTTCTGCATCGCGTTCGCAGCTCTTGTTAAGGTTCCCGTCCCGGAATCATCTGCGTATGATTGGCCTGGCGAATAACTACCGTAACCACTGCTCGGTACAAGTGTAGGATACGATGACGTACCACCGGACAATGATCGTTCAACGTTCAGTAAACCGTTCGAGCCGGAGTTTTGACGAGCAACAGCTTCCGCTTCGATCGTACGTTGGTTTAGAATGATCGAAATAGTTTGACCTTCAAGGCCGGCTCCCAGTGGGCTGGGTCCGGCTGTATTCAACGGTACTTCCGAACTGTCCAAACATTCCGGGCTGGTGTAACCAATGTATTGCAATAGCTGGGGAATGACGAAACAATGCGACATTAATATAATTACAATTTCAAATAAATGGAAACGACACGTCTTTTCTTCAAGTCTCTTAAGAAGTCTTTTCTTCTTACTTACATCATCTAGCTGGTCTAAATCGGGCGCCAAATCCTTTGCAACCGGTAGCTGATGTACCGGGCGATGCCGCAGAGTATGCCGTAGACCGTGCGACATCGGCAAGCCAATAGCGGTGGACATTAGCGGATCAATCGAAGTACTGCCGCTGGCAAAATGTCTTCCTGCCACACTGTTGCTTCCCGCCAACTGACCAGACCCCACCGGTAAGGTTGAATACGCATAGTGCCGGGAAACTGGCGCCGAGCTTTGGAATGTTGCATTGCGTTCATAATCAACTGGCGTCGATGATGGAACGGTCAGCGATGGTTCCTGATACAGTATAGAAGCATCCCAGCACGCTTTCCCGTTCAGATCACGAAGCAGCAAACGAACCTGGCGGTTTGCAGTGAGAAGTCCCGCGGTAGCTCCACCTCCCGGTAGCTTCAGGGCAGGTAACTCAATAAAGCTCGCCACCAATTCCGGACTCAACATAAGCAGCTGTAAATTTGGAGAAGCTAACACATGCTCCATCGCATCAACGCGAGCTCCCGCAATGGAGTTCTCACGCTGCAACGTTGCAACGGATGGTCCTGTACCGGAGGTTGCATGAACCGGTGCCGTAGCGACTGATGTACTCATTAAATCATCCTGCTCATCCACCAACGAACTAAGCCGCGTCGCACCAATGCCCATCGGGAAGTGGCCGAGATTGGTGATGAGATGCATTGCCACGGTTTTAGCGCACAAACGTATCGCCGACTGACAGCTGGCAATGGATTCGGAAGTTTGATACGGGCCGGTTTCTCCCATGCCGCTCTCACGCACATCGTCCACCACGATGGTCGAATCAAAGTCTTCATCGGTGGTGAACAGCTTAATGCGCTCGCCGTTTTGTAGTCCGGTGGCTATTTTGTACAGTATGCGAAACACAATCAGTATAAGCGGTTCCGTTGAATCGTGATGCTTTGGTTGTTGCAGTGTGCGAACCGAAAAGGACATGCACAACTCGCCTAGCGTCAACAGCAGCGATGTTAGTACCGTTTTATCCGATTCTTTTGGATGCGGAACGTTGTGGATATCTAGCGAGAGACACACCGTGTCGATGATCAGTTGCGGAAGGCGCTCAATCTGTTCGATTCTCGATCCCTGTTCAGCGCAAAGTTTCAACGTTTCAGACGCTAAACGTGCAATGGTGTGATGTTTAAACTGTAACGCCTGCAAGATGACCTGAAACGCTTCGCGAATTCGTGGATTGACGCTATTCGTGATGGATTCGCGTCGGGAATCGGTCTCGCTACTGTGATGGGGTACTTTTTGTTTAAATGCGGCCTCACTATCACCGCTCTGCTGAGCGCTCGGATTGGTAAGGTTCTGCAGTATCCACTGGCCGAGCGATGCGATTGCAATGCAGCGTGCTTTGGCCGTAGGTTCGCGACGCGCACACCGCAATACTACGTTCAGCACGTGCTCTTGTAGATCGGGACACTCCATCAGATCAATGTGAGGTTCGGACGGTTGCAGCACGGGCCCGGGAAGGGAAGTTCGGGGAAAGCATAGAAGCGATCCTAGCAATCCGGCCACATGGGCACGGGGAGCGTGTGGGCCTGTTTCCGAGGACGTGAGCACCACGGTTGCTGCGTGGACAAGATCAAGCAGCAGAAGCGTGTGACCCGGAAGCAGCAGACTGAGAAATCTTGGCCCGCCTAGATATCGCAGCGCTGTGTAGGCCATTGCACGATCCTCTCCGGTTAGTGCCTGATGCAGCGCATGGTAAAACAGTGGCAGCTGATGATTTCCCAAGCTAGCGCCGCTTTGAACGATCGTGCACAACAGCTGCATGGCGTACAGTTTGCCCTGCGCGTATTGTGCGTCGAGTGCGAGCGCACCATAGCACCAGGGCGCCACAAGTGCCACAGGCGGTACCAGATTCGTAGTGGCGGGTGTTGGCGTAGAAGATGACGAGTGTCCACTCCCATCAAGCGAAATGCCTTGGTTCATGCGGATCTTGATCAAACTTTCCGTCATGCTTACCAAATATTGGTAAACTTGAGCGTGCAGCTTCGGATTGAGGATTTTATTTACGTCCCCGAGTGCACCGAGCATGCGGCGCCACATCACGGCCGCTACATCCGGCAGCCAACCTTTGGCCGTTCCGCCAGCCAATATCGATCGACGGTCGGCCGTCGTTGCCATCGACGAAGATGAACCACCAAACGACTGAGGATCGTCCTGCGTATCGATACTGGAGCTATCGGCAGTAAGCGCATCCGCTATTTGCATGGGCGAGTCTTTGATCGATCCACTTTCAATTCCGCTCGAGGCTGTCGGCGATGGGCTGCGGGATCCACCTCCACCGGCTTCACAACTCGCTCCAACACGATGATGGCGATGATGGTAGCCGTCATCATCAGGGTGTTCTTTTTTGCCCGAACCGCCCGCTCCACCCGGTCGGACCGAATCGAGTGATACGGCACGGCGCAGGACGCTTCCACCGATGCCTGATCCCGCCTGTACTTCACCACCGAGCGGTATTACTTCAGTGCATTCGGAAAATGAAGCCATTTCTAAATTCTCGCTGCTTATGCTGAGGAATGTCGATGTGTTGGAAAGCAACCGGGAAAAGGAATGATCACCCGCGTGATGATGTTGCTCTGCTGCCACTGCATTTTGCTCCCGCGCATTGCTCCCCATTGTTAAGCCGAGTCCGGCGATACGTAAACGACGACGGGCACGAGATTTACGGAACGGTGCAGACAACAGGCTTCCCTCGCTGTAACTACGATTCAGTGACGGTGTACCCGGTATACTTCTGGGAATACCAGTCCGCATGCCCCCTACTCCTACTGTGGTTGGCGTACAAGTTGATGTCGTTACCGCCATTGGACCACCGGATCCGTTAGTCAATCGATCGTCATCCAAACCCGATCGGTTCTGACCGTTGCCACCACCATTGAGATTACCGCGTAAGAGAGTAGCACCACCATCTGAAGGTATCGTAGCGACCACATTACTTCCGTTGGTAAACGTAATATCATGCATACCTGCGCCATGCCTATCGGAACTGTTCACTCCACCCAAGGCCATCACGGAACGGCCGCTCTCGTTAGCCGTCCAATTGGACGGTGTTCCACGCTTTCGTTTGCCCTTCTGCTCGGCCAATCGATCCAGCGGTAAGTCGGAAAGATTAATGTTGTACACCTGCCGGGCAAGCACACGTGTAAGCGTCTGCATTGTTTTATCCCATTCTACAATCAGTTCCTCTCGGTGCGTTAACGAGGATAACACCTTCAGGAACCGGTCCCACAGTCCCGCATTGACCGGAACGTTCGTGTGCGCTCGGATCCACGTAACGATCAGTGTCTGAAAGATGGGCTGTGCCAATCGTCCTCCGAGATTGTTTTTCTTCGCGTTTGGTGGTGAGTTCTGGAGAATGACGGACGTAACCTGGAGCAGTACAAGCAACAGTTGCTCCCACGTCTTCGCTTCCATGCGCGTCTTCATAACCATCGTGCGGTATATGTTGAGCACACGCTTACAAATATCGGTCTGCTCGTCAAGCGGTGTTGCGTACCCGTCTGCGTTTGTTTTCGATTGAAAGTGTAGATTCAGGTGCGCCGTATTGACCATAAAGACGTTTACCGCATTCGTTACGAACACCTGCAGTACATTCTGCAAACCGGCCCGAATGGAACCATTCTCCTTGGTCATCATCATTGCGCCCAGATAGGAATCGGTACGCAATCTTTGGCTACCCGGTCGACTATTGCTAGCGGTCGGCGAGATGGTCTCCAGTGCCGGTCCTGCACCACCGGGAGATCCTCCTGCGACGGGTAACGCTTCCAGATCCGGTTCCAGTAAAAACGGTGGGGGTGGTATGCTGCTCATCCAGTCGCGATACACAGAGATGGCGATACGCATCGCTTCAATCTGCGATTTCGAGGTGAAGGCCATCAGGAACGCCTGTCGATAAATTTCGTGCACAAAGTTAACCGTCTCCCGGCTGGAGTACAATACGTCTCGTACTAGCTGCGTTTGTGTGTAACCCATGTGTCGCAAATTGGACAGCAAGCTGGCATGATCCAGCGAACCACCACCGGATCCCGCGCCCGGTTCATCCTCGATGGAAAGAATCTGCTCCAGCTTGCTGTTTACGTGCCGCTCGTGCGTATACTTCGCAATCCATATAATGAGCACCACCACGCACGAACTCATCACCTCCTCGCGCTTCGAAACGCTCCGGATGACGGGCAGATCGAGCTTCGGCTCATACACGGACGTGCTGTAGTCGAACGAAGGGCAGAACACTGGCAGGTACTGTTCGCGGAACTTGGTCAGCAAAAAGTTAAACGTGCGTATGTGCCGCTGGGGATTGTTGTCGCGCCATTTCAAACACCCGCAGGACTGTACCATGCAGTCGAGCAGAATTTCGAGGCCATCGCGTGGATCCGGTGCCGCCGTCCGTTCGCTCGAGCTCGGTGGTATGAGCGGTTGAATTTCGGGCGATTTGACCGGATGGGTGGCTGTTGTGTCGTGGAACACGGAACCACCGAGCTCGCCTTTCAGGTTCGGATGGTTCAGCAAATCGGTGGCAATGAACTCACTGTCGGATGGAACGGCCGGAGCATTTTTGCCACGTTGCGGTACCGACAGTCCTGGCACGAGCTCGGTGAACATCCCGTGAACGAAGGGCGGTGCATTGTCGCCGAGGGCTTGATACCAGAGCAGGAAATATTTTACGCCCTCGCGCCGTAGCTTCACGCTGTTGCCGTAATGCAATAATTTTGCAAGGATGCGCCCGAGCGAGTGACACTGCCATCGTCGCTGGACCAACTCCGGCAGCAGGCATAGTATTTTGCTCAGCAGCCACAACGATCCATCCAATTCCTCGCGGTGGGTTTTGTGTACTATGAGGTGGAAAAAAGGAACACAATATCAGCACATATTCATATGGTAACATATTACGAATAAACAAAACAAAACAAACGAATAAACTTCTGCATATTTCTATTGCAAATTGCTGCAGAGATTTGAAACATGTTAAAGAAAGCCATCATGAGAAGAAAAATATCTTTAAATTACTTGTTAAACGTTAAAATGAGCGCTAATAAAGCTTACTTAGGATTAGCCACAATACTTATCAAAACGATGCACTAAATGCGATTAATGGAAAATACAATGATTTCTTTGCCATTTGAAAATATGTTTCCATGGATATTGGTTATATCGTGCATATAGAACTAAATCATTCTTAGCATATATAAGACATAAAAAAAACGTTCGAAGCATGTGATAACACATTAACATGCAATATTTAGCCCTAGAACTTCGTTTTAGTGTTCCTAGGATGACAAAACAACGCATATTCAATATCTTTAAATAAATGCAAACGAATATTGAAATAAATACAGCAGATTACACAAGACAAGAGCATCAGGGATTGAGACAAGAAATCGCATCAGATCTTAGCATTAATTGTGGTACGTCATAGCACAACGCCAGCCAACCGTTTGCGTAAAGTACTATGGTTTCCTTTCAGATGCTGAATTTTAAACCAAAAGTTGGAAATAATCGCATGTATGCATGAGTACGTACTTTACTGGTACTGCCTTAAAGGCTTTGTATTATCTTGTGCCACAATTGTGCTATCGTCTGCTGCGATTGTATTATGTCTGAAGCTCTTGTCTCCTGTCATCTGATGCATTTGTTTTCAATGTTTCTCACTTTGTGCCATCAACTGAACACACAACATATCTACTAAGCCAAGCAACTGCAAACAAAAACGCAACCAGCCATAATGGGGATAGTTTAGCAAAGAACTCCCAAAACACAGTGTCCCGTGTTTCACTTACCGATGTGAAAGGATAGTTCTGGTAGAGATTATAGTATCAGTATAATTGCATTTACCATCGTATTTTTCGTAACAATTTCAGTACGCATGCCATTTTGCCAGATTTTTGCCAGAAATTGTTGTGTGTAATGATAGTACAATATTTAACGTGCATCGGGACGTGGTATGTAGAATTTTTCACATGTTTCATTCATTCATAGAGAGTACAGTGTATGATGATTTGTTTACAGGACAAGACGACACAGACGACATAAAGTATAAAGAAACGATAGAGGGGAACAGAACAGATGAGAGTTTTTAAAACCCTATCCTATTGCCTAACCGTTGCCATAGTAGCAGCGTGGGGGTTTTTCTGTTGTTTGTGGGATGGTGACATTCCACAGTGTATGCTAATATGCTGAATGCTCCCAATTTGGAGAAACAACTCGTGGGCGTTTTTTTTAAGATGGTCGAACTGGAAGTGGTCATGTAACCCCCGGCTTGACCATGAAATAACACTTACCACGCTGCTTCAGATTCGCCTCGGCCTGTACGAAAGTGTCGTAAAGGATGTAGTAGACGTGACTGTAGTTAGCTTCGAACAGATTTTTTGCCTCATCGCTGTCCACGTGTTCTGCAATAAAAACGTAAAAAAAAACATGAAGTAGATGGTAAAGAGACAATAAAATAGACAAAAACCAAACCGATCGACCAAATCCGGAATCGGTTCAGTCATCAGTACGCAAAGAGGTTCGTTGTTTTTCGTGTTGCATATTAAACAGAGGGCACATCCATCTGCGCCAAGCGGACGGTTTGGAACGGTCGCGGAACGGCATAGTTGTTGATCGTTTTGGCTCTCTCATGGGTGGTATTTCTTTGCATTCCACCAGTGCGCGCGTGTATAGGGGGACGTGCTACGTTATGGTGAGGGCGGTTGTTTGGTGGTAACATTAGCAAGTTATTGGGATCACTTCTGCGCCAAACGAATGATCAAACAATGGATCAACTTTTCACATCCCATACACGCATCGGGCTCGTCTGCGTACGTCGCTGCTACGAACCATGAACTTGTGGTAAATGGATTGTTTACGTTTTTTCATTCTCGCTCTCGCGATCTTTGCGCTCTTTGTGCTCTCGCAACAGCCTGCGTACGCTACAATAAACATGCGAACGTTTTTTTTTCTCACAGCTGCATCAGTGCCCGTTGCTATTGCTTTTACTACCATCCTCCGTTCGCATCTACACGCTCTCGCTGGTTTCGCTGTGTTGTACAGCAACGAGCCCCCCACTCTCGACAACATCCACCATGGCAAGCATGAAAATCTAATTGTTTGGCAACGTGTGCGTTGCGGTGGAGCAATCGTCGATGTGGTATGCACACTCCAGGAACGGGATAGGTTCATTTGTTTCCTCCTCATTGCCCGTGACTCGTCAGCACCAAGCAGTAACGTAGCAGGCCAGAACTTGCATACGAAAAGTAGCGGGAGGGTGGGAAGATTGAAAACATCGCATACAGGTGTGATTCATGTCCACTTTTCCCGTACCGCCAACAACTTCAGTGCCTACTGGCGACGTGTACCACCGGACTAGATATGTAAATGAATCCAACAACATTCGCCGTCGTCAAGCCTACATCGAGCAGGAATCCAACCCCAATCAGTGCTTGCTGGCGTTTCTGCATCCTAGAAAATTGATTTTTAAAATTCGGATTCGGAGGTTCCCCGTGCTTACCGAGTATAGTTTTCAGATGCCGTAGACGGGCAGCGGAATCTTTCTTGCTGTCTTGTATTTTTTGGGTCGACTTTTTCAAATCGATATTGGCCTTTTTGGTGAACATGTCGAACTTTCCAACCGTTTGGTTGCACTATTTACCATTGATACACACGATACGGTGAAGGTTGGATTAGCAATCGTCACAATATATATATACACTACAGTGCACAAATATACAGCACACACCGAGGGCAGAGGATTAGCGAATACAATTCGCTAGCAGTACGACCGAGAAAACAAAAACAAATCCTCCATGGTGGTGCGAAACGGATCACGGAACGGCGACCCTACCAGCTGCGGGAGCTTTGGAACAGGTTTTACAGCACATGCATTGTGAGGTCGGTTGTTTTGCGCGGAACGCGCCTCTTACAATTTCACGACACTAAATTAAAGTAAAACATCTGAAAAACACCACAATTCACGACGGTACAGTACAACACGGACGAAAGCTACGTTGTTGCGGCCGAGTTGCTTTTCCAAAAAATTGTGTTTCGTTTCTCTTGGCTACATCATCGTAATGACGTGCTTATACTGTCTGGTTGATTGCTTGGCCCTGCGTGTGTTGTGTCAGTCGTGCGTTGTTTTGAGTTGGTGGAATTCGTTTGAAAAATAGTCCCTTTTTCGACGGTCCTGCTATAGAGTTTAATTTCGTAATCGTGTAATCGTTTAATTGTAACTTAATTGTAATTATCACACATATTTGGCATACGAATAAAGAGCAAACCGTTCCAAGTGGAATAATCAAATTCATTACAAATGCCACCAAAACGGTCCGAATGAACAACCAATGTGTAGCCGGTTGCATAAACAAAACATTCAATTGTAAAATACGGTGTAAACATGACCAGATGTTGCTGGCGATTAGTTAATAGTTTTGCGCAATACTTACACCCAACGAACATGTTAAAGTTGAGCATATTACCAAAAATAAATGAAAGATTCTTCTCTTCAGCGCTCTACCTTACAGGTGATAAGGCACGGGAACAATTTGCTGTGCTAGTGCCGTATCTCGATTTCAAACACAAATTGGGTGATTTTGAACGATTGAAACGGAACATACGTCTTCGTAAGCATCAATTAGATTGCGACAATCTCATACACCAATGGGAAATGTACCGAGATGTGGAGAAGCGTAAAAAGGACATCGAACAGTGCCGGGTAGAGCTGCAGAAACGCATCCAGCAATCGATTTGCAAGGAGGAACAGCAGCAGCTCAAATCACGAGCCATTATGGCACGCGACGACTTAAAAAGGCTCAAAGAGCAAAGCTACAAGGTGGCGGACGCATTTATTGCCAACAATTTCCTTTCCATACCGAATGATCTGCACGAACGTACGCCCGATGAACGGGAGAAATGTATATACGAAAAACCAGCACCTACTGGGCTTAAACGAACTTCGAACGTCGACCTTATTCAGGAACAATTTGAAGAGTTCGGCCCTACATGCCTGTACATGACGGGAGATGCGGCCTGGATGGATCTGCTCTTACCGATGCATTGTTGTGAAACATTTCGCCAAAATAGCTGCATCATTTTCTGCAATCCTGACTTTGTAAGAAGTTTTCTAGTAGAGGCAGCTATGGTCAGTAAGGAGTCGCTGTTTCTTGTTCGGGAAGAAGATGAACCAGAGGACAAAGTAAACCTTCTGCATCTCTGTGGCGGAGGTTCTTTGTTAAGTTTCCTGGGATACTTTACCAGACTGTCGGTGTTTCCTTCTGCACTGCCTTTACGTCTTGTCGCCAGCGGTAAGCGCTATCATTTCCAAAAGGCTCAATCGAATGAAGTGCAGGTGTTTGGAGCCTGTAAAACAACGCAGGAAGCGGAGGACATGTTTGACGAGATGGTGCAGATTTATAAACAATTTTACGATCAGCTACCCATCGGCTATAGGATTGTACAAGTGGCAGCACCCGATCTTCGACCAATCGAAGCGATGCGTGTTGATGTTGAACTGTTTGATGACCGCAATCATAGGTACGTAAAGGCAGCCGAGGTAGGATACTATACGGATTTTCTCAGCAAACGAATTGCGTTTATCTACCACGAAGGCAAGGTACAACGCTTTCCACATGTGGTAGCAGGCACCGTTATGAGCTCTATCGAGTTGATTAAGCTTTTCCTTGGCAACGGTATAACGTTGAATGATTTACCAATGATAAACACATTCGAAGAGAAATAAACTGCTAGCCATTATTAATACCAATGCGATAGAACTGTACTTCTTTAGTTTTACTTTCATTCTTAACATTATCCAATTGATACGTATTGCAGCTGTAATAGTATTGAAAAACAAACATTAACACTTAACAATATACATACTACCCAACAAATATTACAAGTTGTTACGGGAACGTAAATAACTTCAGCCCAATTCATGCTCGTTTCAACGCTTCCTTCGATCACTTAAACACCGTATTGATATGGTTCCTGTATACTTGGCAAAACACCGGGAAGACCTTCGGCTGTCCACGTCTGAACGGTATTGTTTGCTGTGAGTAGCAGCAGATGTTGATACTTAGAAAAAAGGGCACTGAAACAAATAACATCAATTTTAGTTAAGCGCAGTTTAGTTGAATACTGTTTTGACCCACGTACCACTTGATCCCGTTCGGTTCGACGTTAATCTCACGTAGAAGTGCAAGATTCCAGCTTGAGTAAAACCGCACAATACCGCTCTCGAGTGCGACTGCGATACAATTCACACCGCAGCCTTCTTTGATCGAAGAGTACGTTATCGCTTGTATCGGACTTTCGACGAACACGTGCTCAATGTATTGCGCATTCACTGTATACAGGCGCAACTGGTCGCGACGATTCGTACCCATCGTGACGTTCACATAGTCCGCATTATAATTTTCCGTCACCTCGAAACTATCGTCGTCCTCTACCAGTGTTGCACTGCTCCATGATTCTGGTCCCCCAAACGAACGACCTCGACTGGCATTGGCAGAGTGTACTAGCACAATATCGCCCAACGTCGGACTGATAGCGATTTGACTGATCATCGAATGCAACATATTGACCGGTCGGGGTATTTCGCGCACGTACATCAAACTGTTCAAATCCCATATGGTAGCGCACCCATCAATCGACACGCTCACAACGATCTTGTACTCCATCGATACACGAATCGCACTGATCGGTGCACGATGTTTGAGCAACTGTATCGGATATGTCCACTCCATCTGATCGTCATCCGATAGCCGTTGTTCGGCCTGTGCTTGTTGCTGCTGTTCGTCCGGATCCATTTCCAACCGACGCCGCAAATTGGCACTCTTCCGATCGATCCATCGCCGGAACGAGCTTGATCGCGATCGTGACATCATCGTTACGGCCGGTTGCATATTCTGATTGAAGAACGAAACACGTCTTCTGCGGGAACGTTGTTGAAACACGACGATGCGCCCGGAACGGTGCCCAAAAAAGATACTCGTACAGTGTGGATCCGTACCGCAGGCCGTGATTGGATCGTAGGCAAAGCTACTACTACCGTAAAACATTTCTCTCGACCGTTCTGTTGGGCCACTATCCTGGAGCAACCGTATCCTTAACCGATCATCCGTTTCACCCCAGCTGATGGTATACTGCTTTTTTGCTCCTGTTCCCTGTATTGTCGCACAAAAGACATTCATCTTTTCTGGCAAGACGTATACCTTTTGTCCATCCAGTGTAACTAATGAAGCCGGTTGTAGTGTGCCTCTCTCTACTCCCAACAATTCCTTCGATAGCTTTTCCCACACGTCAACGAGCTTTGGATCGGCCAGTATGGGACTGCCACAGTACAATCCCCACCGCAGTCCAACGACAGTTTCCAACACTTTGGGAGGATTCGCTAGCAGCGGATTCATTGCCGGCGGAGGATGAGCCGTGTCAAATAGACGACGCGGCATCTGTCCGTACGTTTTAACCATCGTTTCGAGAGCGAGCTTCATGACCGGATCGTCAATATCGGCCGCCGTAAAATCACAGTACGTCGCCGGATGGAACACGTTGATAGCATCTATCGCTGCCTGGCCCGTCTGCTTGTACCCGAAGATTAAATCAATCCAATGGCTGAGCTGTCGGCGCACAATGTTTGCCTCCAGTGCCTGCCGATGTATCAGCACGAACAAACGTGCCGACCCGTTGCACCATGCGGGCAGCTCGACGTGATTTACCGGTTCTCCCGACTGTCTTGTGCCAAAATCGAAACCTTCCTGATTTTCGAGGAACTCGGGGAAGGTGAAAAATTCCGGTATCAGCTCTTTCACATCCGTCGGCGAATCCTTGCTCGCCAGATTCCACGTCGTTTGCAGCGAATGAAATGTTCGATCCGGTATGTCGAAGCTATCGTCTTGATACTGAAGAAACAGGGATGTAAACGGCAGGACACGCACCAAAAAGTGAAGCACCGTGCCGGAATTGGAGTAGTGTGAACTGTAATGGTACGGTTGAATCTTTCGTCGTCCACCATCGGGATCGCCACTCTCCGCCTGGCGTAAGTGGTTGTAGTTGTTGATGTAATGTTTTTCCAACTCACGATGCTGAACCGCGATAGGCTTCTCCAGTAGACGGAAACTTCGTTCGGCCAGAAGATCGAGCGTCCTAGTGTCATAGTTAGCCAGTACCCAGGGAAACACGGGATACTGCATGAGATCGTGGTACGTTCGGCCGGAGATTTGATTTAGCAGCATCAGGTACTCCCAGTTCGAGAGCGCACCTTCGCGCCACTGCTGTGTGTGTTGGTCCAACTCTTGCCGACCACACCGTACCACAAGATCGTGGAAAAATCCTTCAAATGTATCTCTTTCGCTTGGGTCGCGCTCGAACACAATGAACAGTGACTTTCCGCACTTGAGAAACACCTCCACCGCAGATTCTTGATGCTCGAAACGCTTCGTCCATATCTTGGTAATGTCGTGCAAGTCGTATATCTCTAGCTCACCGGCTTCGTACGGTTTCAGCACCAATTCTGTGCTCGTTATTATACACTCACACTCCAGCTCACGGCTGGGGGAACTTTTGCGCACGGTGAACGTGTACAGTACCTGATCCTCGACCGAATACTCATGACGGAAGTCGTTCGAGAAAAGATACGCCAGCAAGGGTTTGCGTTCACGTTCATTTTCTTGTTCATCTCTATTTTCCGGCATTGATTCCTTTAGCAAAAATCGACGATCGATAGTCATCTGGCAGCGGCGCATTCGTTTCAACGCCATATCCGGCCCGAATGTGTCGTCCAGCTCCCAAGAGTTCGGGTAATGCCGGGCAGCGTACCACGGTGCATCTTCGTGCGTCATCCGTCCTACCAACTGGTGCCATTGGTCGTAAAATCGATAATCGTTATCTTTCCGAAGCTGTATAATCAGCTCCTTACGCAGCCGATTCTGCTTCTCGACGCTATTGCGTGTTATTTGCATAGCCGCTACCGTACACGAGTAGATTAGCTTCTCTTGCCGTGCGATCGATTTCATTATCGTTTGCTCTTGATCATTCATACTGATCGCTCGCAAATATTCGAAATCTTTTAACGTCTGCGTCAAGTTCCAGCTGGCACCGTGCGCCAAACCGCCATCAATGGTTTGATAGAACGTATTTACCAGTCGCAAATCTTCCAGCGGGATGTGCTTTTGATTAAGCAGCAGTATGCTCTGGACAAACACCTTCAACATTTTCACGTCACAGATCGCCGACAGATGGTTGCCACCACTCTCCAGATAGTGTCCCAGCTGTCGGATGGTGTAGATTTTCAGCCGAATCGTACGTTTTGGCAAAAGGCACCAAAGGATAATATTTCCACCACGCGGATTACCATTCAATGTACGATTCATCAAGTGCCGAACGAGAGCCATTTCTGCATCGGAGAGATCGCTTTCGGGATCACTGTTGGTGACGAATTGTATTGCCTTATCGTGCAGTCGGTTGAAACGTGTCTTTATTTCAGCTTTCGAGAGATTACATCCTACCAGCTCGACGGTGAAAGCTAATGAAAGACAATCAATGATTATTTAATTATAATTCATAAGCAGGAACAAACATCTTCTTACAAAACGATACTTACAAGTATTCTTGTTGCCAATGATTGACTGCTTTGGTCGAAAGATAAATATTTGGAGCACATTGCGTAGTAATGCTGCATGAAGATCACGTACCGCTTTCGTAACACGTTCGTTTTTGTGCTTTTGCGCAACCGTTAACCCGTTTAATAAATCCCAAAAAGGCTGCAAATAGAAAAATGGTTCATTAAAAACAAACTATCGATCGTTTGAATGTTTCAAGGATCAAACACACTTACATTAGCGACATTGCTCAATATCATTAGATGCGAAAAGCTGGTCAAAAACTCAACCAAGTAGGTTCGGCTTTCCTCTTGGACGAGTTCTTCCTTTTCGTTCATCTTGGCAGCCGTTTTGACCAGTGCCCACACGAGCCCGTTATCGATCATATGCTGACCGGCACGGCGACGATGCTTCGTACAGATGTACTCAATCACGTGCAGCACACTGCGAAACAGCGTTGGATCGACGTGTGCCTGTATGAGGATCGCTATTAACACGTTCAGACCATTTTCGCGCACCACTTCCACCGAACCTTCGTGCAATAACGTCGCCAACGGATGATCTTCGCCTCGATCCATCGCTAGCGGTGTGTGCGATTTCGTGATCCACCGATAGCAGCTACCGAGCAGCTCTGCATTGACACTGTGCGTCCCGATCTGATTAGCCAGATGGTACCAAAACACCTTCGACTGTTCTTCGCTGTACTGCTGCAATAACACACCGCCACCAGATTGACCCAAGGCATTCCCATTAGGGCTACTACCACCCATCCTGGCACTATCAATCCGATCATCAATTACCGCCACCAAATTGAGCAGCATGGTGCGAATGCGAATGTTACCATTATTCGCCAGGATGAGCATCGTTTCGAGGATTCGGTTTTCGCCACTCAAGAACTTACACGCATCCCGGTCGGGCAGAATGAGCAGAAAGTCGCACATGATGCGCAGGAAACTTTCCTGCAAAAAGTCATTCCCGGTGGCGAAATAGTTTTGCTCGAAAAATTTGTACCGAATCGTGGCGGACGTTGCGGACGATGACGAGGAGGTTGGGGCGCTTTGTGATTGATTTTGATGCTGCCCACTGATCCGGTTTAGATCATTCCGTGGGCATGCTCTCGGTGATCCGCTGGCGGCAATCCTTGGTGATCCGATTTGTTTCTTTCTGCTGCCGGAGGTTGCTCTTATATTGGGTGAGCTTTTCAATCGTCTTAACTTTCGCTTTCCGTTTCCACGTTTGTCGATACTGTCGAGCAAACTTTTACGCCTCAGCTTACCTTCGGCAATGGCAATGTTAAGCTTTTCGTAGTATTCCTCACTACCCGCACCACCATCAGGAGAGTTAAGTTTGGGACTTTTCGGTGCATTCGCTACTGGACTGCGATGCTTCTCATCGGTCGACACCGTCGTCCCAGTGCTGCTGTTCGGATTCGTCGAAGCGGTCTGGCTGGCATCTATAATGAAGCTCGTTGTTGCTGAGTCGAGCGAACTGCTTCCACCGATCGTAAGTGGTATGATTTTGCGTAGCTGCGACTGTGGCCGAAGACGACGATCTCTTAGCTGCATCTTAGGCGTTGTTGGTCCACTGCTAGCGCCACTACTGCTCGTAACCGTCCGGTCACTGCGTTTCCCACCACCCCCGAACTGATTCGGGCTAATGTTGAAGTAAAACTTTTGACGATCATGCGTCACGTAGCTATCGGTGGGCTTGTGCATCAGCAGCAACAGCTCCATGATTTCATTCAACAGTGCCACCTTTGGCGGTGTGGAAGACAGGATCGCTATCAGCGAAACGAGCAAATCCGCTGCTTTGCGTGAGATTTTTACCGTTTTTGCCGGAATAACGAAGTTTACGCGACAAAAATCGATCAGGGCCGACACGAGCGAAGCGTCCTGCAAGCGCTGGCAGTTGTACATCATGCCCGGGTGTTTATCGCGTGTGGCAGCAGCCAGCGCGGATAGCAGAAGATCGAGCACTTCCTCCGACTGATCGATCCAGATTTGAAAGTTTTCCAACAGGAACGTTATCATGCCAGGGTAGCGAATGCGGGCAGATGAAGTTGCCAGTACGCGGTAGTGATCGCCACGCTTTGCCACGATTGGTTGGTCAAATGCCAACTCCAACAGTGCCGTCAGCAGTGCAATATCTTTGTGGCACTTTTTGCTCTTCAGCACCACTCCGATCAGTTCGAGATAGTTACACTGTACGAATTCGTTGAAGAAATCTTGATTAGAATGGGCGACGCGTAGCAGCAACTTGAGCGCGGCAACGTGTAGAGCCGGTGTATCGCTTATCTCTACCACACGGGCGAAGTACACGAGCATCACGGAAATACCGCCAGCGATCAGTAACGATCGCTGCAGGGATTCAATCTCCATCGCTTTTATATTGCCGGCATACGACATGAGACCAAGGTTCTGATGGCGTCCCACAAACGAATCCATTTTGTTGGGAGTGAAGTACCCGACGTGAGTCCGCTCCAGGAGTTGCAGCGAACCAACCATGCGTAGATCGTTAACGGACAGTTTGGATAAGTTTAGCGTGCCATAATTAGGAATCATGTAACCGGTGGCGAACGCTACAAAGCTCGTAACATTTGGCCCGATTGCGTACAGATTTGCCAACACGGCTTCGTCCGTAATGCATCGGCTGAACAGGTGAACACCTGCAAACCCATACCCGACCGAACATTCGTTCAATTCACTGGACCGATGGCCTACGGTGAGCAAGGTTAGGTCCGTATCGATGTGTATCTTGCAGGGATTCGGGAGCGAAAACTGTGCCAACTGCTGCACACCATCATACGTGACCGTAACCTGGACATCATCATCGTTCTGCTGCACGGCGAAGGTTAGCATCGACCAACAACCTTCTGGTACGCACCAATCCTGCCCAACCGTACACTGGCGTAGATTCACATCGATCGTCGCATTGTCTACCCGCTTCGATGGGGTCAACCCGATGCCTTGCTCGATCGAATCCTTCCGTCCCTGTCCGACGGGTAGCTGCTTGAAGCAATACACACATTGAGCACGTGGTGTATCAATCATGAACGTTTGTGATGAAGCATCAGTAATCCCACGCAGTAAATGTTTGTACATCCACAAGTGTTGCATTTCTTTGGCACAATTATCGCAGCACTCCGTTCTGCTGATTGCTTTGCTGAGATACTGTTTCGTGTTGCTGGGTGTTATGAGACAATCCGGCTTACTGTAGCGTACCACCAGTTGACGCTGGGTGTTAAAATATATCGACAACATTTGCTTCTCGCTGCCCACGGACAGTAGGTGCGTAAAGTCGGTTTGCTGACGATCCGTGAGCTGTGTCACCCGAACCCAAGCCGACACGGTAAATCCGTTCCCGTGCCAAGGATAAAAGTTTGCATAATTCATTGGTACGATTGTGGATGCATCGGTGAAGCCGCTGTGTACATTGAAACACAAATGATGCTCCCGCAGGAAGGTAATTTTCTTGGCCAACAGTACATCGCTTGAGGAAGTAAATGTGCGATCAGCGTGCAGCACTGGGAATTGCACACACTGATAGCATTCCACACCGGAACCGGCTTCGAACAGATTCGTTAGCTTGGTAAGAATCAATTGAACCGGGGGATCTTTATGGCTCAACAGTTGCATGAACTTGATCAACACCTCAGGGACGTCCAGATCTACGATCAAATCAACGATGGCCGCCTGAAGTTCCTTTAGCCGTCCGTCACTTGTTTGCAGCACCGTTGCAAACCCACGGATGAGATACAGCGAACCTCCGAGATGGTTGCGTATGATGTTTAGCTTCACGACCATCTGTGCCAGTATGGGGCACCAGTGTTCGGGACGCTCCACACAGCGGCCCGAAAGTTCTACCAGAATCTCCGTCACGATCGTGCAGATTTGTTCGTTCGCCAAACGGTTTGTGGTGCACAGTTTCATTCCGCCAACTGTGTCTTTCCTTGTGCTGAGTTCTGTTGGACAGTAATGGTCGATTTCAACATCTCCTTCGTACCCATCTTCACGTGCCGTTGTATAGGAATCATCCGTCGAGCTTAAATCATCGGTCTCATCGTCATGGTACAGTGGCACCGTTAACAAATCGATCTCATCCTCCTGCAGCGACATTTTGGCGTAATGACTCCTTTCCCGTCCGGAATCGATTTCCTGCCGCATAAAGTTTACTGATTGGGTTGATTCTTTGCGCATTTCTGCCACTTTTAGTAGCGCGTGTAGCACATTGATAACATTGTTAGCCGTGTTGGGACAGTCCCAGTCCTTCGTAGCACAGTTCAACAATAGTTTTTTTAATTCGATTAACGCAACCTGCATCGTGTTTGCTGTAAGAAAGACACACAAAAGAAACACTTCATCAGTGCAAAAGTTCAACAGTTATTACTTGATGTATGAAGCAATCTTTACAATTTAACTCTGTCCTCTCGTTGAATCGAATGAATGAGAGTCTTTCAACCGAAGGGCAAAGCAAATGTACAAACGGCTGTGAGCGTTTTCTTATTAAGTTCATGTGTGTGTGCGTAGAGGGCTTTTTCAGTTATAAGGTTTCACCGACGATATGAACGTTCAAAGATTTCCACACAACGCCGTACATCATATGAATGCCACAAAGAAACGAACATGGCCCTGCGTAGTACATTCAATTGAAACACAACCAGATCGAATTCCATTCGATTCACCTCTTCCCCCTCCACCCTGTCGTTACCATCGCCCTCTTGTACACCTTACATCTAGCAAAACTTACCAAACTCCGGTTTTAGGCTTTCACATTCATCAGCACAATCGGTTAAGCCATTCGTAAGCAGCTGCATCGAGGCCATTATGGTTTCGAGTAGGTTTGTTAACTTTTTCTTAATAATTGAATTTCCTGGATCTGTTAGCAGCTTTCTTGCCTCCAGTGGCAAAGCCATTAGGCGTCGTTCGATTGCCATTGAGTCACGCTGGCCGGAGTCCGCACCGCCAAGAATATCTTCCATCAGCTGGCTAAGGATCTGGCGTATGTTGAACAGCTCCGATAGGGACCATTTCTTTTCCAGTTTGCTGGTGACACTAGCTGATTGACCGGCTGGGGACAAAAATTCCCTTTGGAATTCGTCATTGATCGTGGCAAGTTGCAGTTCACGCAAGAAAGAATAATCGTCTTCCTCTTCCATCCAACCGCTAGTCGGTGTAGTGCGTTCCGCACCTACTCGATGTATGTTGTTTAAATCTCCGGTAGCACTGTAGTGCAGGCTTGCGCTAGACAACGAACCGTCCAAAAGTTGATCATTGAAATGAAAGATATTAAGTACGCTTTTACGTTCCGGTTCGAATAGAAAGTTTTGAATATTTTCAGTGTCGTTCGAAGTGAATGGAGAAGGTGGTTCGGTGACTAATGCTTCCGGTTCATGCGAAGTAATAGAGCTACTGTGGAAAAGACAGATGCTAGCAAGGTTGTGCACTAGCTCCAGGCAGTTCTTGACTCCAGTTACCCCATCGTATCGTTGCAAGAATTGCTTTCGGAAACGTTCACTTTCCTTCAGCAACTGACGAACTGTTTTCCAGTGCTCCAGATGTAATTGGAGCATCGTTTCTAGTGGAATTGTACATCGTTGCCTAGTTGTTGTCACAGTTTTACTAATAGGTTTAAGCGAAATGCCTACCTTACTGTCGGAAATCATTGCAAAAAGGCTTCCCATACAGCTGATCTGTTCATCCAAGTGATCGAAAAGCATTTCGACCAATTTCTTCACAAACTCCTCGGGTAACGATTCATTCCGAATGCCTGTGGTCATGATCAGGTGCATACTGTGTGCGAACTCGACACGCCCGCTAAGAACACGCAATAGTTCTAGATTTTCCTCTCGGTAAAACAAATTCATTTCCCGTTGCTCCTGTTTCGCGACAACTCGACAGATGATCAACAAACACGCATTAACGATCTCTTTCCAACCATCATCTTCGATGGATGATGCGTGGACGAGCTGCTCCGACTCCGGCCTTTCGATCAAACGATGCAATTCACTGTGCAGCTGCTTTTGTACCAACTCCTGTAGTATAAACGATCGCAACCGGTACGGAATAACGCGTGCAATATCGAGCAGATATCGCAAAAACGTTGGCATGCGCGAACGATTCTCTGTTCGTTTGAACTCACCAAACACCTCCCGGTGGGTGCGACAGAACTGCTCGTAGAACGTATTGGCCGCATGGTCCGATTCGCACGTTTCGCACTGCGATCGGTTGAAAATCGCATGTACGACGGCACGGCTCGCAAAGTTAAGCCGCAACTTCGGTATTAGCTCATCGTTCGAAAGCTTCATTAGCACCTCAAGCGTGTGTGCGTTCGTGTTGCAACAGCATAGTTGATACACCTTGAAGAAGTTCACCATTAACCGTTGGTCGGTGTGCTTTACTTGGGGGAACAAGTTTAGCAACAGATTCTCCAGTGCACACACATATCCGTGCCGTGCGTCCTGCCGGGAATGATGCAACCGGAACCGGCTTTTGCGCGTTCTTCTGCAGCTGCCTCTAGTAGGTGCAAGGGCATAGATGAAATTTTGCAACATCGTAATCAGTATTTCAATTAACCCAGAAGAGCACGTGTGGATCGTTTGCATCCACGGTAGCACGACACTGTTGTTATTACCGATCGCACCATACCGCGAACCGAGCTGCAGGAAGCTGTACGTATGCTTCACAATGTCGAGATTACTTTCCAGCAGTTTAAATATCGTCAAAAACAGTTGCTCACTAACAACGCTGTCGCAAAAATGCAGAAACGATTGATTTCCCGCGGAAACAATTGTGTAGATGAGATTGTACGTAAACTCGGTCGAAAGCGCATCGAAGCTTTGGTCGCGTAGTTCTTCCTTTAGCAACTGGACCATATCCGTAGCAACTGTGCGCAGGCTGAGATCGTTTGAATCGAGCGTTTGCAGAAAAAACATGTTGTTCAGGCACAGCATCACCAAACCAAGCAGTTTGTGACGTATAACGAACCGATTGTCCATGCTTTCTTCGAAACGTTCCTGGCGTTTTAATTGTTCCAGCGCAACGCGCAAACAGGACACAGTTACGGAGTTCTCATCGATGGTAAGCACATTTTCGTGTACGATCAAACTTTCCAGCAGGTTTAGTACGGTCAGCGTAAACTCGTCTTGCGTAAGTGTTTTCGCTGATTCGCTGATCGGGCTACGGTGCAAGTGCTGTGCCGCCTTGGAATAGTCGACTGTAGAGGCGAATGTGTTAGGACCACTCAGCTGGCGCATAAACGCCGTCGATTGCTGTGCTGATCTGTTCTGTGTGCTGCGCTTAATGCTATCGCGATGCCATTCACTGTTGTAGGTACGCATTTTTAAAACCGTTCGTAGAAACTGCCCGTATCCTTGTGGCAATTGTAACGGCACGATGGTAGGATAGGGTTCCGTGTTCCACTTCGTTGTCGGTAGAATTCGTACCAAAACGGCAGCTATCTCCCGACTATTTGCAATGTCCTACGGATGTAGGAAGAGAACAAACAGCAGTTACATTATTCTAGTCCCTTAACGAGGGGTTACCACACACACTATTATACACCTACTTTGGCACCAATTTTGGAGAGCGTCCTTAGTAACAGACCACCGATTCCATTGAGAAAGAAATCCTTCAACCACTGGCAACGACTTTCGCTGCTATCCTCCGCATGAGCGGGTAATTCAACCTGAAAAGATAATTTCATGAAATGAAGATAAGCACGAGGGTGATAAATAGAATATCACCCTTTAACGCCATCTGTTTCTTCGCTGCAAAAGTGCATTCAGTTTAGGAGTCATTTTTGACATACCTCTTCCTCATTTGAGTTGCTGTCTAGCTTGGAGTTACATTTCTCCGTCTCAGGGGCCACATCGTCATGTGGAGGAACAGTGGAGGAGTTACCATTGGGCGTTCCTTCCGCCCCGGACGTTGCATCAACGCGAGCGTACCGTTTTACGGTGGGATCACAGATTTCGTATATCAACAGCAGTAGCTGCCGTGATAAGGCGGATGAGATGTTCTCGTACCGGCTATGGTGACGATTCGTTGAAACGGAACGCATGCGGATGAAGTACGCATAGAGTGAGAGAGAAAGAAAAAAAAGGCGTAGATTAAAGCTCGCGTGTAGATTAAACAGACAGGGAGAAGGGATCATCCCGACGATTGAATCATCGACCCAGTCAACTTATCTACGAACGTAAAAACATTCATCAGCAACTCCAGCCAAACTGGAATAACTGCTTCCAGGGACGGATGATAAGAGAAAACCGGCTCGACCACATTCGCTTCGGGTATTACTTACTTCCTACGATCGAGATGTAAGCGATCTCCCTCGGTAAGCTGGTTGAATCCTTCGAGGAACTGCTCAATCTCCGCTTTTCGCTAGAACAATCGACGCAGTCAATCAACAATGGATCTAACTACGAAGTGATGCGTATGCTGCGGCATTTCACTTACCTGGTAAATGTCTACCGACGAGTGGCTGTCGTAAATTTGTGCCCATAGCTCACACAACTTGCCGATGACTCGGTCTGCCGTTTCTAGTGCCATCGTGATCGTGAGGGACGCGGTGTATTTACCATACGGTGGGGGTTATATTGCACCTTGCGTGCTTACCTTACCTCAGTATGTTTGCGCGCACAAGGCTTTCACACGACACTACACAAGGTCAATATTTGCGGGGCAGCAGGGCACTACTTTCTTGCAAAATGATCCTCTCATCGAAGGTTCTGTTTGATGCAGATATTACAGATCAAAGGAACCCTTTGCTTAGCTCGAACGATGTTACGTGAAGGGGGTTCGAATTAGACAATCTTTTCTCCGCAGTAAGACGCACTACAATCAACAACAACACCATACATTGGATGGTATCCAACAGCAGTCTGAAAGTTAGCTGGAAATGAACAAACTCAAGGTACGAGCGTAGAACATAAGCGTTTAACCCACACTCCGTACTGCAGCGTAAACCTTCGCGATGTAAACCTGCTCATCGTCGATCTGGTTCTGGCATTGCGGTTGTAATCGGACGACTGTTCCGTAGCCACTTTGGTTGCTTCACTTTAGCGCGCTCGAAACAAAAGATAGGACGCGCACACTGCACCACACTGCCATATTAATTGCGTAGGATTTTGGCTGTCGTCACAAGGCGCAATGTATGTCGAACGCGCCAAGCAGTCGTTGTGTGTGGACTGAGGGAAGCGAATGATTGTGGCCGGGGTGGAGGAGACTTTGTTTTGGTTTCATTTCGTCACACACTTGCTTCATTGCTTTGTATGCGCACACTAGCAAACAATTCGCACCACTACCATCACCGGGTTGTGTGTTTAGCACTAGCACTTGAATTCGCGAAACACTTTTGCAGGGATACCATTCCTTGACTTCAAAATACGTTCGTGAGATCGTTAATTTATATTTTTCGATGTTGTTCCTGCTTGCCTAATGCCTGACAAAATCAGTATTCAATTACAACCAATAGCAGAACAATTAGTACAGCGTTCATTCGATATTTTACCCATACAGGGCATATTTTTCCGCATTTATCGTTTATTAATTCCTTATTTTCTGTTTTCCGTTCGTTTGCTTTATCTTGTCACAAAAAGTAATTAACCTTCTGAAGAAAAAGCTCGCCGAAGACGATGAGGAACCGGAAGGCGAGCGGGAAGAGGAAGAAGAGGAACAGCGGAATGAACCGGCCATGGATCAGTTCGAACGGCGGCTGGCAAGGGAGGAAGAACACCCCAGACCATCGCCCTCGTTGCTAGGGACGAGCGATTCCGAGCCATTCCTGGTGGATAGTGATCCACAGGATCCGGACGATCATGGAACGCTGCCAAAGCGGACAAAGTATCAGCTAACGCAGCGCAGTGCGACAACCACATCCGCGAGCAGCATGATGTCTACGGTCAACCGGAAATCGCACGAGGAAGATGATGCTGCTACCAGAGAGGACCAAGATGGGCAACTGGAAGATTTGTACAATAAGGATACGGAGGAACTTTTACAACAGATGTAAACGTTGTATTTGGAAAAGGGAATTAAGGCATTTTTCTTGAAATGAAACTAGAACGAATTTTAGAATCAGATAGTCCCCCGCCGGGTGATTCGTCAAGGTAGTGCGTCAAAGCGAGAAAACATTTGCATGTAGTTTGTGCATTGGTTCTTTTTAGTTGCAGTCGAAATTTTTAGCATCATAATCTGATGTGTGCCCTGTTTTCTCTCCCTATTTAACACGGAAGGGCGAAAGGTCAGCAAGAAGCATATTAACCTCCCCGACCCCATCCCATCTCAGTTTTCCAGTCTCCAACATCCGGCCTATCTCTCCATTCCCTTGCCCGGTGTTCCGACTGATCCGAAGCCGGATCAATAGTAGTAGCTAAGATACGTTTTACTATCTTTTCCTTTTCGGGAAACAAATTCACTTCAACTTAGACTGTAACTATTTATTATTTTATATTGCCATTTGTGTTAAGCGTCAACAATCACCCACTTTTTTGATAATAAAAAAACGATAATCATCATTTGCGTTTGGAATGGAATGTGTTCAAATCGGAGATTCGCTATGCTTGAGGGAAAGTGATTCATGGGGTTTTAGGGATTATAATTATTATTGACGAATTCAAGCGTTATCAGATTAATGGTAGTCGTGCCGCAAATGCCGCCTTTATTATTACCACTAGCTTAAGAGGCCCGGTTACAGGGCTACGCACGTTAGCTCTGGGTAGAGGGAAGGAGGGAGGAACGGGGGAACTCGAGGGAAGCGCCTGGATGTCCGACCAGTTGGCCATCCGGTTCCTGTTGCCTGGCCATTTGCCCAGTCCGTTCTGTTGCCTGTTCAGTTACCCGGTCCGTTCTGTTTCCTGGCCAGTTACCCGGTTCTTTCTGTTACTCGGTCCATTCTGTTTCCTGGCCAGTTACCCGGTCCGTTCTGTTACCCGTTCCATTGTGTTGCCTGGGCAGTTACACGATCCTTTCTGTTACCCGGTCCATTCTGTTACACGTTCCGTTTTGTTGCCCAGCCATTTGTCCCGACGGTTATGTTGCTTGGCCAGTTGCACGGTCCGTTCTGTTTCCTGGCCGGTTACCCGGTTCGTTCTGTTGCCCAGTCCCTATAGTAGCCTGGCGATTTGTCCCGTTGCCTTGCCGGTAACCCGGTCCGTACTCACCTTAAGCACCGCAAATCCAGCAAACATTGCAAGTGGGCAAAACATTGCCCACAATCGTTATCGAACCCCGTACACCATTATGTAGTGTGATATAAAATAATGTGACATTTTATACTCAACTTTAGTTGTTTTTTAGTGTATAAAAACATGTGCTTTGCGTCCGTACCACATAGTGCTTGCGAACAAAGAGTGTATTAAAATGCATCGCATGAAACACTGATCATATTATGGAACATTAATAATCCTCTCATCAAACGCAGTATCTGGCAAAAAACCTTTCATGAGGATCTTTCGGGACGGAGGAACTCGAGGGAAGCGCCTGGATGTCCGACCGGTTTTTCAGCCGGTTCCTGTTGCCTGGCCATTTGCCCGGTCCGTTCCTGTTGTCCGGTCCGTTCTGTTGCCTGGTCAGTTACCCGGTTCGTTCTGTTTCCTGGCCAGTTACCCGGTCCTTTCTGTTACTCGGTCCATTCTGTTTCCTGGTCCGTTCTGTTACCCGTTCCATCCTGTTGCCTGGGCAGTTACCCGGTCCATTCGGTTACCCGTTCCGTTTTGTTGCCCTGCGATTTGTCCCGACGGTTATGTTGCTTGGCCAGTTGCACGGTCCGTTCTGTTTCCTGGCCGGTTACACGGTCCGTTCATCAAACGCAGTATCTGGCACAACACCGTATCAAAATCAGAAAATAAATGAAAAAGATAGAGCCGAGATGGGCGCATTTTACCATCCACCCACCCACCTTAAGCATCGCAAATGCAAATTAATGATTTTAAATGTAATGAAACGAATGAAAAGCACGATAAATCATCGGCAGCAATCGTTATCGAAGCCCCCGCATCATTATATAAAGTTATATAAAGTATTTTAACTTACTTAAGTTAAGTGATTTTTTTTATTTTAGAAAAACATGCGCCTGGCCCGTAAAACATGGTGCTTACGAACCAAAACAGTATGAAAGTGCTTTATTTTTATTACCAAGAGCAGAATAATCAGTACAGCGTTCATTCGAGATTTTACCCATACAGGGCATATTTTTCCGCATTTACCGTTTATTAATTCCTTATTTTCTGTTTTCCGTTCGTTCGCTTTATCTTGTCACAAAAACTATATTACATGTTTTGCAAGCTTTCTCCAGTTAGTTGCAGCCATACAATAGAAAATTATCAGCTTTCTTAAATAACTAGATTACTAGACTCTCCTAGAGCTGTCCTTCAAAGCCATTTACCATTCTTCACATCCGTTGCGAATTTTGATTTGCGGCTACCGACCGTAAATTACCGTACACCTTGCTGGCTGGCGACCCCAAAATCAGATGGCTGAGGGCTCGTTTGGCATGCTGGATGTACTTGTAGCTGCCCATGACGTGAATTTTTGAGTCCTGCAGTACGATGCGAGTTTTGGTCGTGTTTTCTATCGTGAACTTTGTTCGTCCACCTTTTCCGGCTAGTCGTCCGATCGCACGGCTAAGGTGATCACCCTTGAGTGCCTTCACATCCGTTACATCGAAGCTTTCGATGAACAGATCATCCAATCGGATCAGTGCCAGTGCATCTTCCACCTCGAAACCAAGTGCAAAGGCACGCACAAAGTCAGCCGCCTTCTGCAGGTAGGTTGGGTCTGGCGTTTCAGCAGTTACCTTTATTTCCACCTGCAAAACATAAGCATTACGAGAAGTTTACAGTGTTCAACATTTCCACAATAGAAAAGCCAAAAGTACCTGGCTGAGTTTAACGTTGTATCGTATCATTAACGACAATTGCTCAACAACTGGGGTAAAGATCTTCATCCAATGTTCTTTGAGTGCAGTTTTGCTACGGTGGAAAGGATATTTATTTATTTTAGATACTTTTTCGAAATGAAACCGCTGCAGCTTACCGTGTGCGTGGAATAAACACCTTCCTCATTTCACCAGATTTCCTTGGAGTTTTCGCCTTGCGGCTCTCTGGCAAAGACGAATCTTGTGGAATAGTTTCAACAGTAACATCGACGTCCATGATTGCTTCCACTTTCTAATGAAATTATCACCAAAAAAACGAAAGAATTTAACAAAACACCACTTTCGCTGAAAAAATTGTTTTGCCAAAGAAATGTAAGCACATGCGGTTTGGAAGCTGTCAGTGGTGTTGACAGCTTGTTTTGACAGTTCAATGGCGAAGAAAGAAAGAAAAAAACACCACCCCAAAAAGCTCGCCCATACCACCCCAAAACCAGGATGGACCTGTTTGTTTGATTGCTACAAGTTCAACCAGAGTAAATAGGGAAACGCTAAAGAAGGGCACGCAACGCACAAACGCTGCAGTGAAGAAGGGCAAAGTTGTTAAACAAGAAAGTGGAGGAAAAAACAAGTGCGCGTCGTCCGAACAGTGCATTTGTACCGTTGTACCATCGTCTTCTTGCTTTGGACGGTTTGGCTGGTAAGAAAAAGTTTTGTGAAATGAACTAAAGAATCTCTATGTTGCTGTCATTTTAGAAAATGGCCTATACAAGTCAATTCATGGATTGTTGATAGTTCGGTGGTGATTAATTACGTGTTCTTTTCACTTCTTTCCCATTGATTAGACTTCGAGACTGTACAACATCGTTCAAACATCGTCTTCTCTCTTGTCGCGTCGCGGGCCACAGATGCCAAGAATGGAGCTGGATAACATATTTCTGAACAAGCTTCCGATCGTAGCCGCTACGGGCAGTGAAGGTGGAACGTGGAACCATTACGCATTCATCGAAAGCACCTGGGGCGAGCGGAAGATACTGCTGAAGATTATTGTGTTCAGTCCGCTGTACAATACGCCCCTAAGCTTCCTGTCCGAGATAGACCACGAAGTGCTGCAGCAGACGGCCATACGATTAGAGCGTCCATGGAACGATTTTCTGCACGAAACGAAGCTGGCCCTTTGTACCGAGGGTGGCGCGAACGGTTTTAGCTACGCGGTCGAGGAAAACAATTTTGTGTGGCGTAAGATTGTCGGGCCCGCGTTAACCGTGGCGTACGGTTCGGTTATACTGCTCCGGTCCCAGTGTCTTCTCTCGGATGTGCTGTCGAACTCGATTGGAACCCAAAACCGGCTGCGCAATGACGTGCAGCTGAAAAACAAGGTGCTGCATGAACTGAAGGAAGAGCACGAGGAGCTGCTTGAGTTACAGCGGCAGCAGGAAGAGGACAGTCGGCTGTACGAGATAGAGTTGATAACTAAGTGCATCAGTATACTGAACGAGAAAAAGGAAGTAATTAACCATCTGAAGAAAAAGCTCGCCGAAGACGATGAGGAACCGGAAGGCGAGCGGGAAGAGGAAGAAGAGGAACAGCGGAATGAACCGGCCATGGATCAGTTCGAACGGCGGCTGGCAAGGGAGGAAGAACACCCCAGACCATCGCCCTCGTTGCTAGGGACGAGCGATTCCGAGCCATTCCTGGTGGATAGTGATCCACAGGATCCGGACGATCATGGAACGCTGCCAAAGCGGACAAAGTATCAGCTAACGCAGCGCAGTGCGACAACCACATCCGCGAGCAGCATGATGTCTACGGTCAACCGGAAATCGCACGAGGAAGATGATGCTGCTACCAGAGAGGACCAAGATGGGCAACTGGAAGATTTGTACAATAAGGATACGGAGGAACTTTTACAACAGATGTAAACGTTGTATTTGGAAAAGGGAATTAAGGCATTTTTCTTGAAATGAAACTAGAACGAATTTTAGAATCAGATAGTCCCCCGCCGGGTGATTCGTCAAGGTAGTGCGTCAAAGCGAGAAAACATTTGCATGTAGTTTGTGAATTGTTTCTTTTTAGTTGCAGTCGAAATTTTTAGCATCATAATCTGATGTGTGCCTGTTTTCTCCCCCTATTTAACACGGAAGGGCGAAAGGTCAGCAAGAAGCATATTAACCAGATTTTATATGTCGTAACAGTGTGTCATAGTGCAATGTTTAGGATAAAATCGTGTGCCAATAGTAGGCGGAAAAGTAATAATTTCCATCGTGAAAAATGATGCGAAATACAGCGTAGGTGCATACTTTATTCCGAGATATCATGTTTATGAAACTAAAAACCTCCCCGACCCCATCCCATCTCATTTTTCCAGTCTCCAACATCCGGTCTATCTCTCCATTCCCTTGCCCGGTGTTCCGACTGATCCGAAGCCGGATCAATAGTAGTAGCTAAGATACGTTTTACTATCTTTTCCTTTTCGGGAAACAAATTCACTTCAACTTAGACTGTAACTATTTATTATTTTATATTGCCATTTGTGTTAAGCGTCAACAATCACCCACTTTTTTGATAATAAAAAAACGATAATCATCATTTGCGTTTAAATGGAATGTGTTCAAATCGGAGATTCGCTATGCTTGAGGGAAAGAGATTCAAGGGGTTTTAGGGATTATAATTATTATTGACGAATTCAAGCGTTATCAGATTAATGGTAGTTATGAAAGTCTACAAAATGCCGCCTTTTTTATTTCTCTATTACAGATGTGTTGTATCTACACTGTTTGAGAGTTTATTTAGTTAAACAAAAATTGCTCAACACTTTGTTCCAGCAGTCTGCAACCGATCCACCAGTGCGGAATGCGTGTTGTAGTGTAACATGTGTGTATTATCTCAACGATCAAGGAAAACATATGAACAGTAGTCCCAAAAATGATACATAAGGATAAAGTACAATAAGTACAAGTACAATATTTAAATAGCTATTTTAAAATGAAATAAATAGCAAAAACGAACGCACACAAATTAAGAAAAGATGTTTGTATTATGCCCATACACGTGCGTCAGTCACAAGGATAAGTTCTTTCCGAATTAACAGATTTGCAATGTGCTCGAAGAGCATCTCCAATTTCCACTATTTATTATGTCTCTTTTAGTTTGCTTGTTTTGTTTATGTGTGTTGTGTTTTGTATTGTTTTTGTGGGGTTTGCTATATGCACCTCTTTCGATGAACCGCTACTATCGAATGCTTGAATTGCGTGGATCATGGTTACAGAACTTTCAACTAAATCCCTTATCCCTTGTCCACAGGCCTCCGAAAAATCGAAACAAAAATTATGCAGTAATGCACACAAGCATTTACGCGTTAGCCGTTTTCGATCTTATGATATTTATATTTCTACCTTTCTTTTTTTTACGGACACACACTCTCCTTCGCTCTCTGCACGGACTACCACCGTTTCGTAGGCAAAAAGGCATTGCACCCACGTGTACACAACTACGCACACACGTTCGCGCTTTGCTGCTTCCTTTTTTGTTTTGCGTTACAGGACACGACCATATCGCTCAAGGAGTTATGTTTCCCCACAACAAAAAGGTTGTATGTTGTATTTGATAACTCATATAAAGATATAATTATAATAGTAATAATCTATCCAGCAAAGATGTGTTTGTGTGTGTTTGATACTCGCAGGACACGTGAAAAGGGATCATAAAACCGAAAACATCACGATGCGCATTAGAGACAGACAAAAAAAAATCAACACCTTCAAAAACTGTGATCGAGTTCCTTCCTGCGTATCCTGGCTAGCTGTTTCGTGCCCTATCTGTCGAGCTTCATATTGGAAGGAATCGATTCTGGGTAATAGAATTTGATGTATGTTTTTGAGGATGTGTGTTGGTGATTTTTCTTACTTCAGCAGTTGTTTGCATCCCTTTTTCTGTAGAACTTTTGTTTCCATTGTTTGTGTTTGTGTGTCTATTGTTGTTTAATCATGCTGCTGTTACGGCTGGCATGTAGCTTTTAAAGAGGGGGAAAGGAGCATGGTGGTCGAACGGTTTGAGAGGATGATAATCATAATAATAACTGCTGACCCGAAACGAATCTGGTGTTCAGCAACAGCCCGACTTTGCCTCCACGTTGCGCCCCTTGTCGATCTTTACAGCACTTGGCGGATCTGCGGCACTGGACGGGGGTCCGACACGATTCTTTATTTCGGCCGCCATGGTCATGAATGCCTGCTCTACGTTAGTGGCATTTTTCGCTGAAGTCTCAAGGAACGGAATGCCCAACTGGTTTGCCAATTCCTGCAAACCGTACCATAAACAATATTAACTCTCAAACCAACTTTATATAATGCTGTATAAAGTTTTTCAGATTTTCAATTGGGGTTGTGATCGAGTTGCGAACGATTCTTACCATTGCCGTTGTAGTATCGACACGTTTCTTCGTCTGCAGATCACACTTGTTGCCCACTAGCAGTTTGTTTACGTTGTCGCAAGCGTAGCGTTCGATTTCCTCCAACCATTGCTTTACGTTCTCGAACGAATCGTGATCGGTACAGTCATACACCACGATGATACCATGTGCACCGCGATAGTAGGACGACGTTATCGTGCGGAAGCGTTCCTGACCGGCAGTATCCCACTGAAAGATGGAAAAGGGTTTCGAGATTGTAGGATGATTTCAAACCGATCGATAGTTATCGAACGTCGAACCCAACTCACAATTTGCAATTTGATTGTTTTGCCATCCAGATCTATGGTTCGAATTTTCTGCAAATAAATAAAACATTATTAGTCAACTAATCCAATTTCCGCTTTTCTTGCGGCTTATTGTCACACAAAATACTCACAAAATCTACACCAATTGTGCTGATGTAACTTTCCGTGTATGTATCGTCCTGAAGAATTGAGAATAATTGGTTCATAGTACGTGCTTAATGGGAAAGATTTCATGGCGCCAATTCAATACTTACGGCAAATCTTAACAGCAGGCATGATTTTCCAACACCGGAATCACCAATCAGCAGCAGCTTAAACAAGTAGTCGCTAATGGTGTTTAATACAAAGAAAGAAGCGGAAAGCGGAAATCAAATAAGTAAACCTCCACTAACTTTGATAACGGAATAAAGCAAAAACGCCCCTCCATACTACCAACTTGTAAGCAACATATAATGTTAAGTCAGCTAAACGCAATACAATAAACAACGATCAAGTTGAAAGAAAAGGTGATAAAAGAGGCACCTTCAAAGAAGTTTTCTTTGAACGTGGTAACCACAGCAAGGCAAACAACTGACACGACGTGATCAGTAGTAACGAATAAAATCATGACCCCCTCAGTGATCGATTTAATCGCATCCTCTCGGGTTAATTAATTGCGACGTGACACGTTTGAGTTTTTTTGCCTGGTTTAAAGTTCACTTCCAGTCCTCGTTGCCAGTTGCGACGATCTTACGAAAAAGCATACATTTAGCTAAACACGTTTTGTTTATATCCGTTATAGGCCTTGATCACGCACCGTATTATATTTAAAATACTAAAGCAAGTAAATGACACATTCTTTACTGGGTGCGTATGACTCATTGTTCCGGGAAGCATTAAGGGCGGAGATGTAAAGTCATTCGGTGGTGAACAAAGAACAATAACGTTTTGCTCTGCTTTATCAATATGCTTCAAATGTAAATCACTAGAACGATTTTCCACGATCGCTTTGAGTAATGGCAGAATGGGCGTTATATGTTCTAGATTTCCCCTTTTTTGTTGCTAGCATGACCGTTCCCAGTCTCTACCACCATCGGGTGGATTGAACAGTGTCAAGAACGCATTGTGCACTTGTGTATGTGTGCGTGCGCGAGCGTGTTGTTTACTCCTCACAGCAGCCCATCTCTTTCTATCGTAAGGTTTCACACTCCATGCTTCGAAAAGGTTGCCCCTTTTTCCAGTACAACACCAAACAAATAACATCCTGAGATCCGACTATTGCACAACTCCCAGCCTGGTTTATGCGATTAGGATAACTTTATCCCGGACAGAGTTCCGCTTTTTATCACACAGTGAATTAAAATCGATGAACGAGCGCCATCCACCGTACCCGATTTGCCTTCTCTTTTTCGCCCATTCGCACCTCCGCGGGTGCGGGTGCGGGTGCCGCCGATGGCATTACGATGACGGCGAAAGCTCGACGTCGTCATCGACGTAGGTTGGGTTGCGCGGGGCGGCGATGAGATGGTGGTGGTGTAGTTTAGAAAATGCCCACAGCGGAATATCTTCGTCATCATCGTCCACCGTTTGCGCTTATCGGTGGAGACAGAGGCAGAAAAAAAAATCTCGCAAGCAAACAGAAACGTTCTATGCGTTTTCTTGCACCATCGTTGCCTTGCTATATTCAGATGTACCACCGGGGAATAGTTCTTTGTTTCCTTCTGCTACCGCGACGACTCCTGCCCAACTCAAACAGGGCTGTCCCCAATAGCAGTAGCCGATTGACGCAGTAGCGAGACTCGATGCATTGCAGGAACGATGGGGAGGAACACCTTTTTTTCGAAGTTCCACTCCCCCCTCTCGTATTCATACTTCTAGTGGACACTTACTATTCGGGACTCATGGTCGTTCGTGGAAAATCTGTTTCCTTCACTCAGTTCCTGGGTATGAACGGCACACGGGTACGACGACGGGGCTTTTTTGCTTCGATTTTCTTTCCAGCACACCAAATTAACACGGATCGGAAGTCGCTGACGAATCGGATTCAAGCAACGACCGTTGCACTAGCGATAAACAATGTGGGGGCAATGTGCAGTAAAATAGGTATCACAATTCGGAATTTCACTTTTACGTCCGCCGTTTTTCACGCCACGGGACAGAGAAGACGGAAACCCGGAGCAGATTTTAGATCGGTATGAAAATGTACAACACTTCCAAGTTTTCTGGTTTCTTTCTTCCCTTGCGCGACACTGACACATCATCTTCATCGAAAACGTCATTTTACCGAACAAGGTATAGACATGGACGATGGACACGTCGGGCAAATAGTCGTTTGTTGTGGTTATTGGCCGAAAAATAATTGCATTAATTATGTAAAAATGCAGATTGTATGTAAACGACATTGTCTTGCAATTTATGTCCATTTTTATATAAAAAATGTGTGTTTGACGCCCTCGAATAATATTGAACAATCTTGACCACGATCTGACATTGGGAGCGATTGTCAACAAACTTTTATCGTCGATCCGCGATAGCAGCAAATCGATAGGCGTATTGCAGTGTAAAAACTGTACGTAAAGACTTTCCCCAAATCGTCAACATGTTATCGCAATACGTAGAAGAATTAGAGCAGGTAAAGTAATGCTGCTGCTACTACCAACTCGTATTATGTTATCACGCACTTTGCCGAATACTTTTAGGACCCATTCGAGGTGGAAGAATTCATCGAAAGACTGTGCTGGCGGACAAACAACGAAATCGGCTCGGACCAGTTCGACCCGGACCTGCTGTACGAAACGTTTGTCGAAACTATAAAGGATATGAAGATTCTACAGGAACGACAGCAACGGAAATGCGATAAGCTCGAAGAAGCTCTGAAAGAAGAGCAAGCAATCTTCGTGAAAGCGATCGATAAGTTCGTTGCCAAACATCAGGTCTCGGTCGATTACTTTCATCAGCTAGATGAAAAGATCAACTCAGTTGCGGGGAAAGTAATTCACCTCGGCGAACAGCTGCAGAACGTAAATATGCCACGCAGTCGCGCCGTGGAGGCACAACTTTTGCTAAACCACATGACGGAATTTCTCACACCCGGTCCGATCGTGAATGATATCTATAGCGACAAGAGCAAGCTGTACGAGGCGGCAGACATTATTCAGAAGCTGTTTCAAATATCGCAAGACCTTCCGGCGCAGCGGTTTGCCAATGCGAAGAAAAAGATCGAATCCAAGTACGATGATGTGGAGATGCAGCTGATAGAGGAATTTGCCACGGCACAAAAGATGGAAAATATCGAGCGTATGAAAGAGCTGTCGGACATTCTGTCCCAGTTCAAGGGTTACACGCAGGTGATCGACGTGTATATCGAACAGAGCCAGGCCACGACATACGGTGGGCGACATGTGTTCGAAGGTATAGTGCCGTTGTGTCACAAGCACTATAAAATCATTCAGCAGGTGTTTAATGCACCGGATAAAGTGATCAGCAAATTTATCCTGAACATTTATCAGCTTAAGATTAACCAGTTCGTGCAAACGAAGCTGGACGATCGCAAGGATGAGAGCAAGTATCTGAAAACGCTGTCCGAGCTGTATTCCCGCACGATGAAGCTAAGCGCAGAATTGCAAGAATTTTTCAAAGGTTCCGAGGATGATCTGTTGCAGAAGTTGACGGCTAACATTTTCGATCGCCATCTGGCCACATACATCGAGGTGGAAAGCCGCACGCTAGACGGAAAGTGTCAGGTGGAGTTGAAAAAATTCTACGAAAACAAAAACCACCAAAAGAAACAGATTGAACGATTCCAGGAGCTAAGGCGAGACATGCAGGCACTGATCGGTAGCAGGGCTAATATAAACATTGCACAGATCGAAGACTATGGCGGCGAAACGTTCCTATCGGAGGAGCTTGCCATCAATTTGTTGCAGCAGTCTTCGCACGCATTCGAAAGGTGTTGCTTACTATCGAAGGAAAACGATTTGCCGCGTAACATCCTTAAACTTACCGATACATTGTTGCGTTACCTGCTGCACGAGCACTGTGATTACGCGCTTGATCTTGGGCTGCAAGCGATACCGATCGCAGAATGTAAAAGCGTGCCGCAGATATACTTCTTTGATGTCGCACAAAAGTGTAACGCGATTGTACACCTGTTGGAAAAGACGTACAATGCAAGCGTCATTCCGAACGTGATCGGCACACCGCAGTACACGGACTGCATTCAGAAGAAGCGCTCCTATCTGGAGACGGTGGAGAATAAGATTGAAACGGGTCTGGAGCGTACGCTAAACGCCATTTTCGGTTGGGTGAAAACATACCTGGGAAGTGAGCAGAAAAAAGCCGACTTCAAGCCGGACACGGATGTCGATACGGTGGCATCGAATGCATGCCTGGCGGTGGTACAATATCTAAACCCACTGATCGGCCTCATCCAGAAGACAATAGACGGAGAAAATTTAGCTGCCGTACTGACGGAGTTCGGAATACGTTATCATCGGGTCGTTTTCGAGCATTTGCAACAGTTCCAGTATAATACGGCCGGTGCCATGTGCGCCATTTGCGATGTGAACGAATATCGGAAGAGTGCACGGGTTCTGCAGAGTCCGCTGGTAACGCAGTTGTTCGATGTGCTGCATGCGTTGTGCAATTTGCTGTTGGTAAAGCATGAAAATCTGCAAGAAGTTTGTGGTGGTGAAACGTTGAACTATCTCGACAAATCGGTGGTGATGAATTTTATTCAGCTGCGTAGCGATTATAAGACGATAAAGATATCCAACTCGTTGAAGGGCATATCGGATCAAAGAATGGTGTAGAGGGCAAGTGCGTAAGATATTACAAAGCGCTCCATACGTGCCTATAACAGGCGAATATTATTTAGCGAGAGTAACATTTTAACAAAGAATATGAATACGGAAAACAAAAGTGTCGTAATATGTTCCGAAATTACCATCCAATTCTACGGTAGAGTCAGTAAAGTAACCCTGCCACCGTTCATCACTTGTCATGATGAATCGCGTTCCCTATGGGGGAAATACCTAAATGATCAGAATGGTAATAGCTAATTGTGTTGAATATGTGAATAGAAATTCCGCCCGAACACAGAGGCCAGAACGTTTATTCATTTTGCACTTATGTAATATTCACTTTATTAAAATCTTTCTGTTACCAACCAAGCACCGCTTGCCCATTACGTTTTAAGCGACAATCGTGGCAGTGATCCAGTCTACGTACTGGTCAACTTTGGTGTAAACCCCGGGCCATCCGGCCTGTCCACACGGTGTCGGCCCGAAGGATACCAACCCAATCAGATACCAGTGCTGCACACCACCGGTCGTATGAGTGCCCGTCAGTGGGCCACCGGAATCACCTTGACAGGAATCCTTGCCAGCTTCACCTCCAGCACAGAGCTGCGATTGACGCAACAGCACCTGTTCGCGCTGGTACACTTGATTGCACGCATCCAGCGACACTCCGTCGACGGCTACCTTCTGCTTGACGTTGCTGTACCGTGCGGTGGCTGTACGACCCCAACCGGCCACCTGCATCCGGAACCCAACATAATCCCGTGCCTTCAGTTCGGGCTGTGTCGGCAGGCAGATTGGTTTGATGAAGTCCGAATACGGCACGGAAGATTGTAACCGAAGCAGTGCGATGTCGTTATACTGTTCGGTCGATGTTGGTACGTATTGGGGATGAGGTATTTTGCCCTCGATGGGGACGTCTATTGGTGGTGGCGAACAGTCCACGTCATCGCCCAGCCCTTCACAATCCTGTGCTGTAGAGGTGTCCCATTCACCGAGCCGTACCTCCGCACTGTGGGAAACAATGAAGAGTGATGAAATTCCAAGTTTTGCGAATAATTTCATGCGAACGACAATCGCATCTAATGCGCTACAATAATTATCCTCGATCTTTTCGAGATATGAGCAGCAAGTGGACTTAATGACAAGTTACTTTGAAGATTGTAAATTAAAGTGCAACAAGAACAACCTAACTGAGGAATGAATGGATCGCAGGTTCGCGTCCATAGGTGTACTCACAGATTCCAGGTTGTTGGGATGTCTTTGCCGTTGACGCAGTGCGAAGCGGTAAGAACGTAGCGATCGTTAATCAGCACACCGCCACAGTGGAACCCGAAAACGTTATTTGCTAAAATGAGAGGATGAAACGAACAACCAACAGAAGATAAATAACGCGAACAGGTGTTATATATCGCGATGATGCTTTTTATGTACACCGCAGAGCAACCGTACGTACGTTTAGCATACTTCAGCAGCGCTATCCACGGGAATTCGTCAATGCGCGTATTTACACCGCCAAAGATACGATCACTCGTCTGTATACCGCACTGTCCCGGTGTTGGCAACAGTCCGACACCAACGCGTACCGGTGCGACCAGCCCACTATCGGAACAGCACACCAGCGGATGGTTGTCCGCCGTCGACCACCCGCACTGTGTCCGCTGTAGATACATCCGGTCGGCATCTAGCAGTGGTTTTTTCTTGATCAGCGTCAGCAGGCTGTCACAGTTGCGCAGCAGTATACATTGACCGGCCGTGCTATCCGGCATGGTGCATTGTTGTTCTGCAAAAAGGGAAGTTTAGCACGATTAGATGAAGTGGCTGTAGAATGGTTTACTTTTCCCGATCACATCATCCGCCGTTGAAATTCGGTAGATTTCCGCGTTTAGAGTACGTTTCCCATTGCGATTGAAAGCGCGTTCGTCACAGGCCCCTTCGAGGTCATCCGGAATGCGACCTGTTCGAGTCCGAGTGATAACCGTTGACACACACACTTACGGGCAGTTGTGATGCTTAGAATAGCTAGCAGTAGAAACGGCACCAATTCTGGACAGCCTACGAAGTGACCGAAAGTACTCATGTTTGCTTACAGGTGTGGGAGCTTGCGTGTCCGGTCTTTGGCGATCCGATTTGTACGAAACGCTACGAATGACTAATCCGCTGCCATGACGCGCGACCCGGCTAATAGTGCGTTCGTGGGGCTGCGCGAGGCTTCTTTCAAGATCACGATCGCGAGACGCTCTCGCGATCGTGCGTGGGATAGAGATGGAGCATTCGTATGCATGCATTGGAAGGCAGACTGGCGCGAAAGAGTACGGACGCGATCAATGCATGTGTGATTTTTGCTTCTATTTTCTCAGTTTGCTTCGTTTCGCTGGGTGTTGATCAAAGTCGATGCGTGTTCGCGAGAATTTGCCGCGAGTACGAACGGAAATCCCAAAGTCAGGTGAATTGTAATGCAAACCTCCCACCCACCCGCTTTATGTAGTTCCCTTCCATGTCATTATTCGTTTGTTTGCACCTTCTTCCAATCTAAACTGTAACAAAGCCGCTTATTCCACGTCAAGGGAGTCCTAAAGACCTGTGCAATAGAATAGAATGAAGATCATCTTTTAAGTTAAAACAATCATGAAAGACAAAAACAATATTTGTTTTTTATAAAATTGGATCGATTGCAATGTACATTCAAATCAAATTTTCAAATTTTGTTGCAGTGCAATTTGAAATGATAAGTTAGTGATGTTGGTGTTAATTAAAACTGAAATAATGATCACCGATCGAAAAGGGAGACGATCGCTGCTGTACACAGCAGTGTCGGCGAGTGGAGACTGCGTTATTTTGTTTACAAAAATACCGGTTTCAGGTGATAAAACTGGTTTTCTGCATTACGAATCGGCCAGTCGAAGATCGCCAGGATTGTATTCGATCTGATCGATACTCACGAATCTTTCCCAAATGCGCGTGGCAATGCGGTGGTAGCGTGTGAAGGTCAGGCAAAAAGTCCTTAAAAATGGGTTGAAAGAAGTGGGAAGCAGTTTTGTTTACAGCGGAGCGGTAAAATTTGCATAAAATCAACGCAAAACAGCGGGCGACGAACTCGGCAGGAAATCCGTTTCTTCGTGGCGCCCTCTGGTGTGAACTAGCGCAAACCAATGTGGTTAGCCAATTTTTAGTGGATGACATGTTTGAATTGCAGAAATATACGTTCCAAGGTTGAGTTATTCGATGGAATGAGATGAAAAAGTACTCTGAGCATTAGACTTACTTCGAAACATCATTGATTGGCACAAGAGACGAAAAACAATACACCGGTGTCACACTATTCAGTCATGGATTGTATTTCAATTTCACTAGCTTTGTAACCTCGTGAAACACGAACACGAAACAAAAAAAAAACACAATATGGTTCGCTTAAAGACCTAACTGGACACAAAGAAACTAAGTTCCTACGCTCTACGTCTAAGTACTCGTATTCCCTCCCCGTCCCGTTAGTATACACCGTCCCCAGTGCTGACGATGGAATCCGTTCGCCACCGAAGGGCGAAAACTGCGGTGACCGCGACTAACGCATCACGTTGGTCAATATCCAACCAATGTACGACGAAATGCGCGTGTACACGCCCGGAAAGTTGGAAACGCCACACGTTCGTGGTCCGAACGACACTAGCCCGAGCAGCACGAACCGGTCACGTGTCGATATGGCCTCGTTCATCAGCGGTCCGCCGGAATCACCCTGGCAGGCATCTCGATTCTCCTGGCCCTGGGCACACATCTGGCTGTCCGACACGATGATGGGATTGCGCGAGTTAACGCTGTACCGGGCGTATGCGCTAGCACACCCAACCGTGTCCACTATCGGCAACCGTAACCACTGCAATGTGGGGCTCGGTGTGTTGCTTCCTGCAATGGGGAGAGTGCCGTGAGTGTGATGACCGAATGGCCGACCCGACTGTGTGCGAACTTACGATTGCTGGTCGAACCCCAGCCAGCAATGATGCCCATCTGGCCGGTAAGATTAAGGGCGTACGGTGCGTACTGATCCGTCGGCAGACAGAGCGGGCTGATGATGTTGTACGTTTCCGTCGTTTCGCGCAACTTTATCAGTGCGATATCGTTCGCGTACTTCGGCGTATCGTAGTTTTCGTGCGGCAGAATCCGATCGATCGCAAAGTCCTGATACCGGGCACTGCAGCGCGCATCCGTAACGGCATTACACTCCAAATCGCCCAATCGAATGCTGACTCTGTATTTGAAAAAGGAAGGCGTGTTAGTGATACTATGCTGGGATTTTTCCCTGGTGGCATACATACAGCTGAAGTTCATCAATAAGATTCGTGACACAGTGGGCTACCGTTATTACGTGCCGATTGGTAATGAGAGATCCCGCACAACGATACGTTACACGTCCGGAAGCTGCCAGAGTTCACATGGTCAGGATAAGAAAATACAACGGAAATAATTAATTTACTGATAAAGATGTCCAACTGCAAGATAGAAACACGCTACTTACTTCGATTCCGGTAAGCTAACCGTGCCATCCAGGGAAATTGACCAGGTACCTCCGTTTCGCCCCCAATAATCCGCGTGTTAACCGAAAGACCGCAAAGCGGTGCATTAATCATCGGTTGATCCGGTACCACCGTTGGCAATACGGTTGTAATCAGATCTGTTGTAGTCAGCGGCAAATCGGTCGTCACGGGTACAGTAGTGGTCGTTTCGGCAAAACGATTACTTCCCAGTGCTGCAGCAGGGCGCTTGGTTGTTCTCATGATAGGCGCAACGTACGCCTTCGTGGGGCGTAACGCCGCTTCGTTCGGATAGATCTCCGGCGGGCAATTCTTCATCGTTTTGGGATTTTCAAACTGCGCGATCGTGTTGCTCTTCTGGGGCTTTTGCTTCCACCAGTTGGTGGAGCTGGTGGTCCTGGTGTTGCTCAGCCGCTTCACATCCTTTTCCGCGCTCATGGGTATGTACTTGAAGCGTTCCTTCGACCACTGATGTCCACTGTCCGATTTACGGTTCGTGTAGCCTTCGTCCCACCCGATCGCAGAATGTGAATCATTTTCCTCGGACGAATGGCCACCGTCGTCGTCCATCACATCCCGCATCCAGTTATCGTCCAGCGGGCAGCAAATGTTCGGTTCATTGTCGGTACCATAGCCGCAGGCCAGTTCCTTTAGCTTCGCATTGAAGGTACCGTAGCTCGATTTGGGATTTCGCAGCATTTCCAGTATCTTGGTGCAGTAGCGAAGTTTGGTGCAGCGGCAATTGATCGCGCCGGACGATGCCGGTACACTGTCCGGCACCGTCCGGTGATGTTCGATGCGCTGGTTGTACTGATACAGCTGCGGTCCCGACGGATGTCCACCGTACTCGTAATAGTTGCCCCAAGGAGTGGCGAAAACTGTAACAGAAGAAATTCGTGCATTAGCATGGTGACATTATTCCCGCATCCGGTACAACCGGTTGTGCTGCAGTTGTTTCCCACCGTACATGCACCCCGATACCCGGTTCTACCTGTGCAAGCGGAGGGGTTTCCCTAGAGCAGCGCTTTTCGCACAACGAATCGGCTTGTGGCGTATGTGGATTGACGTAAGCAGTGGAAGTTAAGTCTCGTGATTAGTGGCGAGGCTTTGGTACGCAAAACTACCTTTACACGCGCCGATCGTGGCCGACTGTAGCGGGGCGATTCGCTTGCGAACGCATGTGAAGCCGAACGGTCAAGGTAACAGCGAACTGTCCGAAGGGCAAAGCAGGCCCCCAAGGAATCAGAAGATGGCCGTTACGCTTGAATTAGGCTGATGTAAATCATTTCCCTCAATATGGAGTTTTTTTTTCTTCGCTACCCAGCTAAGGGTGAGGAAACACAGAAAGGCTCCACGATCCGGTCGATTTGCACAACGTGGTTGAAGTAGAAAATGGTACAGACCAAACGAAACAAAAAATCATCAAGATCGATTAAACTTCGTACAATAGCCGGTGGTGATCATGATTAGCGCAAGTTGCTGCGAAACATCAAGAACACAGTGATGCAACAAATAGGAAACAACACTGTTTATTCGGCCAACGAACCGGATTAGACGGCGGAGTAATGGATTAACGACTGATCAAAAAGTTAAAGGTGGTACTGTTCAGGTTTTTGGTTACCCAAGGTTAGCGTCAGCCATGAATCCCGTTTGAAAGTAGTTGGCTATCGTTTGACAAATTCAAGAACACGAACGTTGTCACACAGCCAGGAATAGCCCGATTAAGAGCTCGATAAGGCAGCTTTGGTTTTAGAATAAGTTAGACACTGATCTACATTAACTCACAAACGAATGGGGTGGGTTAGAATATGATACTGCAATGTGGAATGGACTTTTTTGCTTTTGGAACCTTACAAGAACATTATGAAGGTGAATAGACCGAAGCGATTTCACAACATGATCACACCTAATCGATGCTAACGTTCAGCATCAGTTAATTTATACTTTTCAATGGCCAATTACTGGGGATCTTTTAACAGTTTTCTATCAACAAACAGTACTAATCTGGGGCGAACGACAAAAAAATCAACCGGAAATCCATTAAAATATGCATCATTCTTGTTTGTTTCTATCGTTTTGAGTCATGAAAACTATTTCCTTTTTGGGCATCTTTCGTCCGAAAGAACTAATCGCCACAACATGGGTTTAAAGATGCGTCACCTAATAATTTATGTTAACTAAAGCTAGTGAACAACATCAACATCAAGCGTTTCTGGTTCGTTTTCTGGTGAGTAACACATTCCATTTTAACGATCGCGAATGTCGCAAAACTGAAGATTTCGAGGGTTCGTCGCTTATTTTTTCCCTCCGTGCCAATCGTTGAAGTCTTTCGATGACAAATCTCTCAGATAACGGCTGCCTGACAGTTTGAATGGCTCTCCGCCGGGCACTGTTGCATTATCGAGAAGTGGGACATTGCTGTGACCATGGGCGGTCACAACATTACGGCACACGGCTTCTTTCCAGGCCCCCGAATAATGCACGAGCGTTCACTGAAGCGCGTACCGTGCCTCAAAAAACTGTAGACGGTGTAGCGTTCACGCGTTTACCGACCGCATCGTTTTCACTTTCGTTTTTCCGATTGCGCGCGCACCCAGACCGAGCACGTGGTTCGGTTCTTCATGTCACAAAACAACACACTCACCAAGATCGGCCAGAATGGATGCGGTCAGCACGATTGTTGCCGCCAAACTGGAGCGGGTTGCAATTTTGCACATGATGATCATTGAGAAGTTTTGCACGGTGGTATAACACACACAGAGAAAACACGCTGCTGACCGCTGCGTTGGCCGCGATCAAGCCTCCCTGTCGAAGAAACTGCTGCTCAACACTATCCTGGCCTTGATTTGGTTCACTTTTTTCCACTGGTTGGTGTATTAACTGGCGTTCGGTATGATCTTGAAGCACACTCAACTCATGCCGCCGACTTGGATGTCGAAAGTGGCCACTTATAGGCTATTTTAAAGAACTTTCTTCTCTCGTTCGCCTACTGTGTGCGGTAGTCATGGATATCTAAGACTAAGCACTACACTAAATAAACTCAATCGATCAAGACCCGCTAGTGGTGGTTTCGCGATCACTGTAAGCCACTGCCTTTTCAAAAGGATTCGCTTCCGAATTAGCCAGCTGGGTTTCTCTCGAGATGGTTCACTGTTATGTTTCGGCGTTGTATCACGCACGGCCCATTACAAAACATTGACACTCTTAAAACCACTAGCGTAATGTATTGTTCCGCACCGAGCACCGCAGCAAGTGTTGTGCCACATTCTGTCTTTCCGCGCACAATCGAAACCGACCCGAGCGGTGATCATGTTTATATAGTCCCCACCACACGCCACAAGATGTGCGGGGCGCGCGTGGGGGCCCATTTTGTTTGGGTTCTGTCTTTTTGTTCTGCACTCACGCATTCGAGGAAGGAAGGGGGGGGAGGTGCAGTTTGAGTGCCAATCGAGCGTTGCACTCATGCTCGCGGCTCTTGCTTCAGAATGGTCCGCCTGAGAGTGGTGCTTCTTCAAGGAAAACCCAACACTCTCCACTAGTGAAGAGGACTTTCCTTCCTTCCTTCCGTCCGTTCGTTCGTTCATTCTTTCCTCGCGCGGTTTCCTACCGCTCCATGTTCGATTAGGCCGTGAAATTGTCTGCAGATTTAATGAAAACGAATTGGCCCAACTGTTGAGTCATCGTGCGAGTGTCGTTTGGGTGCGAATCCTCGAGACATCGAAAACCGCTCCGATGGTTCGAATCTCGGTCAGTGGTGGGAATCCCCATCTGTAGCTCATTAATCGCGGGTGTCATTCACTTCCTGGCGAGTGACAACTTTGCAATCGGGCGGTAACATGATACGGGATGAAGCTGGACGGTGATATAGGATAACCAATTCCTGAGTCACGCCACATTTATGTATCAGCTGTCCGCTAGATCAAGCTCGTTTAAGCGTTTTCTAGCAACAGATAAAGAACTATATCGGATCTTTAAAATAGAGTGTACCGTAGTACGAAAAAGAAAAACCCACAATTAAACGAGCATCAACCCACAGATCGCATCGTCGGCTCGCATGGTCTTGAGCTGCTAACCTCAATGCGCCGAGAAAACCCTCTCACAAAGCAATGTGTCTGGCCAGTCTTAGCGCATCATATTCAAAGTTCATAGCTGCAACATGAATGCAAAACGGCTGCCTGTGCGTGCGCTCGCTTAGTTCTGGGTCTGAATCGAAACCTTCGAACTGCGTGTACAACTCCTCCGAGAGGGTCACAGGGGGCAGTGTGTGCGTTAGGTAGTCTGACGTACAGTTAATCGCACCATTGTCCTTTGCGTAGCCGTGAAATTTATACAATTAAAGCAAATCGCGTCTGGTCGAACGGCGCGCAGAAAGGTTTTCCACATTTTCACCTACCGTTTGGTTTTGACCCAGGTGTAAAGAGGAGCACAATTTCGAGATGTAATGTCATTCGAACATTTTGCGGTAACAGTTTTTTAACAGATGTTGTTAGAATTTGGAAGAGTTTACATGCTTTTGGTACTTACTTAGAATTATTTTTACAGCACTAAAATGTCCTTAAGGAAGGGGAGTTTTCCCATGGAAGATATACAGCTAGCAGGTTGAAGAAACCCGTAAATTGTGTATTTCATGTTCCCGAAGTTTCAGATTTTTGAAATATCTCTTTAAATTTTCAAATCATAATTAAATATCCCGATAGATGAATTGTGCTGTGCATCGTTACCCACAATTTCTAGAATACCTGCTTCTAGGAGGTGTCTTCTACATCGCTCAAGGTCGAACATTGTCGTCTGCCATAGTACGTTCATGTGGATGAGCTACAAGGACGGGTTGGGTCGTCCGGTGTCATTCTCCTAACATGACCAACCTCCGGAGCCTTGTGAAAAATTTAGACTGTTAAAAATTCCCAAAATAAGTGAAATTGTTCACGGTTTCAAAGGTGCGGTCACATTTCAACGTCAATCCTGAGTAAAACAGGAATTGTTAGCAAGGCCACTAGTGGTACACCATCATCAATTTAGGGTTTGTCCTCGTTAACTCGAGGTTTTCTGCCACCTGCTCGATGCTCAGATGAGCAATAGAAACGCTACCTTTTCTTTTGTTGGACCTTCTGAGCGTATATCTCCCCATAAACATTGATGTAGCGATTTTAGCTAACGCATCTAACATAATCTGTAAATCACGCACGATATTAATTTTATGTTCGATTGTTGTGAAAAACAAAACATCATTACATCTGCGCTATCGTTAACGTTATCGATCAAACATCATCGTACAGGCCGGATCGCGTGGCGCAGAAAACCACGCACGAATTTGATTCGTATTCCCATTCTCACCATTGTCCATTTAACTAACCTTTGATGCGCACAACGCCCAATACTTGCAGATGGTGGCAGATTCGACTGCTCCACCGCAGCGCAACTAATGTTGTGTGCCGTTTTTTTCCCCCCAGTTCATCACACATTCGAAAGATACACTACACAGGCGAGGCATCGAAAACGCCGTCAAGATCGAATACCCAATTTTGGCCCCTCGTGTGCTGTTTCATGTTCAAGGTGTTCAGTGGTGACCAGCATCATACGAGTGTTTAAAACTCGCCTCCCTAACCCAACCCAGCATGGTGATCATGATGATGATGATGACGAGGGTTTGATTGGCCCGAATCATTTGCTCTCGAGAGTTTTTCGGTAGCCGTGCGCGTGCATAAGACGTTCGAGTGTTTCTCCCCGACATCCCTGACCTTCGGGTGGATCAAACCGGACGGTGTGCGACTACCGCGAAAGGCGGTGGCCAATTTCCCTCGATGGCCGTGATTGGTCCTCGAGTGGACCGCGGGGTGCACACACGACGCGGACATAATAATTTGCCTTTTTGTATTATTTGCAGCTATTATAGTTCATTCTTTTGCTGCCTGATGCTGCCGTAGCTTTCAAGCAGCAATGTTGCCTTTGTCAAGAGCTTTGCCAATCAATTTCGTACCATTACCTAGTTCCGTTTCGATGCCGCCTGTGGCTGAGGCTTGCAATGGGGGTTTGAAAAGCGTTGAGCTTCCTTCTTGTGGATGTAAACATTATTGCACTCTACTTTTTGGGGGGGGGGGGGGAGGCTCTTGGCGGAGGTCTTTCTGCAGTGCGGTAACAGCCTTTTGAAGTTCAGCGATGCAGTTGATGCAGTAACGTGTAGTTGCTCCATTGTCTTTGTTCATTCGCTACACGGATGTTGGATTGATTCGGTCTCAGTCGAAACTATGTCAAAGTGCAGTCTGAGCAGCGGCAAAGCGCAATGCATCCATTGATACGTAGTACTGAGCACTGCCAATGAACTCAATATTTATGCATCGTTAATTCTTCCTTGTACTTTTCAGCGCACAGCGGTCGTTGGTTCTTCTTTGGCAGCGAAACGGCAATCAATGTGTGATTTAATTAAATTGCATATCAACGCGCGTTCGCAGTTGTTTCGTGAAGGGATTGTTAATATGTATATTTTATTCCGCACAATATGCATCTTACGCACTAGTCGTACAATAAACGGTAAACGGAAGAACGATCACGCTTGGACAGGTGGCATTCTAGGAAACCCCATTTTAATGCAATTAACTGTGTGGTTTTGTGTTCCTGGTTCTCTCAAAAAAAGAAAACATTGGAACATGCTTCGTTCCTCAGTCAGGTTTGCTCTTCTGTACAGCCAAAGCTTGACTGTTTGATTGTGTATGGCATGAGAAAGTGTTAATGCTGTCTACATGTTTTCCACTATTCGATTCTTGTTCCACACACTACGAATGCGAGATTCTTCGCGTCGCTTTTTAACAGTTACCTACAAAACCACCGTTGGAATGGTTTAGGAAAAAAAAATGTAATATTTAAATAATGCAATTGTGAACTGTGAATAGAGGATACGGTATCCTTCCCTCCCCTATCTGCTGGAATGGCTAGTTTTAACGATCAGTAATTAATAAATATTAGTATTTGTTGCGATATGCTACACAACTGTAATGGCATAGCCACGAAAATGCTCACTGCTCACGAACGGTTCTGCTTTCAAACAGCCGACCATGAATAGGTACCGAAATGTAATCTTGATATCATGCTATCGTACAGTTAACGCTTCTAGTCTTCATCTGCAACGAGAATGGCATTTGGTGCTGCTACAGCCGATTCAACATTCACGATCAATGCGGTTGGCTCTGATTCTTCGTCCAAAGATCTCATTGGGTCAGCATCTGCCAGTTGTGTGCCTGTTTCCTCCATGCAGCCGTTCATCGGCTTCGTGCCATTCGTCAGCTCTGTACGTATTCGTGTGCCAAATGCATTATCAATCTGCTCTAGACGATCGAGAAGCTTTGCTTTGAACTCTTCCGGCCATTTGATGCACCATTCGTTGAACAATTTTACCTACAATTGGAAGAATAATTAATTGAAAGACTAAGCTATCGTTTTGTATTTCATTAAGTTCTTGGTTCAAACTGAACGTTTTAACTTACCCTGCACTGAAACAAGCTCATCGGTTTGTCCTGGCCGGGGTTAATCTGTGCCATTGCGCTGATGAGTCCGTTTACGTACACAGCACCTCCACCGACTTGCTGGGACAGATAAGATACCAGGTACGGCACGAAGTCTTCTCGTTGGAAATCACTCCACTCTCCGAACCACTGAACGACGTATCGAAGCTCACCGTCGACGGTTAGGTTGTACGAACCGTTTGACGACATTTTTCTGTTCTGTTAATATTCTGTTGCAAAAAACTATCCCACAAGGAATTTGTTATTCGTACGAAGGTTCTGAAATGTTGTTGTATGTCTAGATTTTCTAACCCACGTCAAGTACCGAACCAACCGACGGAAAAGTGACTGAATGTATATCAAATTATCACCTTGCGATCACAACAGACAATGCCAGAAGTAAAACAACGGCACTTCGTCCGCTCTTTCTTCCAACCAGGACCGAGCCGTGAGCCAGCCAGCTGAAAGTCTTCACTGCGCCTACCTTTTGCAGACTGTGTGCTATGTGAAACTGGAACTATGCTGCCACGCGTTGGTGGTTGGTTAGCCTTCCGATACCAGTTTTTCCTCTCTCTATCGTTCGATTGCTTTCTTCCAGTATGCTTTCCACCGGTTCTAGTTTTCAAGTTTATCTAGGTTCCTGATCTGCAAAGCATCCCCGTTTGCGAGATAGCGCAACACGCCCCTCAATACAGTTCCTTCCTTTCACAGTAAATGTTGCTGTTATGTTTGTTTTCTTTGCGATTTTGTTGTTTTCCTGTTCTCTTCTCAGCTGCGGCTCTATCTCACGGATAGCCGCGGATCAAGGGGATCGTGAGCGAAAAATAACTGTAACGAATGCTAGCTGCAGCCACATGCACTGATCGTAGGCTACGATTACTCCCAATTCGTGGTCAAAACTTTGAGGGCTTCAGTCGTTCAACCTTTGGTGTTACAGCGGGATGCTGATGCTCCAAGGTAGGGAATCCACTTTGGTGATTTAATTAAATTGTCAACAATTGGCAATTACACCCTCGAAGCCACCGTTTTCACTGCAGTTGAGATTTTATCGGCAATTTTTGCAGCCGGTAATAACGATACACTCCAAACAATCCAAACTTCCGAAACGTGTAGCCTTCTGAACGAAGCAAAAGAAATGCACTTTCAATACAGAAGAAACAATTTCTACCTTTTGCAGCTTGTTGTTTACCGCTTCTACCCCGGTAGTCCTACGGTATCGCTCTAATCCAAAAGCTGTTTTCATTCTCTCATGTTCATGCATGCTCTCTCTCTCCCCTGCGGTGGCGGAACATGTTTGAACTGTTTAGCTGCAGCTTGAATCCAGTATCAAACGTTGAAGCATTTATTATAAACGTCCCATCAACCCATCAACGTTGAAGAAACGATTTTGTTGCCGGTTTCTCTTTTTGTCCGGCAGCCTGTATGGCCAAACAATTTATCAACTGTAAATTTTTATAATCGAAACACGCCTAAAACGAAACGTAATAAGGTGATAATGAGCAGGGTGTATAATGTAACTGATGGTGTATTACATTATTTCGGATTATGCAAAATCTATATCGTAAGTCAATTTATATTATTTTCCAACGGGACCGTTCCATCTATTCTAATGATCTATACAGGTTCGGCTTCATATGTAACCAAAAAGAGCAAATTGTAATATTACAAAAGCATTCAACCATACCATTTTGCTTACCTACCCATTTACACAACTGAAATTCTGACTTGTCTGCACTGAAACAAAATGTCTTTTCCTTAGCTCTATCTGCATCGCATGTTTAGTGGGATGGATACTCCTCAAAGATTTCTCTGCTATTACGATACTATGTTAATAGACTTGTCATTGCTCAGGCTAACGGGATAATGCATAACGTTCCGTAACACTTTCTTTACCTGTGGGTTTTACTTTCACTCAAATATGATGTGTTGTTGTACTTTGCAGAAGCCAAACAAATGGTATTCGGTTTACCTGAGCTCTGTGAGCTGCTTATTTTTAGCTTCCGATATCCGAAGAGAAAAACAACAAAGAATCAAACAAAAGGAACTTATATGATTTGGGTTACCTACCACGTGATCTTTTTCACTACCATCTACTGGATCACTACTGGATCCACGAAATTGCAAAACGGGAGATGTAAAACTAAAATTTCAATAGCAGCAGGGTAAAATTATTGAAACAACGTTCAATACCGTCTAAAACACCTCAGCAGTACTATGCCATTAAACTGTAAGCGTAAGCCATTGGCCGAATGGAGGGATGGGGCTGCAAAGGTAAGAAAAAGATAAGATATACACGGTTATGCAACCGATTTTTTGGAACAGTAGATTCAACTGTTTACCACTCCAATACTTACGGATTCCGAATAGGTAGTGAATTTCGGAGTCAAATCGTTTCCTTTTAGTGTGATGAACGCACCAAGATTCTTCATTTGGTCGCTGTTGATGAAAAAATAAAAATAAATAAACCATTAACATTCCACCTACTAGCATGGGAAGTCTTGATGTGCAACACACTTACCAGTAGTTAGGTGCCGAAAAGACGGTAATGCATTTTCCATTATGATCTACCTCATAGCCTTCCGCTTTCACCTCGTGGCTACGGATAATATAGTCCAGGCTGTTGTGCTTCAGGAAAGCTTCCGTAACATCCGGTCCAAACTCTATGCCGACGCCTCGCTTCGACGGAACACGTCCCGGTTGCGGATGCGGATCAGACCAGAGCAGTTCGCACATTAATCCTTCCTCCGGCGGTTGACAGTTACGATCGATCGAGCGCAAATCGTCCAGTGATACATTGTCCTTCGAAAACAAACCACCGTGCATGACCAGCACCTTCTTATTGATCAAATGGCACAACGGCAGCCAGTTGTAAACAAGCGTGAACATATCTGCCATGTTTTGCGAGTACTTCGAAACCACCTCGCCTGTAAAACCGTACAGTTGGTTCATGTTGAAGCTTTCGTGATTTCCGCGTGCCAGGAAGAAGTGGTTGGGGTACAGCAACTTGAATCCAAACAGAGTAAAAATACATTCCACCGAAAATGAGCCCCGGTCAACGAAGTCACCATTGAACAGGTAGGGATTAGTGGGCGATGGCAAACCGTTAATTTCGAATATATGAAGCAGATCGTAAAATTGACCATGAATATCACCGCACACGGTAAACTTTTTTTCGTCCGGCACCGTAATCTCCACCAGGGAGGGTTGCGTTTTCAGTAGTGTTTCCATGTCACAAAGAATCTGCAATAGAAACGTGATTCAATTTTGTGGTTTTGCTATTTAAATGCAAAATTACTGTTGTCCAACTTACCCTATAGGCAAAGTTTTTGTGCAGCTTGTTTTGTTTCTTGTACCACTCCAGCAGGTTCTCCATGAATTCCAAAGTTACCTTACCATTTTCCAGCTTTGGTCCATTATAGTCGTCCTCGATAGCTGTTGCAAAATGATAGCAAAACAATGGGATAGTACAACATTGATGATGCACCCAAGCAAAGTTAACAATGGGAGACACTTACTCGCGAATTCCAGATCACAGCACATTTTTTCCACACTCTTTTCTTGATGCTGAACCGAGATGGCTTTCTCGAACGCGATCTTGTTTACCATCTTTTTACATTCCGTGTACTTGTCCTGGGCATCCTTCGCACTGGGACATCGCTTCGCCACTAGCTCTAAATCGGCCAGCGCCTTCTTGAACCTTCCAAGCGCCATCAGAGCGGCCGCCCGGCGGTAGTACGCTTTGGTGTAGCTGTTTTTCATCGATATCGCCTTATCGGCATCGGTCAGCGCGTAACCGTACGATTCTTTCTTAAAGTGAGCAAAGCTACGGTTCGCATAGAACCGCTCGTTAGGGCACGTTTCGATAGCCTCCGTATAGAGCGCAATTGCTTGCTCATAGTTTTGTTCTGCAGCAAACAGAAGTGATACAGGTCAATGTTGTTTTATGTTGCAAACTTTATGGTTATGCTCCGAAACGTTCATCCGTTTTTGTATTGTGTTTTGGCCGTGCGGCCAGATACCTACCCTTGAAGTAGTCATTCCCACGAGCACCGAGCTCGTCGGCTTTCGCCTGCAAGGGATTTTCCTCGGGCGTGTTGTTTTCCGGTGCTACCGGCGCTGAAGCAGCCGTTTCCGATTTATGATTCGTATCTTCGGTCGCAGACGACATGGTTGTAACAGCTTCTCAAATGAGTCAAGTAAGGAATAAACTAGAGAAAATGCACGGCAAAAAAACGGAACAAAATGTAATGCACGCAATGCTTGCTTTTTATCGGTGTTCTGATTGCTGTCAACGATGACAGCTGATCATATTCAGCAGATAAGCTGCTGAATTGTGCCTGGCTGACTATGGTTGCTGAATATGCGGAACATTTAGTTTGATTTCAAAAAACGAGAATGATTTTTAAACGTAAAAAACATGATTTACTGCAATTTTAGTTTGACCGTAAAGTATTCACCACCTCCGAAATCATTGCCATTAGATCGTCTAGCTTTTTCTCGATTAGCACCATGTCCCTGTTATGCTCTGTGTTTTCCTCTTTGCTGTTTAGGTAATTTTGTTGAAATTTATCCATTTCTTGCATGAACATTTGGAGTCGATTTTTTACGAAGTGGTCCGAATTTGGGGAACATTTTGGGGCGGGATGTGTAGATTCATCGAAACGTTCAATGAATTTAACCGTTCGCTGAGCGGGTTCCGCTTGACAGACAAATTCTTGGGGTAAACCACCCTCTTGTTCGGCACACAAATCATCCTCATCGATGTAATCTTTCATTATGATCGATGTATAGATAGGCTTCTGCGTTGTTGCATCATCCCGCAATACATTTAGCCGCTCTGTAAGATACTGCCTGCGATGTGGAGTTTGCTTGGCATGGCCGTTAGAAGCTACCATTTTTCCCAACATTTCTTTCGTCTCGTACCGTAGACTGGAAAGGTCATCAATGGTCTGTTTAGAAATGTCCAGAAATTGTTCCATTTCTGGCTTTTTCCATATTTTAAGGAATGCTTCAATTTCTGACTGACAGGATTTATCCAGCTCGTTTGAAACAATATTCAGTAAAGAGATATCGTCCGTGTCCTGCGGTTCAACCAATGATGGCATAGTTTCATCCAACAGTAAGGAATGATTCCTGGTGATATCCGACAGCAGTTCTTTGCACTCTTGCAAGTTCTGCTTCAGTTCGTTTAAGCTTTGCGTGTTAGGTGTTTGCAGAACTTCTTCAAGCGAATGATTTAACTGAGCGAAAATAGTGTTCAACGATGCAGACACTCCATCGAGAAAACGTTCAGAGTTTTGCAGCTCGGACTCATGTAAAATCCCTAGCGAGGAACCTTCTTCTTCCGGTGTGGGCATATTTGCCCACAGCTGTTCTATCTCCCTTAAGCGTTTGGAAGCATCCTTGATACTTTGCGCGGTGAGCGAGCTTCGATTCATGAGATTTGCATCGATAAAGCCGGACATTTGCGTAATTTCTTCGGACAATGTTTGTAAGTCCTCAGCACAGTTGATAGTATTATGGATGATACTGGGAATTTCTTGTAGTGCGGCTTTTGGTACGGCAGTTTTTGCGGATTGTTTCGCATTTTTGTACGCACTTACACGCTGCTTTAGACCGTCGAGTGCCACCGTGCCTTTCATGCACTCTTTTACGAGATTTTCGATTGATGCTGATTTTGGGAACTTTTCCGACGCATCGAGAAGCGTATTGTGAAGTAAAATTTGATTCTGTAAACGTTTTAGCAAATAATTGATATTGATCTTAGATCCGGATGTTTCGAAGCTGTTGTAAGCCATCTGTGCGTCGCTTAAAATGCTGTTGGAAAAGTTGGAGGATTCTTTCTGGCTGTTATTTTGAAAATTGGTCTGAAAGCTTCCTAATTCCATCTCGTGTGATTGCAGCATTCCCAGCGATGCATCTGAATTCTCTTGCAACGATTGCGCTTTCGATTGGTCCATGTTGGAGAAATCTAGCCGTCTGTTTTCAAGACAGAAGAATAATTTCTTTTATATCTCTCATTAAGCTTGTTTGGTTGCTTTATTTCTTACCTCTCCAGAACGGTACGCCACATTCTAGTTTTTTCGTATAATGGTATTAAACGTTTTCGACTAAACCCGGGTGCAATGATTTTGGATGCATTGATCGATTGAGATCTAGGCATTGTTTCAACGCGTCGGTTACCTATCTTCACTGCTTGTTCCGTGGTGTGTTCTACCGTTAATTTAATTTCAAAATTTTTCTGCTTCAATGTACCGTGTTTGGAATTACGCTCTATACTCGTTTTAATCGCTCTTTGGCCTGAGAACATGTTTTCAAAACATGCCCAAATACACAACTATCTACACGGCTTCAAAATTTCCAAATACACTCATGGGCTGCTAAGCATGAACAATGCTACTGTAAAACAGCTTTACAGCCACATTTCAGAAATACAGCAAGCGAATTTATGCTTCTCAGACGATGCATACATTCAGCGGCTCGTTTTTTCAGCTCCCGTCGTTCAGCCTTTTCCCAGTACAGGCGTACTACTTCAAGCACATGGTCGAGTTGTTTCTCACTCAAATTAAGATTGCGCACCAGCTCATCTATTGAGGCGAGGAATTTGCATTGCAGTTTGAACACCTGATGTGCGCTAGCATCCGCATTCCAGTGTTCCTTCATAAATGTGTACAGTTTTGGAAGCACATCACTGTTCGTCGGGGAAATTTGATGAAAAGAACAAAAATAATCAAATAAGAATGTAAGTTAGCATACTCGCTCTTGCTATTACTTTACGAATGTACTTACGCCAGCGATCGGTTGCGTATGAAATCTTTTGCTAGTCGGGCCAGAGTGAGCAATAAATCGAAAGCATTGCTTACCACGGCAGGATTTCGATCGGAGAACCGTTCGGAAAGGTTAAACCAAATATTGTGCACCAACGGGAGAAGTTGATTTTCGTACCTTTGTAGCACGTATATTCCTTCGTTCAGGGTGCATAATGAAACAATCCGTTCGGCATCGTTGGAAGAAGCGAGATGTTTGAAGTTAACCGTCAGGATGCGCAATACTATCTTCACGTGTGCAGGTAATTCCTCTTCGTTGTTTACCTCCGTTTCGATTTCATTTTCTGTCTGATCGCCCACATCCATATGGCCCGTTTCATCGGCTAGTTCATCTGGTTTGAATTCAACATCTTCTGCTTCATTTGCAATTTCTCGTTGAAGCAGTTTTTGTAACCGTTCAATCTGCTCCGTAAGATTAACAGACGCTTTCTCATTAGCAGCGTCCGGTGGGGTTGTATCTTCGTGCTCATAACGTAGTCTTATGGAGTGGATAAATATTTGTAACACTCGCAAACAAATGATCGAGTTCCGTTCGCCGTACTGTGAGTAACTGTCCAGAATATTCATGACAATTGGTGTAACCGTTGATTCGAGCACATCCGATGTTTCGTACGGTACGAAACGTAGCACCGATTCCAGAATGGTCATACCATCCTGAAAGTATTCCTTGCGTCTTAAACACCGGGTTACTTGTTGCGAAATGTAGTCGAGATTGTGATGTATCAACTGTTCGATGCTGGGCAAGCCTTGTGAGTGAGCTACGATGTCTAAGGCCAGTTCCGTTGATTCGTTCACACAGTTTAGCGTGTTGCCGCAACATTGCAAAAGAATTCGTAACGTATCATACAGATACCAGTGAAAGTGTTTCTTCATTAACCGTGCAATTCGGGCGATGGTTCGAACCACGAGGCAAACATGCAACGCATTATACTTCTGGTCGGCGATGTTATCGTTATCTTCCAACTCCAAGAACCAGTGATGCGATTGCAACACTTCCGAGAGCAATGTTTTGAACTGTTCCAGCTGCGAAGGGCTGTAATCGTCTGTGTCCGGTATCAATTCACTCAAAATGAATAGATAACCATTGCTATTTATCCTTGAAGCGTAAAAGTTGTCCAAAATGTACATGAGCACGGTATTTACCGCTTGCTCGTGCATTCGCAGTTTGTGGATCAGATCGAGAAACGATTGCCTAGCTCGAGGAGACGACACGTTCTTTAGAACGATCCATCGGGATTCGTTTTTTTCCTTTTGCAGGTGGAATCCTTCTTCGTATTCGAAACGGTACGACACGTACTCTCTACGTATCAGCTCATCGACAGTCTCAAGTTCGGCTCCGGCCAACAGTACCATGATGAACTGTTCTAGAATGTTTTGGCACGAGAAAACGCTTGTCAGTTGCGGTTCGGAGAAGAAACCAAGGAATCCCGTAATCAGTCGAAAGTTGGATATTTGTTCATGCTCTTCTCCGCGATAGATGATACGGGGCATTTGGTTAAGTGTATCGTAAAACAATTCGTCAATACGATTTCCGGCGAAGGATATCGTAAAATAGAGCACCGATTGGTGACACTTTTCGCAGATATCACGAACCCGTTCCGATTCATCGTGGCTCATGGCGATCACGGTTTGCAAATAGTGGACGGTACTGCTGGGCATATTGCTGCAAAGAGAATCAATATTTGCTGTATCAGGGCAAACAGAGAGTCTTTTTTCCTAACTTACTAAGTGCAGTTTCGCAACAGTTCGCAGTTCATTTTGGCAAACTCCAGCCGTATCAGGTCCTCCTCGTGCCCACGAAGATGAAGAATGAGTTGAAGTACTTTCTCTACTTTCTTGTCCGCCTGCAGCAACCATTCGCGAGAACGTGACGTCTCATTAAAGTATTTGATTTTGTCGTCTGCACGCAAACCTAAACCTAACACATTAGCATTTTTGTCTTTTTCGGTGAAACTTTCTGCCAGCTGCCGAAATCGCTCGATGCAGTACTGATCGTTGGTTGCATCCTTTGAATAGTCTTCAAAGATAAGCATGAGGGTTCGTCCTAGCGCTTTAATGGCGATCCGGTACACGGCTGTACCCTGCTTCTCATCTCCATTGATAATGGACACGAAAATTGTAAGCAGTTTCGGCAATGTAATAAACAACAGTTCCGCCACCTGACACCGTAGCACTATATCGTTGAAATCGAAATCATCATGCACTTGTAGGAGCGATAGAATGGCATCGACTGCTTGGAAACGAAGCTTTCGGGCCCGTTCCGTTTCCACTATGCGGACGCACACAAAAATGGCTTGCGAAAGGAGGGTTAAATTTTCCTTCACATAAACTTCCTCTATCAGATCGGGCTGGATGTGGCGAGACGCGAACGTGAGCACTTTCAACACGGCTAGTTTGTATTCTTCAGACAGGTTGGGACGTATTTTACCCGAGTCCTTGTCGTATATTAGTTTGAGGGCGGCTAGAAGCGTTGTTTTCAGCGCTACCGCCTTTTTCAGTCGGCCTTTCTGGAGAATGGTGATGATGCATTCTAGCAGATGTGTTTTCAGTTCGTTTTGGTTTCTGTACGAATAAAGAAGTTTAGTATTGCAAATGAAACGAATGCACACCGACACCATTCACTTACAGCCCCGGTACCGCATCGACGAGTATGATCAGCTGTTGCAGAAATATGTTCTGCAAGATCTGCACACTGCTGTTGTCGACTTTCTTGAGATGTTCGTTGAGATTTAATATACCTTCCTGGGTAGGTTTTTTAATAACAGCGTCGAACAGTGGTTTAATGGTGATAAAAATTTCCGAAAAGTTCTCCATCGTGGTGATTTGTTTACGAATGTGAATTAGCGCCAGCGGTTTGACATTGGCGTGTTGACATAACAAACGTTACCTTTGCTATTCCGCGTTTCGGAGCCAAAGTATTGAAAACCCGTACACAGTTGCGGTTTGATAAATTATAGATCATGTTTGTCCATAAAAATGATATTTCTATTTAATGTATCCGTACATGCCCACGTTTGGGTATTGTGTCTTACATATTTAAATCACTCCAAGCTCATCGTAATGCTTGAGAAGACCGTTGAAAACGTTACTTTGTACCACTTTGTATAGCTATCGCTCGTATAACCAAACGGAAGCAAGCATTCTAACCTAAATAACCACAGTTTTTGACTACGTGCATTCGTTGTTTTCTTTGCGACGGTACGACTTTTAGCTTTTCCGTTTTGTGGTGTATCGACGACATTTGTGCCCAGCACACGTTGACTGGTTTCACGGTGCGATAATCAGTCCGTGCTTGGTCCTTGGGTTTCTGCACTACTGGAAATGGTCCACCGTTTGGAACAAGCCATCCATTAAGGTCAGTGAATGTTGAAATCCATCGACCGTTGATGATCCTTGTCAAGGTCGGACAGAGCGGAGTGTGCAGGAAGGAATGCATTAACCAATTTCCGTGTGTATCCCGGCAGGAACGCGTAGCTGGAGAAGATTAGCAGTCCTAAAATGGCAAATATGAATGCATCTGCGAGTGGGTCGGTTAAGGAAATATAGTATCGATGGTGTATTATACGGCGCACAGTCTCAGATGCCAACGAATGTAAAATTTGCATATATTCACGCATAGAAAAAGGATACTGACGAAGCGCTTTTCCCACGGGTCGAGCATGTAGATACAGGTATTGAGTTCGTACAGTAAATACACGGATGTAATCGATTTCCATATTTTACGAAACATAGTTACAACAGTCACAAGAACTATTATTCTGCGCCAACAAACGGTTTAGTTCAATCTTCTTGCGTACACTGGCGTGAATCAGTATCAGACACGATTAGGCTTTCCGTCGGGTTGTACTGAGTAATATTATTTCGTAATCAGCGAGGGACTACTCCCTTATCAGTGGTATATGTACACAATTGACTGTAGATTTTTTTTCTCATGTGTCCTAAATTGAAGGGGACGATTTTTAGATATCCAATGGTTCAGTGTTGCGTGGCAGGTAATTGATAACAACGACTGACGCAGCGTAAATTTTGGCTGTTTTTCTCCGTTGAATGTGCTTGGTTTACGCAGAGAAATAGGCTTGACCGCACTTTCTTATCAAAACTGTGTTAGAACAACTAGGTTGAGTATTTAAAAGAGTTTGTCACTACACCACACAGCACTGTCTTTCTAATTGTTTAGAAATCGCATAACTCTTAGAAGAATAGCGAATAATACCGTACGAAACCGCAAGGGAATGCGAATGAAAAGTTTATTTTACTCTATTTCGCAGATAGCGATCAAAACAACACCTTTGAATAGCAACAAGACCAGCAGCTGTTTTGACAGTGCTTTTCGCCCGTGTGCGTGGGATTTAATTTCGCCCTAATGTCATGGACCGAGTGGTATTAAGCTAGTTTCACGCACTGGTTTCAAACAGAAAATACGGTTATCCGCTTTTTCTTTTTCTATGCTCGTGGAACTATAAAACATGTTATAAAAATAGTTCGATTCACTGTTGGAAAAGGATACTGACTAGACATTTTTCCCACGGTTCAAGAAAATATGTCATGCTGTAGATTTGCCACCGTAGATAGAAGATGTCCCATCGTTTCTGCAATTTTTCCTTCCAGCCGGGAGTTATTTCCATGCTGTGCGAACGCTGGTAAATTTCTTTCTCCAAAGCCGTACCGTCGATACAATTTCACTTTTGAACTGATGTTGTCCATCTTCCCAGTGTAAAATATACCCCCGAGACGAACCGGCGTGTGGTGATAGGATACGATATCTTATCGTGCGAAAATCCGATATTCATTAGTCTGCCATGCGTGCGGTCGCAGACAACGCCGCCAAATGCGGTGTATCTAGCCGGCGGATTATCAGCGACGGTTCACGTACGATACCGTTTTATCGAGTAGCCAGAGGTATTTATATATGTTTAGTTTAGATAAAATTTTGGTACGATAAAATAGCAATAAAAAATGTCATCCAAATTAGAAGTTACCTTTGAAGAAAAACAACAAATTTGCCCATTCCGTGTTAGCTCACAGTCTTCGGTAGTCGACGATGCTGCAGAGTTTGCATTGTTGGAAGATCCATGCAGCAGGTTGGCCAGTATTGACAGAGATGATGAACCGCCCACTACCTCAGAATGGTATCGAAGGCAATCATTCATCTACGGCGCGACGACATTCCGAGTCATCGAAGAATTGCTGCAAACGATCGAGCAAAACCCATCGGCAAATGTGGAACTGGATTTGAATGTAAGTTCCGATTGATTAAATTAAGCTGTTTCTATTTAACATCCATGTTTTACAGCGCTGTGGTTACACAAATCTGCACGTGCAAATTGCTCTGGATGCGGTGCTCCGGACTCATCCCCACCATCTGACACGTTTGGATTTGTGTCGGAATCGTTTGCTTAATCCCGCGTTAGCCTGCATGTTGGCGAATGTATTGCAGGAGTTGCAGACGATTGTGCAACTATCGCTTTCCTACAATACGATCGACGACCAGTGCATGGGGATCCTGTGTAATGCGTTGTCCAACTCGGGGGTTTGTCTGCTGGAAGCAGCTCACTGTCAAATTTCCGATCGAGCCGGTTCACTACTGTTCGGTGCACTAATGTACAGTGATTGTATCGAGATGATCGATCTCAGCTGGAACCATCTTGACATTCATAGTGGACCCGCAGTTGGACGGTTTCTTTCCACGCAAAGAACGGTTAAGGAACTAATCCTGCTTGGGAATCATTTGTACCACGAGGAACAATGTATTGTTCCACTTTTGGTAGGAACCATTGGTAACGATACACTGGAGCATCTGGATCTCTCGTGGAATGCTTTGCGCGGTGAAGATTTCGGTCGCGCTATACTGAAGGGCATATCACAAACCAAACTGAAACGATTGAAATTGGAACATAATCTACTAGGCGCTCGAGAGATATCCTTTATTACACGGATGATGAAGAAAAGTGAAACACTAGAGCAACTTTGGCTCGGCAGCAACATGTTTGAGGACACCGTCACACTCGATCTAGTGCGAGCCTTTGTTCAACATCCAACGATGAATGTGCTATCATTGGGATCATGTCACTTCATTTCACGACCCGTTGCCAGGCTGTGTCGATTGGGCTTGCGCAAAAATCCCACCAAAAAGATCATCTACCAAGGAGTGCTCCTAGCGCAACCGGCACGTCCGGTAGACGTGCAGGAAATGCTGCTGGAGCGTTGTCGGTTCCTTGCGCTGAAGCCGAAAAAGCCAAAACTGAAGCGTGACTTTGGTCACCTGATGTTGCAGCTAGCGGCGGCAGAAAATACGATACTGACGCGTGAAGAATTTGTGCTCGTAGTGAAGCGTTTTCGCGTTAAGCTTGATCGGCCGCTAGCCGAGGCACTGATGGATGCGTTTGAAGTACCGAAGAAATTGGTAGATACGGGCGCGATGGCACGGAAATACCTCACCAAACACCCCACGGAACCACCGATCGTGAAGCCGGCGAAAGGAAAAGGCAAAAGATAAACACAACGACACAGGTTTGTATTGAATTTTCCATTTCATAATATGTTTATTGCTTTCGATTTTCTTCTCCCTAATTGATGCGGTTGTTTCTTGCTGCTGCTGTTACTACTACTGCTGGCTTTCCGTTACTAGTTGTGTGTTGTATGAGTTGTGAACGTGATGATGAACGATAATGAAACGATGAACAAATGAAATGTAATAACGGGTCTGTCACCCTGCAGGAGAGAGTTGAGACGTCTTAAGTTTAAGTACTATGTACTACCGATTGTATGACGTTGAGAGTCGTCGGACGTTGACCGCGTGTCGACCGCGCGTTCGATTCGTCCGTTGTCCTGCTAGTGGAATGTGGAGTGTGCTGTGGTTATCTTTCGTTCTGGATTTTTGTTTCACCTACCATTCTACCGAGGATGGTCCATTTTTGTTTAGTTTAATCCTTAAATCATACCATGTTTTCGTTTGTTTCTAATCTCCTTTTTAAAATGTCCGCCGCGCGGCGGGCGTTGTTTTGTCAGATGTTATACTCAGTTTTGTCTTCCTTTTGTTTTTTACATTATTTACACAATCACACACATCTCGTTGCTGCAACAAAAACGAGATTCACCTATGCTTGTTCCCCACTGCCATTCGAATCGCGCTATTCTACGTTTGTCTACTTTTAAATAATATTGAGTACATGCTTTTCGTTGTGTTTGTTCGTTAATGTGTTTTTTCCTTCGTATTTGTAATAATGTACATTCGGGTTTTTTGTTGCGAGTGGTTGATAAAAACACAAACGCAGCAAATGGAGTCCTAACCATCGACGTGACTTTCCCTATCGAACCTACTGCTACATCGCTTAATTGTACACTCACAAACAACACTAAACAAGGAACTATTTATTCCATTATAATCTAGTCCTAACGAACCTGCTGTACGGTCGCCGTGTACCGTAAGCGCACACACGTCTACTAGTCGAGATGCCTCACCGGGGTGTGTGTGTGTGTGTGCGAGTCGAAAACAACGGACGAAAACTCCCCATAAAATGGCAGACAGAAATAATTGGCCTCCACATGATGCGATGGTCGGGAATGAATAGATCTTTTGAGCGGAATGCATTCTAGGTTCTGTGTTTACTCGCTTGCGTTACGAGCTAGTAAGAAAACCGTTTTTTTACACGTACGTATCTAAATGGCCCTAAATGCTTATCTAAACGCAAAAAAAAAAACAATTCTATCCCTCATCTGATTCACTTATTTAATATCACATTACATTTAACTTCTGCCCACAAAACAAAAACCGTACCGTGCGGATGGTTTTTTTTCCGACGCGCGCACATGTCGTCCATCTTTGAGCGTACGTAAATGAGGATCCAAGAATTCAGACGTGTGGATCGGAAGCTGAGAAGAAGATAAGTAGCTTGTTAACACCCTGTTGTCATACGCATTATCAGTCCTTTACTTTGATCTGCGCTGTGCATGGTTAGCAATGTGCCTTCTGGTGCCCTGTCCCTACGTGGAAATGGCCCCGTCTTGCCTCATTTTCTGGCTCAATTTGCTAACGACTAACAGTCGGAATTATACGTCCGACCACTGGGTGTGTAGTAATGTCCGTTAGATAGTTTAAATTGCGAACGTTGTTTGATTGCACAGCAAACGAAAATTGGTTGGTTATCCCTAAGCTCCTGCTAACTCGCCGAACTAAAGTAACGCGCAAGGGTTAAGAAGATCTAGTGATTGTGAGCTCCGTATTCGCGTGTTTCGATCTTGCATCTCATGTAAGTCAGGTGAAATATTTACAAATACAAAAGAGACAATAGACAGACAGACAGTTAACAAACAGTGAAGCGCGTTGACGAATAATAAATTAGTTACTCATGTATAAAAATATACTAATAAAAATAATGAATTCTCAAGTACGCGCTTCTTACAGAGTTTGCGTGCATGTTCCACCACACTGCCGCATCGAAGCGTACAGCAAACAGATACACACCCACAACAAAAACGCGCAAATGATTTGCTAAGGATTCGCTTTCTAGGATGACAACCGCACGCTACTACACGTGCACTGTCAGGACGTCTGAATCGGGCGCCAACGAGCTCGGTGCGTTCGGTGCATCCGGCACAAGATGGGCGGACAGTGTCCCGCTGGTCGCACTTGGCGTACACCCGCTTACCGCACTCACGTTTGTCGCTGACGACGCGGTATGATCGTTGATCGATCGTTTGCCAAAGTCTTTGTGCTGGCTGTCGATCGCGCCGACGATGTTTTTCGTCATGATGTCGGCGTTTTGCGTTTTGTGCAGCAGTATGTGCGAGTTCCGGTTGGCCGTCTTCTGCTTGTCGGGATCTTTCTCGAACTCGCTACCGTCCGGTGGGCACGGTGGATAGAGCTGCTGCGATCGATGGTGCACCGTGCTCGGGCCGGCTATCTGGTTAATCTCCGGTGCCGGATTGAGACTGAGTTCCATTGCGCCCCGGAGCGAGCTGGAACTCGCCTTCAATGGATTGGCGTACCGTCGAAAGTTTTCCTCGTTTTGCAAATTGTTTGACTTTTCTTCGTCCATGCCGCGCGATAGATCCAGGTGGGGCGATAGGTTGGTACCGGAACCGCTGTGTGAGTGTACCCTCTGGCGCCATAGCAGTGCGACGACTGCGCCTAGACAGAGCGCTACGATCGCGATGCCGAAACCGACCGCGATGAGATAGTTGGAACCGCCGGTGCCCTCATTGACCAGTGCCGTTTCGACCTTCACCTCCAGGATCGAGGTGAGTGGGGCTGCCTCGACGAGGTCTGTCTGAAAGGAATCGTTCTGGACGCCCTGCTGTCGGGAGAGGATTTCCGCCAGCAAACGAACAGCTTCGGTCAGGCTTGACGCACCACCGACCGGATCGGTTGGAGTAGACTGTGAAGGAAAGTTAGGAAGATAAAATCAATTATTGCACATTTGCCGTATGGAAGGAAACTGAGGGGCCTTACGAAAACTTACCAGTGTCACTTCAATCGTATCGTTCGTTCCAGTTTTGAGATCACATAGTACGACAATGAAGACGGACACGTCGAAGGATGGATTTTTGATGAGCTTCTCGCCGAGTTGTAACCGGAGCAGATGGCACAGTCCGTCCACCGACGTACCACGCACGAGTCGGTTCAGCTCCAGCAGTATCGATACACGGGCACAAGCCGTTCCAAGAGTTGCCTGGTTAGGGGTGGGGAAGTAACGATTAGCTTCTGTCGTGCATAGCTTCGTAACGCAACGACTTACCTGATTTGGCCAGCAGTCGGTTGGTGCCGGTATCTTTGGCGGTGCCACACGCCTGGAGGGTTCGAACGTACGACAGTCTCCTCGTGGTTGGCACGGTGGCGTTAGACAGGATTCTTGCGATGTCGGTACACAGACCTGATGGCTTTCGCAGACCGCTCCGGCGCCGTTCGACTGGTTCCGGTTGAGACAGTTGCTTAGGCCGCACCAAAGATTTGAACAGCGGGGTTTCCCATTCACGCAAATACACGAATTGCAGCTACTTTCGTCTGGTGCCCCTGGTATGGTACCGCTCGATCCCATGCCGTTCGGTTTGCTGAGCGCATCGCTGCTAACGAGTGGATCGTACGGAGAGTTGGTAGTCGTATTCGAGCAGACGGACGATGGATCGGAGAGCACTAGAAATGGAAGCAAATAGGAAAGGCATAATCAATACGATTGACTTCATAAACCATATACCCAAAGAGAAAATACTTACGAATTTCACATCGCACACCACGTCGACCGACCGGACAGATGCAGGTGAATCCTCCAATGCCATCCTTGCAGGTTGCGCCACCCAGACACGGCTGAGGTGAGCATTCGTTGACGTTGATCCGACAATCCGGACCGGAAAATCCTTTCGCACAAAGGCACCGGAACCAACCCGGACCGGACTCACAGGTGCCGCCATTATGGCAGGGTTGTCCCTGGCACTGGTCGAGCGGTTCGCTGCAAAATGGGCCACCCCAGCCGAGGGTGCAGCGACAGTGTGGTGCTCCACCGAACTGGGACGGTATGCAGGAACCACCGTTCAAACACTGGCCGGGTAGACACTGGATCGCACGTTCCGTGCACGTCTTCCCCGTCCATCCCGGTTGACATTCGCACGAGAAATCTCCTTCCCCATCGATGCAGATACCGTTGTTGGAGCACGGGTTCGAGGTGCACTCGTTGACATCTGGAAGTAGAGAAAGAATACGTACGCTCAGTAAAAAGTGTTGAGGTTATTGGCTCTTTCGAGAAGAGTCATACATGTGAATCTGCAGTGAAATATCATTCCGAGCAGGAGTAAATCCTTGAAAGATTCATCAATATCTGACAGATGTCTAGAAGTATACCCTAGCTGTATTGTTAATTCTCCGAAGATTCATGAATTTGTAAAGATTCTCGAAACTCTGGTGATGCTTTAATATCTAGTTCTCTAAAATTCTTGAATTTCTGAAGATTTGGGAATCCCTAAGGATAATACTAGATATCATGAAACTACGGAGATTCACGAATATTAATAGATTCTAGATAGATTATCTTTTCAGAGATTCGTGTATCTTCATAATAGAGACTCAAAGACAGACGCTCGGGACGAAGATTCATTAAGATTGATGATTCTTCGTAATAGAATTTTAGAGACATTCACTTAGTTTGAAGATTCAGACATGAAGGTGGATCAGAGTTAGCCAACGTACGCTACAGATCCGATCAGTGCACCAGAGTGACGATCACACCAAAATACTTACTATGCTGACAGAATGGTCCGGTGAATCCACTTTGGCAGGCGCAGCTCGTACCCATCGGACCGGACTCACATTTACCCCGCCCGTTGCACGGAATCGGAACAATCTGTCCACCGAGAATCGTCGTATCGTTGCTGGTAGGCATCGTGCAACCTCCTTCTGTAAATGGTACAATAAGAACAAAACGATGACATTAATGCAAAAGTGTTTATTACTCCAGCGCCAATCCGTTGCTGTTCCTTCGAACGTGAATCATTACGCTGCTTGTCCGTGCGGACGGGGGACCATTTATGCTTCCACATCTTCATTAATGATTGTTTCATGCCGTGGGCAATAATTCATAACATCCGCGTGTTCTGTAGGTACGGAAAAGGTGCGAAAGAATTGCGAAGCAATCAAACACCGAGGGAGAAGTGTCCGTGGAAATGATGGTAATAAATAGTGTGAAGGAATAGTCTAGCTTCCAGTACTACTACTGCTGCTACAGCGAGGTTCTCTGCCACCCCTGCACACTGGGGTCGTGCGCGCAACGGCAATGTAAGCGATCAAATGCGGGATCCATTTTAATTGCTTAATCAGTGTCTTTGCATTTATTCTTTCTTATTTTTTTATTCCTATCTTAAGCTGTAGCTTCCTTGGCAGAACCGATGTTTATCTATTTGCTGGTGCCGTTTTTTTCTGTTGCTTTATTGTAGATAAATTGTTGTTTATTGTTGTTTGGCAGTTTCTTTTGCCTGTTTGTTTTGTACGCCTGAATGAAGTTATTTTGTTTTACACTCGAAAACAGATAATGCCTGCCCGGGCGTTGCACACGGCACAGCCTCAATACGGCCAGCACAAAACCCGGCGCGGCATCTTAATCGAGACTAATGCTCAAGAAGTATTGCTAGTTATCGGCCGGTTCTCTATCATCTTGGCATCCCGCGTGTCCCCGCGGTACTCGCTAACGAATTGAGGCTCGTTTGTGAATGTCTTTTTGTTTTGTTTGGTGTGCCCTGTTTTTTTTTGTGTCTCCCTTTTTGTATTCCTCTGCCGCTTTCCCATTCCCGATCGTCTGGGCGACGAGACCGTGCGCGGAGAGTGTGCAGCACATTAACATTCTTCCCACTGTGCCGGACTATTTACACGAACAATTTTCTTTTGGTTTCTCTGAGGGTTTTTTCTCCGTTGTTGTTGGTGGCTGTTGGATGGGTTGGATTGTTACACCACCCTCCCTTATAGGTTACAGCTCGCGCGAGAGGTTAAATCGGAACACCAGTGACACACCGAAGGTAGAAACCTTATTCGGCCTCATTTGTGGTACGGTAGTATCGGGTACATTGTCTTTCCTTCGCCCGTAACAAACTAGCAAACATCGTTAAATGGGGGAAAAACAGAGGTGCTTGATTTTTCAATTTACATTAATAAATGAGTGAGTTCTGCGGTCTTGACGGTGATCTCACCTGGGAAAAGAAGCAGTACCCCACACTCTAGAGCCCATTGATAGAATAACTTTTCGGCAGTCGGAATGTCTCCACGGGTTGGGCGTTGTATTATGGGCGTAGTTTTTTTTGTTTTGTTCGGTTAGTTTGCTCAAATTCCAGCAGAAGTACTTGGACCATTTTGACGCTGTCGGGCATCATTTTGTACGGAAGGTCTGTTTTTGTGCGTTTGTGCGGCCCGAAGATTTAGTAAAGCATTGAAGAAATAAACGATCAAATACAAATTATCACCGTAGGCAAGAAAGAGTGACAGAATGCAAATGGGGAGAGATTTAATTGGGAAACAGTAATAGAAAGCCACACGGTCAGCAGCAATGTGACCATGTTGTTGGGAATCGTCTTCATACCATGTGTTCCCATCGCACAGCAACCGGGCGTTACAATAAGCTACGACAAATATTGGCCGTAATCGTTAATTTATCTTCATCTTCACCGAAACCTTCCTTAGTCCGGTGTGCGTACGGAATGCATGGAAAAACCTCACGGCCCAAGTCACAGTCGGACGCGGCATCAACTTTTCGACGTCGCCGACGTCGCGGTGCGTTGATGCTCGTAATCACAAATGGAACTTTGCTGCCTTTCAATTGGAGATGCGATCGTTTCATCATTTCAAACCGTTCGCTGGATGGAGCAGCTTTTTCGAAACCATAAATAAGTTGTAAACAATTTATCAAAAATTAATCACAAAATCTTACATGCCTTCAGTTACTGGCTCTCTTCCGGGCACACATCCCCCTTTTCGAATACCTTGCAGGAGTAACCTTTTACCGCGTTGCTCCGAGCGCCAGCATCAGCTTTACCTCGTGGATGAGCAACTTTGTTCATCTTTCGCGCCTTTAGCGCGTTCTTATTCTGCTCACTGTTTCACTAATATCCTTGCTTACCCTTCCCGATACGCGGGCAACCCAAACAAAAACAGGCCAACTGAAGAAAATGGAGGAACATCGGCTTTTTTTTCCTTTCTCGCAACATCATTGTGTTTTGTGTCTTAAGCGTAAAAGAAAAAATATTCCCCCGTAGGAGAAAAAGTTCCATTAATTATACAAATATCGGTCCGGGGTCGTGGAGACTCCACACAACTCCAAGCTCCATCCATGCGCTCCACCGATGACGAGAGGCTGCCAAACGCGTGTGAGTGTGTGGCCATACGATAAAGCATAGCAAACGGTACGGACAACACCAGTCAAAAGGCAGCAGCCAGCATCCGAGCGTACCATTACGATCCATCGGGACAATGCGATCCATGGGCCGAGAAGCGAAGACTGCTGGATGTGGACGGAAAGCTCAATCATATTGTCATTATTTCACTATCCTTTTGCACTACGCTCGGTGGTACATAGGGAACGGTTTGGTTCTAAATTTGGAACGGCATTGTATTAATTACCGAGGCATTTAGGAACCTAATTATTCATCGCATGTGAGCGATCGAGCAAGAGCGATCGAGCGATCATTAGTCATCGGGGTGGTTCTCCCTGCGGCGACTCCTTCCGTATACCATTTGTTAGACTAGTTAGCAGAATTGATCGCCCACGGGTGTATGCGCGTGTGTGAGAAATGGTTATGCTTTTTTCTAGCCTTTTTTTTTTGTTTCCCCATAAGCTAGACAAGTCCAACAACAGATGGTGATTATTGGCTTCACGCTGTACGTTGATGGGCAAGTTAGAATCTTTCACGAATTGTAGCATGCAAATTAAAACGATCTAAAAATAGTATGTCCAACTTCATAATTTACCAAAGCTTCGGGTTGATTTGCTCCCAGATTCATATTCGTGTACACTGGGTGCATTAAATGTGCTCAGGAATTTTACCCCTTCCCAATCCATTACGGGACTTCCCAGATCGACCTGGCAAGATAGCCGCATCCACAGTGCGCCAGGATCAAAGAAGAATTAGTCCAATAAAACGATTCCATCTATGGGTTAATCCATCCAATTTAGCATCCATTTGGTTGGTGACGCTTGCCTAGTGGCCCGTGTGCCCGTGTGCTCTGCCATCTGCCATTTGCCATCTAATTACGCAAGCGGGATGGACAAAGCACACGCCCCGCCGCGGAGTTGGAGGGAAAAATTTGCCTATTGATCAGAGTGTCGTCGGCATCAGGATTTTGTGGACGGTGTGTGTCCTTTCAGGGTAACGGGAGGGGTGTATCACGGTAAAATAAAGCACGGATGAAATCAAAAGATCAGCTACTGGGTCCATACGACGAGGCAACATATTTGCAGAGTCTCGCCAGTTCCGTACTGCCTGTTTGCAGCACGTAACGGCAGGATCAATGTTCTGCTGCAAATCAAAACGTTCTCATTTAACTGACAATCACCGGCCGCTCAAGCGTTACGCCTGTCAGCGAGGACACTCGCTGCTCCGGCCAATGGATCTTCCGGGACGGAGCCTATGCCACGGGAGCCCGGAAAGTTAATTATGTGTACGGCACCGAGAACCTCCGCGCTTCACAATGGGGCGGCGGTGTGGTTTTTTTTTTTCGCCAATTGGGCTGCAACACATTCCTGCCCGCATGTGGTGGAAGCAATGTAGGGTGTCCCCGTCTCGATAGTGGGCAGCGGCGCGAACCGTTGATTTCCTTCGATCTCACGCCTTGGCTGGCGGGCAGCAACACAACACGGTGGCGGAACCGTGGTGCTTATGTTTGCGATGCGTCTCCGCGCGCACGTCGCAAACGTCGCGTGATCGGTGCGCATCCGAGATGCATCGCACCGCTGTTGCAATTCATGCAATTTCGTTCCGGTAACGAGGCGGCAACTCTCTGCGCTCGAGTGTTGCCAAACGTCATTTCTCAACCCGTTACCGCGTTCCCTCCTTCATCTCATTACACTCCCCGGCATGGGAATGGTGTAGGGGGACGGGCAAGATTTACCAGCAAATTTATTTATTATTTCAATTCAATTTATATAAACTTCATATTTACATCCCATTTGAAGGGTGGACTGGAGGGCCGCCCCGCCTAGTGGAAGCCCCCATAATAATGAGGCGCGGCACATAATTGAACAGCATTTGCGGCATTTGTATTTCCGATGTTCCGATGCATCGTTTTGAGCCCCCTTTCCTCCTCTCTTTATTTCGCAGCCGCGGGGGCACTGGAGCGATCCCACACGCGCCCGGGTAGCTGTGAGTGAGTGACTCACTCGGTGCGCTAGCGACGAACCGGATCGTTTGTTAACTGCCGCAGGAAGTGTCATCGTGGGACGCGATGCTACCGTTTGTGTGTGTGTGTGTTTGCGCACGCCACGATTTTCATTCACGTGATGCGCGCGCTTCGGTTTGAATTTTGAATCCAAAACCTTTCCTTACCTTCGGCTCAATTACCGGGTGAGAACATAAGTAGTGATTAATAGATGCGCCGGCGATGGACGGGAGATGCGAAGCGGACGGAAAGCGGACTAGAATTAGGGGATGAAGCAAAGCACACAACGTCGAAATGTCTCCGTGTTGCTAGTGTGACTAAACAGGGACGGAAACGCGCGCCTGAGTAGGCTTCGCAAAAGCTCCCTCGTTGTCCCGTGTCCCGTGGGCAGATAATTGGGAAGCATGACCTACCGTTTCCCTATGAAATTCAAATCAATTCCCACGTTTTTGGGCAAACATTATGAAAGTGAGCGGGGGAAAATAATTTAACCAACACAGGCGCACACTTTACACTCAAACAAACGTTCCAATTTCTCTGTCCGGTTGGATCCAATTAACCGGCTGCGGAATATTTCATGCACTCGGCCGCAATTAACGGTGATATCGGCCGGGAATTGGAGAGCAAAAAGCACCGAGGAACTTCACAACGTCCACGCCTGTTTTACTTCCGGAATCGGCAAACGGTCGGATCTGGAACGGTGTGGAACGGCGAATAAAATGGACATCCTAGCTCAATCGTCCACCCAATATTACCTTCTACGGGTGTTAGCCGATCTGCGCGTACACAGTATATTCGGATATTTGCTCCCCAAGCCAAACCCATCGCGTGTCAATCAAAATTCTTTCACTCACACTTAAAAATCGTCAATTTACGCGCGGTGCAGTGCCCCTTTCTCCAAACTCCAAAGCCCCAGAACAGTGCCGTAATGCGAGGCGACGCCGGTTGTTGTTGGGTGTCGTCGGGAAGCGACTGGCCGATGCTTTCCCAAATAAATAATTCAACATTTTCCATCCAAGGAGTCAATTATTCTTCCGCGTGTCTAAGACATTTCTGCTGCGGGGTGAGTGCGCACCCCACCAGATCATCGGTCGGACAATCTGAGGATCTCGCTTGTCTTTCTCGCCGTTCCTTCGGTAACGCCGTAACGCACTGAAGGGAACCCGTGTTGTATCCCGTATCTGGGCACACACTCGTGCCAAAACAAAGCCTGCCCAAGATGTTGGACACTAGCCTGCCGAGATGCCGAGAAGTAGCGCGGTCAGTTGGTGGGCTACAATTTTTGGCTAGATTATTTTCCCACCGCACCAAACACGCTAACGAACCCCGCCAGTTTTGGTGGCGGGGAGGGGAAGAGGTTTGTACGAACGGAGCGTACCATTGCAAGCGATCGCACGGTGACGATCGATCGACGGATCGCCCGCAAATTGGCAGTTTTGACATACAGCTTAATGTTATACAATCCCGAACCCCGTGCGAGATCGAAAACCGGGGTGAGCGTTCTAGCGTTCCACCGAGGGAGCCCACGGGAAAGACAAAAGCACGAATCATTATTTGATGCCGAGAGCGGGCGGCAGGGATTACGAATGGTTTGCGAAAACGAAGTGCGATAAATGCGATTCTGGCCATTCTTCTGGACCATGTCTATGGGGTGGATGGCAAGGTGGCAAACCGATCGCACTGATCCGTGTTCGATTGCGACCGCAGTGGAGTGTCGTCAGCTAGACAACCGTGTATAGATTGGGGGCCTAGACCGAATACGGGGGGGCGGTGGATGAGAGCAATAATCCATCCCCGACCAGTGGTGAAAGGCACCAATAGTGCTCAGGTGATCATGCATGATACAGCATGGGAAGGGGTCAGCATAAACCCCGATTCGCTTATGAGCGATGTAGAACGATATGGAGCTGGACAGATGAACAACTGTTAACAAACTTGTTAATTTAAATCGAGTGATCGTTGTACGCGGGCCGGCTGGATCGTGGCCCGCGGACATGATTTCCACTACCCAACGCCCAACGCCGATCCGTGCGCTTTCACGCGAGGGCAAGGTGCACACGCGGATGCACTGCGATTGCTTACGTTCGCGGTTGTCTCCTGCCGGGGAACGGGCCTGGCGTAGTGATGATGTATATCTGGATCACCAGGGGTACATGAACGGCAATTTGTTAGCGAACCCGATGGCGCGAAGGGCACAATCCTGCGCCCGTGTAGCCGATGATTCCTGCACGATCAACAATGACAATCATATCTTGAAATAAACATGTTAACGGACATTTCTCTCGCCCGTCCCTTCCGCTCCTCCCTTTCTTATGGCACGATCACCGGTGGTGGCCGATTGGCATTTCCAAACCGTCAAACCGGACCCAGAGCCGAGTGTGGCACGTTGCATTACTCTTTCCCCTGCTGTTGTGCGTTTCACCGGGATCGTGCATAGACGACGCGATGAAAATGAGCGATCGCGCCAATTCTAGCCACACACACACTCACTCACTCGGTGGGGGGATGTAATAAATATGTTCCGACGGGCAAGGGTCCGATGTTTGGGGTTTCGGTGAACGATCCTGTCCTGTCCTGCTGCGATTTGTAAGATGCACCAAACCGAACCCATCGTGACCGTCAATCTGAATCGGCCGGCGCACGCCTGAGCTCACCCTAACTTCCCCGGCATGTTCATTTTCCAATCGATTATGCCAGCACCCGAGAGCGTGGCAGCCATCCATTGGCACAAGGCGAATGGAAAAGGGATAATTAACTGCCGACTTTGAGAACCGGCAGACAACACCGGACCGGTGGTTGCAGCGGGAGCTACACGGACAAGACAACCTAACCGACATCTGTCAGGACGATGGACGGGCAACTGTTGGTACCAAAAAAAAATGGGGATTCACTTCAGCACCGCATCCTCCCGGGGCAGGTCCTTGCGAGATGTAGCCCGAACCACGCCAGATTTCCTCCAGCACGCGGCCGATAGAAGGCGAGTGAAACTTGACCGGAGCGTCGTGCAACATGATGCTGATTTATAGAGCCGTTCGAACGTTGCTAGGAATGGCTGTGTGTGCCGTACAGGAAACTGTTTTCCGCCCCGAGAGCGAGCGTTCCCAGCCCAGCGTTTCGGGCGTAGAAAATAAATTGCATTTGACAGATTTTCCCATCGACTTTCGTGATGGAGAAATCAAGCTTTTTTTTTGTAACAAAAAGTAAGAGAAAACCCAAACAACGAAACGTAAATAAAAACACCGTTCGTTGATGATAAAGTTGAACGCTCGATTTCACCCGAGAGCGATAGCGGTTGTGGCTGACAAAACAGTCGGCAAAACGCATCGGCGGCAGAGGATCATCACCTGAAATTGGCAACTGCTTGTCACATTCCTGGCACGGATCCTTTCGAGTTAGCGCAAAAACGGTGATCCGCCTCAATTTTTGTTGCCGTTGGCCCGCGTGAGTGGGAATCGAACGATCGCCACCGAAATCGCCGGCGAATCGGCACAGAGATCCCAACCGGTCAGATACGCCATAATATCGCCCGTTGTTGGCGGTTGATGGTGGGCAATAAAATACAACCAAATACGGCGCTGGCTGTAAATTATCCAAATGTTTCCACCGCCTCGCCCGGTTGGCTCGGGACGTGAAGATGGTGAGATCTTCTTTCGCATTTCGACACCTTCGCACGAAAAGGGACGCGAGTCGTCGCAGCAGCTGATGTTGATGCTTACTGATAGTGTGTGATAGTGTTGCTGTGAAAATAAACCCATTCACAGCACAACGGTGCTGGGGGGACCGAATGAAAATGGCAAACACTGTGGCGCTCTCGGTTTGCCCGTGCGCAAGCGCGTTGAAATATTATAATGAATTATTGTATTATTATTATAATTATGTGTTGCGATGGTGTTGCGATGGTGCTCCGGTGTAGCAGCCTGCTCCGTTATCTTTCCGGGTCGATACCGGACGAAGCAGCGCGACACCTTCGCTTCACATGCGACCACAGCGACGCAAGATGCTCCACACGACCCGTGGCGGCTGTCAACGCGGTGGCGTATATGGGACAATAAATTGGATGTCACGAATATGCTAATGCCGTGCCGTTCCGTTTGGGAAGCGAGGACTGTTGATCTGGTTTGATTTAGACACTTGGAAAGTCACACCCTGACCGCAAAAGAAAAAAAATCCCGCACCCTCGAAAGATTTGGCGATATGCTATTGGTTGCGGATTTTAACACATTCCTCCGTAGCAAATCCGCAACGCTCTTTGTTGGGAAGAATCTTCCCGATGCGATGAACCACTTACCATTTGCACAAGGGCCACCCTTTTCGCAGGGTACGCGCGGAAATTCGCAGTGCCGCCCGGCACGTCCCGGTGGACAATGGCAGTAGTAACCGCCCGGCGTATTAAGACACTGGCCCTCGATACACGGTGACGATCCGCAATGATCTTTGGCCTCCTGCAATGGAAAAGAAAACAAAAACACACATAACAATTAGTAGATAAACCGAAACGAAACGGCGGAAACGGAAAGAAAATGGTTGATGGAAATTGTGGCTGGAGCCACCGAACATCCGACGGGGTTAGAACAGCATCATAATAGTGTGCCATAAAGTATTTTACCTCCGGTGGTGGTGAGGTAGTAGTAAGATTGAATGGTGGAAACCAATCGAAAAAGACGCGTCGAAAACAATCGTTTTGAGGGGGGTTTGAAGTTTTGTTTACGTTGCGCGAGCATAAAATCAAATTTTTATGTTAATCTCCACCATCTCCCCCGAAATACCGAAATCGGAATCGACCGGTTAGAGACAGTGGCCCGCGCACCAGCTTTTATCACCACCTCCAACGCCAACTTCAACTCCAAACACGCACACAAAAACAGGTCCGCACCGTGGGCAAAGGATGCGGCAGAATGGTTTTAATTGGGGCCCCCGGTCCGCCCCGACATTCACGTTCACGAACAACCGCTGAGCGGCGGGATTATGATATTATCGCGTCCAGCTGAGCGCCGAATCTAACAGCAGCGGTAAAAGTAGCATTAACAAACGAAACGAAAGCTCACCCATCGAAGTGCGGTCCGCGGGGCTGTTGGAATAGTGGCGCGAGAGGAATGCGCTTTTTTTTCTAAAAAGAAAATAGTAAACCATCTTCTATGACACGAAACGCACGGTTTCGTTCCCGTTCTGCGGTTAATCTGATTAGCGATCAATTTTGGGTAACATGTGGCTATCTGGTGGACCGGCAAGCAACCAAGGTGACGTTTTAATCGTTACCTTTTGACGTTTTTGTCGGGCGTCATCAAATAATGGGGTGGTAGGGGGATGGGACGTCCTGAGTGAGGGATGAAGATAAGGCGACCAATAAAAGCAATCAAACAACTAAACAAGAGTAAACTACGGGGAATGTAATAAATCGGTCGCGTTGTACGGTGTGCCGTGAGAATGACCGTGTCGTGACACTTGTTACATTTAACACCTTCGGACACTCTCCCCCAATGGGAGGCAGGTTCGAGGCCGGCGCACTGGAAATTGTCAATCAATATTTGGTGTCTTAAGACGATCGACCAACGAAAACAAAAGAGAACAAAAATGCTGAAAGCTACTTACGGCCGGAGACACAACGAAGGATTTTTGGGAACAGAGAGAAAGAAAGAAAGAAAAATAAAACGCCAAACGATCTCGAAATAGATGGAAAGCGTAAAGTGAAAGATGGCCGGAACCGTTGTCACCCGAACGCAAACGCGACGTTGCAGCAGCGATGGGGGTGTGGGTCGGTTGTCGCATTAACGCAAGGTTTTGCATTTTCCAAGCTTTTGTTTCTTGACTGACAGTAAGCCGTCCCGGTTCCCTGAATGTTTTGGGGGGGAAACGTGATCGTGCCCGGATCAGGCTTTAATCGATTATCGATATTCGCGCCATATTTAATATGTGTTCCCCATATTCAGACAACCTTCTCTCCCACCTGTCGTCCCGGGGGCTGTTGTTCGTTGATCGTTCCCAGTCCAATCCAGTGGATGGGGGATTTTCACACCAATCGCCGGGCTTAAGGCGGTCGAAGGAAGGCTTTACGAAATTCCTTCCAAGCTAAACTCAAAAAAAAAAAAAGACGGTCCCGTTTGGTGGGTGCCGATGTATGTTCGGGTGGGTATGCCTTAAATTACCCCCCTCCTCGATACAGATCCAGTTTGCTTGTTAAATGAGTCTAGTGCAGTCATTTGCGCCACCAAGATGAGTGCTCCCACGGCACGGCGGCATCTCGACCGCTTCCGATCTGTGTCGGGCTGTTGTGCGCCAGGAATATGGAGTGGGACAGTTTGCACTCACTCACAGTGAGTGATTTAATTTAATGATCCACTGGGAAGGCGATTCAATTCGTTAGCAATGATTTAATTTGGTCCCGTATTTGGTTCGCTCCGGTGCGCGCTGGGAACGACGGCACCAGTTACGGGTAAGGGCGTCTTTTTTGTTTTCGGGGGTAGAATGCCACCGGCCAAAAGGGACAAACATTGCCATGGAAGCGGTAGAGGGACCAGCAGCAGAAAAGACCCGAACCTGAGAAATTCGCCCGGTGACGATGGTTTCTGTTTCGGGAACACCCAACGGATGCTGGCTGGGGTGGGCGATAAATTTTTCTCACTGTACAACCCAATGCAACCTTTCTCCTGGGCGGGGGGTGATTTTCGCTGCTTTTTTCCTTCGGGGTGTTTGCTTTCCTTTCCTGCTTGATAAGTTGCGGGAGCGGTGATTTGTTTCTCTGCTTGTTTGGTTCATTTTGTTGCTGTTTCTTCGAACCTCCCGAAACCGTCCGATATGGGATGATTTTTGTGGGACGGTTACACTGGTTAAAAAAGCGATTAATTGCTGCTGGTTGCGGTGTGATGTGATGAGACAGATGCGCGTATCAGCTTACCGCGTACTGTACGGGAGATTGTGCGTGCGAAGATTTGGTGGAAGATTAACGACCGATTGCGGCGTCGCTAACGAAAACGCTTCCAAACGTGTCGACATGTTGGCGTTGTACGGCGTGAAAATCAATCAACCCACCCGTGCTGTTTTGGCACACTGTTTAAGGGAATGGCGTTCGCGCCAGGTGTGCCCAAGGGTGTGCTGCAACCAGTTGGGTGTGAAATCGGCTATCAAAATTGGTTTGGCGCTCGCGTGATTCAATCCCCGAATGATCGATCCTCGGTTCGGTTCGGTTTCACAGTTCAATTATTATTTATGATTAGATGCATCATCTTCCAACCGAGCTGCACTTCGGTCCATCAATAGATCGGCGAATAGATCAGGTTGTGGAGGGTGTTAAGGAAAGCGGGACAGAATACATGCAAATAAAATTGAAATAAACAAGACTCCGCGGAGACTCCCGGCTGTGCCACGATCAATCAAACGAACGAACGAAGTACGAAATGAAGTCACTGCCAAGCGACGTACCCTCTCTTTTTCGATCATGAAGCACATGTTGCAAATATCAGTCCCGTTGATAACATCACACCTATCGCGCGATATTGCGCAAGGTAGCGTAATGAAATGCTCCAGCAACGGTGACAAGCGCCTTTAAGCGCCACCGATAACCGGAGGAGAGATGTTAATCAATTAGCGTCAACTAGCGCACGTTTAGCCGCTGGAGCCCCGTTCGGTTTGTCCAGTTTCCGGTAAAGGTATCCAGCTACACCCCATTTTTTTGTTGAGTTGTGGAGCTCGGTTTTCTATTTGTACGCTCACTAAACTCCTTCGCCTGGCAGCCCCAAACGGTTTGTTTTGCTTTCTTCACCATCTTACAAGCGATCGCTGGCGGATTTCGCATCTTTCGCGAGGTCGCCACCGTCACCGTCGCCGTTGCGGTGGCTGCGAAATAACCTTTAGGTGAGTTTGATTTGTTGTACATAATTGCCCCGGCAGCGCAACACACTTGCTTCGTCCAACCGGCCCGGTTGGACGGTTCGCCAAACGAAAACTGTATCGAACACCGCCAGCAAGTGCAACACTAATAGCAGGTGCATTCGTTCGCCACGGCTGCGAAAGGCCACCCGGCCACAGCCGGCGGTGCATGTGCAGTTTTATATTACATTTAAAATAATTTATTTATTTCATTTCAAAGCCGAATGACCTGTCGGGTGGCTCTGGCTTTGTTGGCCGGTGTGTGCGACTAACGCTTTGGAAAACGCGTTTTTGGTTTCTTGGTGGAGCGATTTGCACTGCACCGATCGGTAGCACAGCAGCACTTCGTGTTTGTTCGCATGTCGCGCATGTTCTTCTCCCATTCCTGCTGCCCTATACCACTCCCCAGGCCAGGCCAGGCCAGGCCAGTGTGAAACGAAATCCGTGCCATTTCGTAATCGGGTGCGACCGTACGGGCAAAAATCCGAGCTGGCCGGAGCAGGTTCACGAGGCCGCCGACACCGACGGGGAGAGGAAGGGGGGGGGGGGGGGGGGGGAGGGGGGGGGGGGGCGGTAAGGTGCACGCGCAGCAAACTGTGGCGTGGCGTTACAGTCCTAGTGTGAGAGATAATAAAAACGAGCGAATAACATATTAAATCTTGAACCGTCACTCTAGTCAACATTTCAACGGGATTGCGCGCACCGGAGGCCAGTTGCCGTTTTGCGATGGTTGACGGGGTTGCGCTTTTTTTTTTCTTCTTGCTGCTGCTTCTTTCTCTCCTGTGCGTTCGTTTGTGTTGTGTTCGGGGCGATGTACAATCCCCACTGCAAACCGGTAGTACGAAGCAAAGCCAACAGCACTGGCGCACACCGCACCATTTGGTGGATTCGCGAAAAACAGTCCGGCCTGCGTACGCACTATGGCGAGGGTTGGTGAGTCCACAGGGTGGAGAGAAAAAAAAATTGACATCACAACATAACTCTCTACAAGCACTCGCGGGCTTCTAGGTCTACTGAGGTGAGGCGGGAAAAAGGCACACCACACCGGGGGTGGGGGAGCGGAAGCGATAGCGGTGAGAAAAAAATAACGAACAGGAGCACCACCAACGGCACCCGGATCACACGCGCTGGTGCGGGAAAACAAGTGCAGCAAATATCAGTGCAGCAACGAAACAGGTTCGAAGAACGTCACAAACGTAAAAGCTAAATGCTTTTACACAGTTCTCGGTGAAGGGATTGACATCTTGCACAACGGGGAGAGGGAGGGGGGGAATTAAGAAAGGAGGGAACGGGTTTGGGGATGTGGCCCCAAAAGTTGCGTTTGACAATGCGCGAACCCTTTACTGCGGATGACCCTTAAGGTGTGTAGTAGACGAAACCGTCACACCTGCGCACTAGCGATAGTTCCCATTTGCATACTCATTAAGTGTCGCTTGTTTGCGTCTCGAGTGGTTTATCCCGGGGGGATGCAGTGCATGTCAGTGAGGCGCGATGGACAACACGCGGTAGGATATTGCCATCACATTCAGCATAAACTGACACCGGTGCGTGTCATGTGCTACTGAGTGTCTAATATCCGTTCCATATCTGCTGCTCTGCGGGATGTCTGCAGGGTACTTGCAGTGACTTTCTATTCTAGGTCAGACTCAGGTCAAACTTCCATGCGTTTAAGCGTTTGCAGAGTTCTTGAGCTTCAGTCGAGCTTCAAGCTCACAGGCAAAATTTTTAGTTTAGTGTCCGTTAGTGTCTGCACAGAATGAATTCCGACCTAAAAGATCAAAATCTAGAAGGTGCGAAGGATTCCAGATCTACTCTGTGACAGCCTAGTGTCAGTTAGGAAATCTCTGCACAGATTGAATTCCGATGTAAAATTTGTCTCTCATCGAAAGTGTTCAATAGTTTGATGCCATTTCTAGAACTTTTCCATGTTAAAGTGATATATGTAGAGGTAGATTTGAAAACTTCCGCCTTTCACAAGGTTTTTCCAGCTGAAATTAAATCTGTGCTCAGCTTTCTCAGCTCCAACGCTTGCTACGCTTTTTGTTTATTCGAAACGTAATCAAGTTAATATAGAATATGGAGGATTCTATATCTGACCCAATAAATTTCAATTTTGCTTGTAATAAAGCTAGAAATTGCTTAAACTGGAGTATTTAAACCGAACTCTAGTTAGCAAATTGGCAGATTAGTTGTGAAAGGTTTTATGTTTAGTTCAAGCTAAAAGCAACTATTTGCTCTGGACATATGGATCGTTGATTTTGTTGCAAACGGAAGGTGACTTCAATCCGCAAAGCGACGAACCCGGGGTTGGGCGGTATTCCCTGGCGACCACCGGTTGATTCAAGAGCTCATGAGCTGATAAATGGTTTTAACACGAAGACAAATTGCCTGCGTCGTGTCCTCGCACAGCCGACCAGACGGTGGTGGCTACTAGTTCCCAGCCTGATACCGAGGAGCTCCCCTCGGTATGCTGGTTACTCATCATCATCATCACCATGGTCATCATCATCACCGGCGTTGTATTTATCCGTTTTTGTTCCTCGCTTTACGTTCACGCATTTGCCCCCGCAAAGCCGTTAAAGGCCGTTTTTGGTCTTAAGCTTCGTGTTTTTTCCTCATTCAGCGTTTGTTTTGCTCCACCATTCTGCGACCATCCCCCCGGCTCCTTGTGGTCCCCTCCCTCCCGGTCCAAAAAAAGAAATAACGATTTTGCTATTATCTGGTTTTATATCTTTATAAATTAATTTTTATTTTATGACCGTTCATTTACATGCGGCACGATTCTGGCACCGGGAGGGGAAAACGATGAAACACGGAAAGATTACTCGCAATCGTCGAGAGGATGGTCCGGCTGGCGGAGGATGCTCAAACGACACGCAAATCATAAATATTTAAAGGGACTTCCATTCTACTAGTTGCGGCTAAACGAGCCGGCGCACAGCGCCAAGATGGGGCGCGATCGTTTAAAAAAAAATGGGGTGAAAATAAAATCGGGGAAAAACATTTCACTGCAATTTGGGCACCACCGGACGGGCTCTGAGATTGAAACATGCGACAGAGAAAGAATGCGATGGAGAAACCGTGCGTTCCGTGTGGGAGGTGAGTCCGAATTTCGGGACACTTCGTTGAACAGATTTCACTGTTGTCCCATTGATCGGCGATTACCCCGGAACGGGTTTTCCGTCAGCGATTTACGGCGTACGCGTCGGCGCTCCCATTCTCCCCCTTTTGCGACACGAGCAATACAACAAAGGTAACAAGATATTATTGTGTGTTAAGTTCGTTTAAATACTCGGCGGCCGGGCCGACCAACGCGGTTGTGATGTGTTGGCGTTTTGTTGCATTATGTTGACACGTTGTATTGTGATAAATGGCGGTGTGGGGTGGCTTCGGGGTTGGGTTCGGAGCGGAACAGAAATCCTCGTTTGTCAACTCGATCGATGGTCAATCTGTCATCCGACGAGGCTGACACACACGCACACACAAATGGCCTAACGTCCTATTTGTTATCGCGGGCTTCGCCTGGCGCGTCTGGCATCTGGTGCCGTGTGCCAGATCTACGCTTTTGTATCGCGTCCCTGCAGTTCGCTGGCCCGGTTCGAAAGGTTCACATAATTATCGGAAGTATTATTATGTTAAATCGCCATACGCCATACTTCTGTTGCTTTGCTCATTTTCGACCTGCGGCCGTAATGTGCGCTACGAGTGGTGGGTGTCATCCGTCAAATGGTGACAATATGTAGGGGTGTTCTCCCTTTTTATTTTCAGTTTCTTTTCTTCGCTCCAAAATAACGCTAGTGGTCCAGCAGCACGGTTGGTACCGCTATGGGCGAGATGGGCAAGAGATAGCTTTGGGACAAAGCTGACAAGATGTGAACACCCATCAGTGGGTAAAAACGTAAAAATTCCTGTCCCCTTTATGCGCGGGAATATGAAGGAAGAAAAAAAACACAGTGAACGAACGATTGGTAGGCGATTGGGTCCAATTAGCTAGCGCGATTGAATGCAGACAGGGGAAGGGGAAATGGTCAACAAAGGTGAGGGGAAGCAGGAGGACACCTTGTCAATAACAAGCATAATAAATAATCATACATTACGCTTTTGGATGGGTAATATTAGAACCGTTAGAAGAAGAAAAAACCACCCATCGTTACACGCTGATTGTCGCTCAAAATTTGAAAAGACTTCAATGCGACAGCTGCAACGAACCCGGCCCAAAAAAACATGTACGGTAAGACGCGGCGAACCGTTTTTGCATGTAAATTATCATTAATTTTCGTCAAACAGTGAAATTGAGGAACGAAAACCACCTTATCGTAGCAAATTGATGCCACTTACCTCGCACAATGTGCCGGAAAACCCGAGCGGGCAGATGCACTTGAAGTTGCCGATGAAATCTACGCATTCGCCACCGTTCCGGCAGGGAAAGTTGGCACACTCGTTAATGTCGGTGCTGCAGTCGCGACCTGAAAGAAAGATTAATACAGAACAATTTAATGTTGATTCCATTACTAGCTGATGCATTTGTGTAGATTTTAATCCTGCTTAACGTCTCGTTAAGCGGTGCTGACCGAGCGGTACTAGGTGAGATACGCTGTGGGCCAGCAGTACCGTGATGTTTCCCAGTTGCAGCCAATAGAAGCAGCAAGATGAAAATTTGTTTGAATGTAATGAACATATTTCATCGGCCTAAGTCCTTGGCATTCGGTCGTCTTTTCTTCGGTTCTCTTTTTCTGTTCACACTCCGTCCGAGCAATGGACGTTCCCCTCACAAACCGACGACTGCTGACTGCTCATCGTCACAATAAAAGCACACCCGTTTTCTTACACAATCCAGCCGGCAGTTTTTATCAGGTGCCGTGTTCCGTCCATCCGTTTGCCGGCGCGCAACGGATCGTTTTAATAGATGATATTTTAAAAAGCCCAAGATTAATCAAAAATATAAAAAGGCACGCTACTGGAATATGATTATTATCGTATTGTGGCGCGAGAAAAAAGCAGCCCTCCCCGCGTACGTAACCACCGTTTTGTGGCGAATTTGAATACAGCATCGTGGGTCCCTCGGTGGTCCGGCAAAAGGGTACAGGTTTATTAATATCTTTTCGCGCTCAACAGTTCGTTTCTCGGGATGTTTTATTTATTTATCTTTTTTTTTTGCTTCTCTCTGTTGCTACGGTTGTATTCATCCCTTTTCGTTATTCATCGCGCTTGGGGCTAAGCTGCGCGCGGTCCAGAGGGGGGCGCACGGAATGGATGTTAATTTGTCTTTACATTTATGAGAAATTGGAAGCATTATTATTTTTAAATACCTTTAAACGAACCACATTTGTTGGCGGGATGGAAAACGAAACGCGAACGCGCTTTACGCTGCAATTTGTTGGGATGTGGTAAACGCACCGCTCATTACCGATTGGAAACGATCGGATTAGAGGGGGTTGCATATTGGATGCAGTAGGAATGAAATTATCATTAGTAAGACATTATCGTGACTAACTTAATAGTTAATCGGTCCACTGAGGGAAAAAAAATGGATGAAGGAAGGAATGGCCGTGTATCATTTCCCACACGCAACGAACGCAAGACAATGCGAAGGAAGTCAAACGGATCGCTGCGTGAGCAGAGCAAATCCCGAGGAGAAATGATCAGCCGTACGATTGATCGTGGTTGCCCCGCATGTGACAGCCCGCAGTGTTTTCAATTTTGACAGACCGGCACCGGCATCGCAACAATTACGCTTCTAAATTGACAGCAGAAGCAGATCGGGGCGCATCCTGGCCCGCTAGGGAGCTACCGCATACTGTGCCCACCGGTGTCCCCCCCCCCCCCCCCCCCCCCCCCCCCCCGGTTATCGTGCTCCGCTCGCACAGCGGTACTCCAATCAACGGGCCCCGCCGAATGCCGCCCTTTAGCTGCCGGTTTGATTAATTGAAACTAGACGACAAGACGGTGAAGCCGCCGGTTTAGGTGCTCGTTCCGGAAAGGAATGGAATATATAAACAACAGATCACGCCACATACAAACAGGCGGACTGCCAAAAGCAGCAGGTGAGTAGTCAATTTTCTTTTCGGGGGGATGCACGAATTTCCCGCACAAATTAAGTCAAATCGGGCTGACCATGCACGATCGTCCGAGTGACGTACCGGCAATTGGGTGTGCTGTTGGACCGAATAGTCAAGCGGGTTCGTCGCTTGATCGTTTCGGATCCTGTCGGTAGCGCTTGATTGATGAATCATTGCACTTCCAGCTGTGTGCTACCCGTGGGTACGCTATTTGCCTGCTATGCGTGTTGTGGATGTGTCCGCGTGTAATCTCATTTAGTTTGTTTGTTTGGGAGCTAAGCATTATATGTTCAGCGTGCGCAGCAGCTTGGTAGTCGATCATAAATCATGAGCTCTTCCGGATGTGGGAGGGGTAGTGGGAGACAAATTGACTGACCGTGAGCCCTCACACTACCTGCTGCGGGACAAAATTCATTACCTGTGTATCCAACGGCGCAGGCGCAATGGTAATCGTTCACCAGATCGATGCAAGTGGCGCCATTTTTGCACTTGCCAACGCAGTCGTCCAGATTCTTGGCGCAGGTTGGTCCACCCCAACCTTCGAGGCAGGTGCACTGGAACGATCCGGGCAGGTTGCGGCATGATTCAGCATTGATGCAGGGCCCGAGTCCGGACGCCACGTTCGATTCGCACTCATCAACATCTATGCAGAAAGGGGAAGATGAATAAAAATGGTTGTTAGGCACCGCTCGTCTCCTAAATCGATTGGGTCAGGACGACCAGACGACCACTCACCGTTCTGGCAGGTGTCCCCGGTCCACTGTGGTGGACATTCGCAGCGAAACTTGCCGATAAGATCGATACAAGTGCCACCGTTTCGGCACGGTGCATCGGCACATTCGTCGATATCTGGAAGACAAGAGGAAGAAATTAAATTGCGCCGATACACGGTGTGCGCACAGCATGCGCTAATGAATGGTGGTGTAAATTAAGTGACCCTAACTGTCTCCACGGACTGCGCTATGATCGATCGAGACGATAAAATAGTACAATCAAGGCGGGAGCCACAACATGACCGTTATCTTTCGCTGTTATCTGGGGAGGGGATCGATCTGATGCAGGCAGGCTCGTCCGAAGGGAAGTCGTCCTCTTTCACAGGCTATGTCAAACGAAATCACACTGGCTGTATTATGACGTTTTGGGGTTGATGGGGTTGAGCGTGTACCGAGTTGATTGAACCTGAACTTCATCTCCCAGGGGTATGCTGCACTGCCGTTGATGGATTCATTCCGCCATACTGACCATTCGTGGAGGATGGTCATGATGTGGTAATTAGCTCAGCCCAAGAATGACCTCCAATCGATGAACGGGACTACACGATCTAGATCCCGGGCGACTTGGACGCCCGAGCAAGGATGCCCTATCAATCCTAACCGAACACGGATGCTGGGACTGACGTACGTGCCAAAAGCACGGACCTCGGAATATCTCCGAATCTTGAGGGGCGAAGGAGAGCTGAAGAATTTATCTCTAACGAAAGCAAATGGCGGCCGGATGTCAGATGTCAAGTGGCGTTGCTTTGTTTTGGGTTTGATTGGGCAAGAATTCCAATCCCCGTGCTGGCCAACTCCGGGCACCGCGGAGTGGCACAGTCTTGGGTTTCGGGGGGTTTTCCTCGCGCGTTTTTTTGATGGATGATTAATTGGGCGCTCGTACATCTTGACGGCACGTCCGCTGGTGTTTGTGTTTATTTTATTTTGCATGTTTTTCTTCTGGTTTTTTTTGCCCTGTTTCGTTTTGCTTCTCGATGCGATGCGGTGGAAGCGGCTGTCAGCTTGCAGAAGTTTTGTGTCAGGGGCAGAAAATCAAAGCAGTAGTAAAGTGCCCTCGGAGCCCTGAATGGATCGGCAATGTTTCCATGGCTTCACTCCCTGTTTTTCGTTATGGGACGTCACAGCGATGTGTGGGGGTGTTTGGGTGTGTGTGCGAGAATGGCACGAATGGGAGTTTATGCTGTTGTTGCTCTGCGTTTCCTAACCACAGAACAATTTCTGCCCGAAGGAGGATGATTGCGCTACAAATCGTCGGCTGATGTGCGCGGGATGCAAACAAGCTGCACCGGGTGCAAACCCATGCCGAGATCGCAAGATCTTACGCTTGCTGCAGAAAGCAAGAGAGGAACCGCAAAACCGCACCCGTGTAGCGCCTTGAGCGAAAGGTATCGGTTTGGCTTTTAAATGTGCCGTTTTTTTGTCTGTGGCTGTTGCTCCCCTTCGCAGCGACGATTCTTGGCGGCTGTGGCGGCCACCAATTGGTCTTTGCGGTTGTTGGTAACGAGATTGATTCAATCAGCATAAATACACACAAGTTCCCTTCGGTTGGCTGCACACGCGGACTCTCGCTGTGTGGCTTTAAACCATGCATCCGAGTGTGTTGCATCGGGGAAATTACAATTTATTTTCTAGCAGTTCAACCCTCTAGAATCGATGCCCGGAGCTGGTGCGGAAAGCGCCACGCAGCCATCGGTGGCATCTCGTTACGGCACCTTCGTTTGTGTCGCGCACCGTCGTTGGTGGCGAAGATGCTACAAACACACGGACGGCCAACATCCTTGCGACTTTTCCCAAGCACCCAATCGGCCGCATTAACCGTCCATCCCGCGCCGAACCCGGGCGACAAACTTGCACCAGTCATTTATTCAAATTAAAAAATATTTACAATTCAATGGGAAATAAATACACACGTTCTCCCGGGGGCCCGGGCTGATATCGATAGGTCTGCGTTGAGAAATCCTTCTCGCCTATTCCCGGCCGCAATGGAATTGTTGGGTGCCCTGTCTGCGATTGGTTTAATTTGGAATCGTTGTTGGCTCGCGTATACGACTTGCAACTGCATGTCGAACAGGCGAACTCTTTGGGCGTTCGTTAGCTACCGGTATTTTTCCTGTCGTATCGTAGTGTCGTTGCATTCAATAGCGACGATACGGAACAAATCTGAGTAGAAAACATGATACACAAGCATCGGTATGCAAACGCTCACACGTAGCTGCGCCGCCATAGATCCATCCGGCCGGGCAGATGGTAACGGTGTTGTTATGCTATTTGTACAACGATTAGGAGCGTGGACCACGGATCGTGCCGTTTTAGTGGAAGATTTATGCTCTCCCGGTGCGGACCAGTTCAGAGAACTGTCGCACTTCGGCAGCATAGTAGTCTGCTCGCGCGCGTACCCTTCGAAAGAACGATAAATTCACGCAACAATTATGGGGAACGGTTTTTGCAGGATGTTGTCACCCGACAACTGACACGGTGCGAAAACAAGAAGCCACAGATAATGACCGCACGCTCCGTCTGTGGCGTTTGCCGCCACAAAGCAGCGCCACAATTATCGTCATAATTGATCGACGAGTGGAGTGATCGCGCTACCGCTAAACGATCGATCTTGTTAGCGTGTGCACGTTTTGTCGGAAATTTGGGATGCTTGGGACGCTTGGGGCAGCATGTTGATGGTTGGTTGTTGTTCAGAGGACGCTGTCCTTCGTTGCTGCTTCATCATTATACACATTTTTATTTGGAGCACCCGCAGCGCTGACTCGGGCGCTGAATATCGTCGAAATTATGCAGAAAACGGCACCGATTTGCACCGTTTTCTTAACGCGCCCCTCATTTCATAAATCCGTCATTTCGCTTGATCATGATTGGTTTTTAATAATGTTGGGCGTTTTTTTAAATTTTCACCTGCGACGCACTGTGGCGACGACGATGCGATCGATGAGTGGTGCAATAAATAATACATTTAATGCGACCATGATGAAGTCTTCACAGCTCCGGATCGGAGTTCTGGCGCGGAAATATGTAAATATGGGGCCACAGTGTGGTGTCGCGTTCACGCGGAAGCGTGCTGTTTGATGATCAGAGCGCGCGCACACTCACACAAAAGAAGTAAATATGAAGCAAAGGCACCATCCCGAAACCCCAAAAAAAAAAACTATCCTCCTCGGCAGAAGGAAGTGAAGCGTTTGGCTATGGACTGATGTGTCCGCGACGAATGCTGATTGGATCTTTTCCGGTCTTGCCTGTTCTACGCTCACGTGTGTGTGCTTTTTGGGTGGTTCGTTTCATTAATGAAACGAAAATCAACGGCACTTTTCATGGTCGCGTTAGTTGCGCTTTGCAAGAAAAATCTAGCCCAAAAGTAACCAAAAATTGCTCTCATTTGCCGAGTGCTTCTCGGGCCTTCTCCCGCTTCCTCAATGTGGCCGTGAAATTGCTAATAAATCTACGTTCGGTGATCGATGCTCCGGGCATGCTAGTTTACCATAGAACGGGGCCGCGTGTGTCGAACGGATTATCCGTCCACCGTCCCGCGCGAGGGAAGTTTTTAATGTTTAAATAATAAGTTGTGCCTTTATACGTGCGGTCGAAGGGTGTTGGTGTTGGAAGGAGCAACCCAAAAGAGGGATTCCTTTTCTTTGTCGACAGAATCCTATCCTAGTTCAGCGTTATGTGTACAGCATTTAGAATGGGACAATAGGCAACGGAGAAATAGAGAGAGCGTAAAACTCATGAATACAATAATTTAGAATAATTAGCGTACAGTTAGATTTTCGACGCGTTCGAGTTCCTTCGCTTTTTCGACCGAACCTCTGAACCATGCTAGAATTAGGAATCTTCTCAAAAAAGCACGCTCAAAATCACATCGTAATGGAGCGAAATAGCTGACACGGTGGTACCCAACGTCCTTCGTTAGCTATCGTGACTGGTATTATTGAGCACTGGCCAGGAACCACTACAATCCAAAAGCTGGCAAGTTCAACCACCAAAAAGAAACAACATTGCGCAAGAGGAGTCTAAAAGCACGGAGAAGATAAGCGCCTGATGTCGAAATGCTGGAGTCTTCAAATTTGTCAGTTGTGTGATTAATGGATGAAATTTGAAATTGAAATGAAACGTAACGAAGCGCGGAAAGGGGCTGCTTCGAGTGGATCCTGCGAAGGGAGACCTCGTGTTCCCATCGGTAGTACGCAGCGGCTGAAATAGACAGGAGGACAAAACGGGTTCGAACTTACTTATCTCGCAGGTCGGGCCGGTCCATCCGGGTGCGCAGGTACAGACGAAATCTTTCATCGGCTGTGGACCACTGGACGACGATGCAGGAAGTCCGCCGGATACCGCAGACGATCCCGATTTCGGTTGATCGCTAGACTCCGCAGAACCGGAACCGGCACCAGCTGTGTTGGGCCCGGTGCCGCTACCGGCCACACTCCGACCGAATGGTTTCCCCATCGAGCTCATGCCACGCATACCACGGACAACGATGGACGCTACCGTGGAGGAGGCGACCGTTGGCGGTTTGTCGCTTCCTGTCAGTGTGCAAGTGCCGCCATTTTTGCACGGCTGTGGCGCACACGGATGTTCAACGATTTCGCACCGTGTGCCCGAAAGTCCTTCCGCGCAGGTACACCGGTACTGGTCCGGGGCAGTGTTTTCGCACGTACCACCGTGCATGCACGGTTCGTGCGTGCCGCAGTAGTTGAGATCTAAGAGAAGGAGAAGTAAATAAGTAAAAAAAGTTTATTACAGTCAACATGAAGTTTATTTAATGCAAACATGGAAACAGCAGATTAATGGGACAACTATCAACTAGGCGTAGAGAAAGGTATAATATACTCACAAAATAAAGGTTTTATACTGTCACAGATCTTAAGTCTTGTATATCTTCTAGCATAAGAAAATCACTAAGCTCGTAAGCTAGAGCTGGCAATTTTGAATTAATTATAAGATACTTCAGACATTTAAAGATTTCATTGGAATTCTTGCCCTGCAACTTCGTTATCTATAGGAAAATTTATTAGAACTTACACACCAGAAGTTCCTGAGAATTCTACGTCTACGAACAGACAACAAAGTTAATATTTAGGTCATGCTGATTGTACATCAACCTCGTCTATATTCCTCAAGGAATTCTTGAGTTTTTTTTTAACATGAAACAAAACTGCGTAAATGAACATGTACGCATTATGAGGACAGTTGGTATTGCGCGAGGAAGTGGTAACAGTTGTCCATAATCGATCCGGACACTTGTTGGATTTTCATTTTCCTCCCGAAGTGCGATCGTGTGCGCACACTTCGCCTGCGCCTCATAACCAAACAACAACACTCAAGAACACACGCGCGTGCGTGTAGCTTTGCAACCTGTGCGTTAATCGTGCGCCAGATGAGGGCGAACACGGGCGTTAAAGTGTTTTCGCTCGCGGCACATCGGCCGCAGATTTTTCCCTCGCCGGCACACGCCACAACTGCAAACTGCAAGGAGGGCTCTCGAAAAGGGGTTCCACGACCCTCGCTGCACCGCATATGTTAATCGCGTCGGGCAATTATGATGGCACATGAATAGGGATGTAATTGATCGCAATTACTCGTGGTAGGGTGACCGACGGCGTGATGGCAACTGTTCGTTGTTGATCAAAACCATAACTACCGCCGGTTTTACAAGTGTTCGGAAGTGGATAAAAAAAACACCCCTTCCTTTCTGTCCTCGTGCCCATCCCTTTCGTCCCCTCACTGATTGATCGATTTGGCGGTGGGACCCTTTTATTTGTTTTATTCGCTGTTCTTTATCGTCCGTCAGAACGGTAAGTCAACTTCCGTGTTTTAGTGCTCTACTGTTTCCCTCCCAGGGGGAAAATAGACAAAACAAACCCGGAATACGGTGCCACAGTTCCGCCAATGGAACCGGAAAAAGGGGGAAAATGCGGTGCACACTTGCCTTACGGTGGTACATATATTTCAGGGACCCTTTTTTTTTGAAGACCCATCCTACCGCTGTCTGTGGAAGTTCGTAAGGAACACACGGGGCTGATTTATGGGATTTGTCATCGCGAACTCATCCCTTTCCTGAATTTTCGGCACACACAAAAAAAAAACAAACCACAGAATGTCTCGTTTTCCGGTCATCCGGTTTCTGTTACGGGGGTGCCTTTAGTTTCCCGATTTGATTTCATCGCGACCGCTATTGGATTTCAACGGGCGAGTGCTACTACGAAAGGATCGCGCTTCGATGGTTAAATCGATGACCTATAATATCCTGTTTCGATGGGGGGTGCGCCCTTCAGCCAGTAAGTTAAATGTAAAATTGCACTCGAAGTCACATACATTAGCGAGTCAAGCGTGTATCGTAAATTGACTCGCGTGTGTGTTTGTGTGTGGCATCGACTCATTCGGCCGTGGCTGTCTGCTATGTGTGTTGGCTTCTGGCAACGAGGGCGAACTTTTTTGGAGTTTCCATTTTTCCCCATCCAAACATGCCAGACGAAAACGTTTTAGGGCAATATCGTATCGCCAAGCGATAAGATTAAACAATAAAAATTAAATTTTCAACTTAATTAGGTTTTTTTTGCGTTCCCTTCCCTCCCGAGAGGGCTTTTTCCATTCCCACCGTAGCGGGACGAGTCGGCCGTTCGGTATTATCGGGTTCCCATTTACGTTGGTTCAGATTGTGCGTACGGATAGTGTGCATGCGTGCATTCGATTTTACGTTGGAAACCACAAAAAAAGGCGCATCCGAATGGCGGGACGAGCGAAATGGAGAGTTAAAAGAAGGAAAATTTATTATTAATCGATTAATTAAAAGTAATGGCGACCGTGGCCTTCTGATACCGGGCACGAAAATCCATCGATTACATGGTTTCTTAGTGTGTGTGCGTGTTGGTTATAATTCAAACGAAGTTTGGGAGCTTTTTTGGGTGTTGTATTTTTTTGGTGTTGCTTGTTGCTTAATCGTGCACGCGAAGGGTTGGTTTTACAAAAGACGCTTGTAAAGGCGCTTTAATACCTTGCGTGTGGCATCACGTTATGCTTTCTCCCGTAGTTTCGCCATTTTGTTGTCCGGCTCTTGCGATCGAGGAACGGTCGGGCCCGGGGTAATTACCCCAGAAATGATCGGTATTTAATTACCGAAGCGAGCGGATCTTGCACCGTGCGGTCGTGTGGTAGACATACGATCGAAATCGATTTCATTTTTCATCTAAATGAGCTTGCATTAGGCCGCGGTGGGATCGGTGCGTTAGCAGTGCCGTATTGCCTCGACCGCACGATGCAACCAAAATGCCGGCAAAGGATGCGGGTTAGGGAATAAGGGTTTTTTCGACTGCATGTACACGCACGCGGTCACGCGCACAGGTGGGTACGTGCGCCACCGGGGCGAAAGTAAACCGGATGCTTCGATGAAAATCCGGAAGTGGTTTAGTTGGATTTGCCCCGATCGAAACTTACCTTGATCGCAGAGGATTCCACCCCAGTTCGTATCACAGATGCACTGCCATGCACTTCCGTTGCAGTAGCCGTGCCGGCAGCCCGGGTACACCATGCACTCGTTACACAGCGGACCACGCCATCCGGGGCGGCATCTGTAAAGGAAAACGATGAGAAATGAGAGACATTTTTAGAATTGATAACGTTTAAGCGCGAAGCGTGCATGAGAAACGAAAGGACAGCAACTAACAAACAAAAAAAAGATGCATTCCAATACCTGTAGGAAATGTAACGCACAGACAAAGCAGACAATCATCGATCAAAAGGAGCCGTTTCGAGAGTAATTATTCAACGTGAGCCTTTTAGTGAAACCCTTCAATTACTCGCACCGCAAGACGTGGTGCCGCGCAAGTGACAAAAGCGTGCTTTTTGCTGTTGTGTCTTTTCTTAACCGACAATATCCACAAAAAAGAAATGCTACGCACAAAACAATTGCGTGAAGTTCGGTTTGGAGAAAAGGTCCCATTGCCACTCTTCAAGAGCTGCTACCCCGAACCCGAACACTTTCCTGTAAAGCACCCCCGAAAATTCCAAAATGCCCATATGAAGGTAATCGATAGGGTAATGCTTTTTCGGTAATAAACGATCGCCGGCTGCTGCAGGTCACTTCCACCGCTGGGTCGCGCTGGATCGTTAGGTCACCGGTCAGCTCAAGCACAACCGGGTCGGGTGGCATTTTGGGAGTTTTTTTGTTGTGTTGCTTTTGTTTACGGTTAAATACGTTAAAGTACGCCAAGTGCCCGTCGATGGTACCCTTTTGTGGCGGCGGTGTTTGTGGTGTTTAACAATTAGCACGCACCGGCCAGTTGGGGGCAACTGGCTGTCGATGAGCGCGAAGCATCGCCGCTTGAAGAGTTCATCAAGATGGGAGGGAAAGAAAAAAAAAAACGCCAACTTGGACAATGCGAGAGGGCTGCGAAGAAAGTTAGGCCAAGTGTTGGGATGGGTGCAATGTAAATTATGTAGCTACTTAAGGGAAATACGCACCGGTAACGAGGGACAAAACGAGGTTTCACTTTTTTTGGAGAACTTATAATAGGTAGAAGAAATCAATCGCTGATTCATTTCGTCAGTAATGCTCGCAACGCTCCCCACTGCGCATGGTGACAAACTATCCGAAAATGTGATCGATCCATCGATAAGGATCGATCTCTGTCCTCACAATGATGAACGATGGCCTTTTCATGAGATCATTAAATAAAAGGCTTCGCTGCCGAAAAAAAAACAACAACCGTGCGCGCAGTCGATCGAAGGCAAAGATTGCGACCAGCGAGAATGAAGCGGGGCCCACCATCGTCGATTTGCAGTTGCCTTGAGTTTATGGTTGCTTTATCTTTTTGGGATAAAACAAAGAAGGAGCAAGCAGGGGGTGAAAAAAAAGTCCAAGCAGCGACTCATCCACCGTGCGTTCACAGATTACCCCCGGGGTCTGGTCAGAGCGTGTGGTGGGAAACAAAAAAATACGCAATGACAGTAATCGGGACGTGATTTAGGCACTGATGTTCTCGACCGGCTTACGGTTAGCGATATTTGTGCCAGACGGGAGAGAGAGCGAATGGGTCGGCGGGTGTGCTATGCTTCTGTTTGTTTATCGTTTCAAACCCCGCGCTGATGTTACCAGCTTGGTTTGGGGGGTGGAGGTTCCTCCACCAAACGCCAAAATCTAACACCGGGCCGCTTCATAAAGCAAAGAAGTGTTTTGTTTGATGTTGGACGAGGCAGCGCTCTTTAACAAACACTCACACACCGCGAGCTGGGGACGGTTTTTGGAAGCAAACAGACGGACAGGTCCAACCACAAAAAAAAAAATGATGACCGTGAGGACACGGTGGAAAAAAAGCAGTCGGAAAAAGAATACACACTGCACTAAACCGAGATGATCCCACCGCTACCATCTGCCCGGTTATGCGGAACGGATTTTGGGGTTGTTTTAACTCTCCTCCGCTCTCGTCTGTGCCCGCCAGCCGTTCATTTAGTCTCGGGCTTAACGAGGTTCAAACGAATGAGTCAAACTATCTATATTCAGAAGCGAGAGGACCGTGGGGTTGCGAAGTGCCTGCTGTTGTTGTGCGGTAAATAAAATGTCCACCTTCGAAGACCGGTACCGGCGTTAGTTTTGTCTCCTGGGTAAAGTATTTGAATATCTTTCTTTCGGTTTTTTTTCGAACGTTTCGGAACCACTTCTTAGCCGATCGTTCCGACATTCCGGCAGTGCTTTGGCGGCTGCATTCGCGCACGTTAATTAATAACGCTCGCGAAGGTATTGTTTCCCGCGCGTCAGGAAACCCCGATGCCGCGAGTGGCATTTATTTGCAGCAAAACGAGTGCTCATTGCCATTGGTACAAATGTCGGAATGTTGGAAATAGGGGTGAGTAAGGACGTATGTAAATGACGAGTCCTGGAACGGGTCTCGTTAGTTCGTCCATTCGATAAAGCGAAGCAAACAGAGCCGTGTCTGGCTATTTGAAGAATGTATCGATCGTGCGATGCGTTCGGATCTGTCCTAATGGGTAGAGCGGGGAGGATGATCTGATTCGCAAGATCTACAAATCCCTGCCGCGAATAGCATTCCTTGCTCCGTGAGAATGAGCCATGCCGTTGTTTGGAGTTCGGCGCAACACCACGAATGGAAAACCGAATTCGGGCCCAGTTTCCACGACCGTTTGATTTTGTCCGCCGCTGTCAAAATACTATCGGGGATTGCATGCCTGAACATGGTGCGGTTTGTGCCCGGTACGGTTCCCGATCGATCCCGATCATCAAATCCTGACCTCCCTTCCCTTTATCGAGCGAACGTATCCAATTACAACCGTTCGAGTCCGCATTGCAGCACGACATTATACAACGTACCGGCGGCGAGCAGAGAGCGACTGGGTACATGAGTTCGCACGATCAAAAGCATCGATGGGGCGTTGAAGTGGAAATGTCCAGTTAAGCTCTCCATCTGAACAAGCTGCTTCCGAAGTGCACCGCTAGACGGCGCCACCGGCGTCGATCAGGAACGAACCGACGGGCGGCGTTGATGGGGTTATGTTTTAGCCGATATGAAGCGGCACCCCTTTGCTGGCCGCTGACAGTCCCAAAAAAAAAAAACAATTACTCCACCAAGAGAGCCCCCTCCGGGTGGCGGGTCCCTTTGAGTGTGAAGGAATCGGGTTACACAATGTTGACCAGGGTGTGGGGAAGCGAACTGATGTGTACCTTAGGAACAAAAAAAAAAGATGCCAGTACAAATAACGTTCATGCGGCCCGGTGGTGGACAATCAATTACAAACATGGATCCCCATTATGCTTCAGCACTTTCTGGAGGCTCGGGACGACCCGACCCGACCGCAGCGCGTAAAATGATACCTGCGTTTCGGGTGTTTTATGATTTATGTGCCCACGGAAATGGAAGCCCCCAATCGTTTCTGGGCGAGTGCGTCGATCAACGCTAACCCGACCGACTGACCGAAAGATAACAATGCTTCCCATTTTTTGTTTGGTTTTGTTTTCACCCCTCTGTTGGGGTTGGTTTTGGCGGAAAGGGGGAGGTTTTTTTTTGAGGGGTGGGAAGCGTTGTGTTCCCGCCGTCCCGGGCTCGATGTTGAAATCGAAACTTTTAAAGCGCCCGGCTGCGGTGCTCGGCGTGAGCGTGCGAGTGCTGTTTAGCGTCTCGTAAAGCATACGCTTTGAAGGTGTTGCGAAAAGTCACAACTTGGGATATTTTCTTCTGGTGATTCTTCGCGGAACCCCCGGGTGCCCCGTAGCCTTACGGTTTTTCGAAGGTAGGCTCGAAACTTAATATAGAGGTGCAACTTGCTATTTGCTAGACAATCCCGGGCAGCCTCCACCGTACCGTTCGGGGCTGGCAACCACGCTCCGCTTTGTTTTGAGGACAAACCGTTTTGTTCTGCTGGCTTGAGGCTTGATGCTGCCGCGTAACAAACAACAAATCGTAGAGCCTACACGGAGCCAGGAAACACCATGGGTTGTTCACTCCGTCACGTCACATATCGTTACGATTTACATCATCCTTCGACAAGACAGGAGACATGGGTCCCGATCGCCCCGTACCTGCAGCTCCGGACGCCGCCGCCTCTTCGCCGATCACGATCTTCCCGCGGGGTTTGGTTTGGACCCGATGTCTAATCTGCATGTCTACTCTCGCGATGGATGGTGCACCGAAACAGACGATCGTGTACGGTTGATGGAGACGGTGACACACTCGCGCGCCCGGTGATGGGCCCGATGCCAGCCACGGTTTCAACCGTGTTCACCGTGATCGCGACATCCGGGGTTGCGGGATCGTTCGCGCGGGTACGGGCACGATCACGGCTTCCTTTGCGCGAAATCGCGTCGATGCGCGGGCGTTCTTAGATTTATTGCAGAATTAAAACTTTCAAACAATGTTCCGCTTGTTCAATTATGTATGATTAAGCGCTTATTTATTTGTTATTAATTTTCCCTGCCTGCTCGTGGAGGTGCACATGGCTTTCTTTGCTTGCCCGTTGCTTGCCGTTGCCGAGTGGCGGTACATATTCATGGGAAGCAAATTGTCACACGTGTTTCGTCGTATGGCGAAGGAAAAAAAGGATTATTCCCGACGAGGGTGGAAATGATCACAACATGATCGAGATCATCGTAAACACTCCCCCAACCTGGGTGGTTTCACAACACGAGTGTGTGTGTGTCCTACTATATTTGTCTAGCTCTCGGGGGGCACATGTGTCCCCTTCTTCACGGTGGCTTAGGTGTTATTGTTCCGCGACCACATTTGTCCGGTGGCCCGAATCGGAATATTGCGCTCGTTTATTAGTTAGTGCCTTGTGCTGGTGACATCCTTTCCCTGATGACAACGCGATAAAATGGTGAATTTATTTTACAATTGTCCTGCCGCTCAAGGCGCGCGCGGAGGCTCCCCACCAAGTGCGGCCGGAACACCATCGGGGCACGGGATGGCGCAGCACGGTGGGGCACGGCGTGGGTTATTGTTTTCGGAAACGGAATGCACAACACACCATCGGCACGAAGATTTATAGCACGTTGCATAACAATGCTATCAATCAAACCCGTTTTCCCACTAAGGGAAGCCAACAAAATTACACGGTGCCGGGGGCCGAAGCTAGAAGGGCTTGCAGTATTGGCGGTTAGGGGTCATAGCAGCAAGGCGAAACAAAACGGCGGCAAATCACTACGCCTTAACCTCCGTAACCGTAGGTTTGGCGAGCTATATTAGCGAGTTGCCCCGAACCCAGGCCGGCCAGTGTTGCACAATTTTAATCAGGTGCTATGTAGGGCGTACGGACAATACTGTTGCTCCAAAGCACCCGCGTGCCTTCTGCCGCGATTGAATTCATCCCAAAGCGAAACTAGCCTCCCTAATGATGGTGTGCAGTGGGATCGCGGCTAGCAGTTCGACATTGTATAGCACTATTTAAATTATTATGCAAAAGAGTCGGCAAGCCACAACCTTTCCGAGCTCAACTTCCATGCTTTTTCACCTCTGTGGGGCGATTATTTTCGGACGGGGAGAGTTTTGTTTGAGATGACGGCTGTCAAAAGTTACCCACCGCACCCCCCTGACTGTCGGTCTCGTTTACCAAGGACCTCAAATGGGCAAATGCTCAGCAGTGCCATTTTTGCGGGGGGTGCGAGCCCGGGTGAATAAATGCGAACCTCCCATCGAAAACGTACGGCAATTCACATCCAAATATCACATCCGCTTAGCTGAGTGGCTGAGTTCGGGACGGGTGGCCACTCAGGCTGAAGAAGGTTCGGAAATTGAAATGCGGTATGCCCTTCTGGGGCCCACCAGGGCCTGTTATTCGGTAGCGAAACAGCTTCCTTTTGGGTGGTGTGTGTGTGTGAGTGATTTTTTTGTTGTTGTGTTACCCTTCTGTTGTGGTTCCTACTTTTTCGGGGAAGATCGAGAGAGTGATGCGCCACACAGGGCAGAACGCAGCGCGCGAGATGTGTGGTTTTGGCGTTTAGGTTTGCTTTTGTTTTGTTTCGTTGTTTCTCGTTGCAAGGTATTTTTTTTTCTTCCCTTGTTTCGTTGGTTTTCACCCCCAAAATAGCAGCCTCAGAAGCGACCGCGCGAGGCAGCGTTATTGCGCAGGTGTGGGAAAATGTTCCTCGATGTAATTGGCCATCCACCGACCACCGACACCGCCGCCACCCCAAACATGCATCGGACCGTCTTCTTCTGCACGCCTTCCGCCACTTCCGCGGGACCACTTAGTGAAGGAGGAGAGAGCGGGGCGGTGTGTGCCAGAAGAGCAGATGGATGGAAGGATAGAAGGAAGAGCATATATAGAAAAAAACCAACACCTTTTGCAGCGAAAACAAAAAAAAACCGCCGTGGCACCACCGTCGGTGAACTCGCTTAACCTTCGCGGTCTGGTGCGCAGGAGACGCACACCCCGGCTTCACACAATCTGAGACGGGCGGATGCAGATGGTTTGCGGAATTGGCTCTCACCCACCCACCTGGAGTAGTTTGCAAAGTTGCCAAAGCTGCCACACTTAAATGACAATTGCAACAGGGGGCGAAAATCGGGTGAAACGGTGCGAAATGTCAATCACGGACCCGCGCTCCGTCCGTTATTGGAAGGTTTGGGGGAAGGTGTTGGAGCCGAAAGGGGCGAAAGGGTCTGCCTTCCGACCTTGTTTGGAGTTGTTCTCTTCTGTAGCTAACACGCTTCCGCCTGTCTCTTCACTCACTTTCGCTTATGGGTCGTCCGGATTGCCACGGTGTTGTACGATAGCTTCTATTTACTCCGTTCCACCCGGTGACAATAATAGCTCATACTTCCTTCGCATCTGTAACCGACCCTGCCGGGACATGATGATCAATGTTCTTTCCCAGCCCGAGTGTGCTGTGCGGGCATGCCGGGCTGGCAAAGTGTGGGGGTTTTGTTGCAAAATCTCATCCCTCATTCAAGTTCCTGTCCTCCGTCCGAAAAAGCAAACGACGCCCCGGAGAAGCGATGGTGTGTTGGGCCGGGTGTTATTGTCCTCTCTGCAGCACTGAAACAGGGAACACCGCCGAAAGAAAGTAGAGTGCAGCACAGCACCGTATCGCAGCACGGATCGCAGCACAATTGTCGTTTCGCCCTGCATTTGCGGGCGTCGAAATCTGAAGGTTCTCTTTTGCTGCCGGCCACGGCCACACGTCGACGTCGTCGTGTGCTAAAACGACGAAAGAACCGACGTCGGTACATGAAGCATACATGATCGCCACCCGCCACGGTGTAGGCAGCCCCATCGTAGCCACATAAACGGCGCGAAACGACGCCGGGTTCGTCGCTTTATTTATAGCCGAGTCCGCCGATGTCCCAGCCCCGTCGTTCGGCGGGTTCTACCCGTGATCGTAGTTATTGTTATTATTGTGTTATTGATATTTCATTAGGTATTATTTATTGCCGCGCTGGCGGGCATTTATTTCGCCCTGACATTTTGTACCTTTGGCGCGTTTACCCATTTGGCAGGGAAATCGTGGCCCAGCGGAACTACAGCGGGAGCGTTATCCTGCCAATGTTTAACCGCGTGTTTTTTTGCGCGCGGACGTAATCTTGTGGCCCCCATCAGCACACCACCCTGGGGTTTTTTGCGCTGGGGGTATGATAATTTGGACGATCTTCGAGCAGGAAAACGAGAGAGCGAGAGAGAGAGAGATGGACCAAAAAAAAATGCACATACCAAGCAGTGGAATAAAACAACACAAAACAACTCAACATTCCGTTTAAGTGCTCGTTTAAGTGGCCTAATCGAATTATTGTTTCACATGGCAGTGCGGAGTTTGGTGGGGTTTCTCATGGAAGGAAAACTGCATCAATACACAGCTTTCTCGTCACTCTCCTACCTTCACCCGTCTCCCCCCTCCCCCATTCTTTCCATGTTTGTGTTGTTTGCGTTTCTCATTTCTTCCACGAGCAGCACAGCATCAAGTGCATCACCCGCCGTTTTCTGCGGTTTCGTCCATTTGGCTTCCTTCTCGTCCGGCGTTTATTGACACATTTCCGCGCGCTCCGGCTCACCTGGTGAACGCGGCACGGCGTGAGTGAGTGAATAATGCCGAAAGCAAATGTTTAACCGATGTAAACAGTGACAGTGGCGGGGCTGGGGGGTGAATAATGTTAAGTAAAAACAAAGTCCTGCCACAAAGCCGAAACCCTTCTGCAAAGCGGTATATCATCGCCCGATCGCTCGACTTTAACCCTCCCCCCACCGGGGCCGCTGCCCGAAACCCGGTGGTGGTAGTGATGATCTTCATCACCTCGACTGTCGCTACTTGCGTCACCCTGTGCCACGGTGCCGATGTTTGTATGTTTGTTTCGGTTGTTTGATTTTGGACTTTTGTTTCAAAAAACGTACCATTGCACCGCCGCATGGACACCGTAACCATGGTGGAGGGACGAGGATGAGAATCTTTGCTGTCAAGATTTCACCGTCGCCCACACAATCGTTTTGTACGAGATTCCGCTGGAATGTTGGAGCTGGTCCGAAAAAGCAGGACGGCAGGAAGGAAGGAGGTTGTGGCCATCTATTTCGGGGACAGGACAGTACTCGCAGGCTGCTAGCCTCCGCCAGGTGAAGAATTTAGCGCAAATATTTAGAGTCGACTGTCAATCCGGCCATGCTGCGATCGCGATATGCGGGAGATAGATATAATGAGATACATAAAGCAAACGGTACATGGTGGGTTGGTTTGGTTGGCCGCGGGAGAAGATCCAGATAGCCATACCGGGCTGCTGCCGATGCAAACCCCAAGCAGTACTTGCATCTGCACATATTGGTTTACAATTTAGCGAGTCTTCCCATCGTTGTTTGTTAATTATTCTCTGCGCCATCGTCGAGTACCCGTTGTGCGGACATCTCAATTTGGGCGATTGTATCTCGCGACCAGCTTAACCGTTCCGTTCGAGGATCGAGTCGATGGTAAAGCCCCACAGTAACGAGCGCGAATTCGCAAACAGTTTTTGTTTTATCATAATCAACCAATCTCTAAGCGCTAAACGTTCAGTTCCGCGCATAACTTGCCATAGCTCAGGAAATGGTCCACAGAAACCAACAGCCCCTCGTGGTCCGGTGTTCGATGGGAAAGCAAACTGTATAATGATAACCGGGTGGCACGGGACGATCAAGCCTTAGCGTTGAATTATAAAAAAAAAAAACCGAAAGAATGGAGAGCCACCGGATGGGGTGTCAACCGTTAGGTTGGTCGAAAATCGAGCACTCGATGTAACGCGCCACAGTAGAAAGACGGCCGAAGGAACCTTCTTTCCGCGTGCGATTATTCGATCGCTTCCTCTCCGGAGGTGGATCGGTAAAGAAAATATGGTTTTAGTTTCTTTTTTCCTAGCAGCCATGCACTGGTTCGGGGTCGTCCGGCCGGGTCATCGGAGATCGGCTTCGTAACCGGACCAGGGGTAGTATACGGCGAAAGTCGATCCATCGCACCGATAAAACTGCGCCAAACTTCGCTGTTGCGCCAAACCAACCAAGGTTTTCCATCCAAAAAAAACAGCATATCCTCGACTACTAAAGACACCGAGTTGGAACCCCAGGTGCGAGGGTGGTGAGAAGACGACCAACGACTGGTGCGATGTTTTGTGGTCTTATAAATTGTTGAGCCTTGTCTTATTATGTAAATGCTTCTTTATTCGCCAAAGAGGGCAGCAGCTCTCACTGGAGAAGAGCAAACGAAAAGAAAAAAAAATACCTCCAACAAAAAGCCCCAGCATCCCACGGTCAATCAGCAGAGAACTGCTCCGAAAGCGATGGGGCTTTGTCTAGTCAATAAAGGCGTTGGAGCCCAAACGCGCTAAAGAAAGAAAACGCGCAGGAGGCTGCCCGAAATGGGTTAGATTAGTTCACTCCTTCCGCTGGCTAGGCGCTAGCGGTTCAAGTTTCTCGATAACGTCTTACACGGGGTTGGGTCCCGTGGCGGGAATCGCGCGGTTGTGTTGGTTGATGTTAGCGAGTGCTCCGGGGTTTGCTGGATGACACGTCGCGTGATTGCTGGAACTGTTTTGCAACACAAATCCCAGCCGAGATTGTCCTGGAAACGGCTACGGGGTTGGTTGTTTGATGTTTCCTGCGGTCGGAGGTCGCCTGGTGGCAGCGCTTCCAAACGGGCGTCTTGGTAGATCAATTTCTTGCAGCAGCCTCCTAAGTGGAGTTGACGCCGCCGCCGTTTGGCGAGCGAGCGTATCCTCCCGGCAGGAACCGTTGCCCGTTTGAACTTTTAATTTTGGACACAACATTTCACAACCACCGATCGCGATCGATCTACCGTGGCGCTCCGGCTCTTGCTGCTGTTTCAAACAGATGGGTTTTGTGGATCTATTTGGGGTCCCGTGTCTAGCGTCTGGCCGGGAACACGATTTTCTTTCCAGCGCCCATAGTGTAGTTGTGCCATGTCAACTTTGACCCGTGCGCTGGAATTGTTCCGAGTTCCCAGCTCTTTGCGGGAGAATATTTATTGAGACCATTCTGTGGTGGTTTTCGCGGCTGTGGTACGTCCCATAAGCGGTACTAGAAAGCCACCGGCGTCCGGATCTGGTGGTGTGAAAAATAAACCTACCGGTTCCTAAATCGTAGCGAATCGATTTGTTTCTACCAGGTTCGAGGATGATCGCCGGGGAGCACCCGAAGCACCGAGTGTGGTCGGTGATCAATGCGAAAAACAATACCCCAACAAGCAAACGGAAGCCAGCAGCGTATTGTGGCCACGATCATGGACCGAGTCCCACAGACAGCGGGAAGTGTTTGTGGTGCCACGGGTGGCTTTCTAACAAGAACAACATTATACGTATAGAATCTTAATTAATTGAACAATTTAAATAGCCACCAGGAGGTTCGGAAGCTACCGGACGGAGCCCGGCGGTGGGAGTAGGCTTGCAACAGAAACATTTTACCATCGACCGTTGGACGGTAAGGGATTGGTAGCGGATTCAATATTGATCTTGCTGGAATGTTGCTGGAACGCGTAACCTCTTTAAGCAGGTATCACACACACACCGTGCGGGGCACGGTAACAACAGTTTGCGAATGGTAACGTCGTTTTAATTGAATTCGAAAACATGGCAATCTTCGTCGCCGGCCCTAGGGCTCTGCACCCGATCTCGGTCCCATTATTCATTTGTCCGCGTGAATCTTTCCCTCTCTCTGCGCTTTTCAAGGGGGAAGAAGTCACCCCGTAAGCCGATCGGTGCGAGCATTCAATTCGTGCGATAGGAACGCCTGCTCCCTGGATTGGGATTTTGCCATTTCGATTCCGAATGGTGGGTACCCCATTGGTTTTGTAGTTGTACCGCAGGCAAAACGGATCGATACATGTTCCCCGCCCGGATTTGCGGCCGTGTCGTGTTGGCTACTTTACAAAGCGGGTTTGAGTTTAGTGTTTCTTTTTTTTTCCTACACTTACAAACAAAAAAAAAAACGGCCACATAGGCGCACCCTCCCCACACGGAAGGTGGATCGGTTGGTGCTTCCGTTCATCTGCTCGCTGCAATCTTTTGCCTGCCACGGCTGCCACTGTGGTCCCAAAACGGGGCGAACACGAAACACGGCCAACCGCAAATGCGCGTCGTCTTTCACTCGGAACTCAATTAAAATCACGCAATTAATTAAAAGAAACACCAAATAGGCAATCTTGTAACAGAATCGGTTACCTTGTGGCTGTGTACCGCGGTCGCTCGATGCCCAGCAAAATGCATTTCGGCATTGAATGTGTATCGTGTTTTCGTGAAATGCTTATTTTCCGGTCGGTATTCCCGGGTCCGTGCGGGAAACGCGATCGTGGCCGGTTTGCCACAGTGCATTGCCGGGCCGGAGAGTTAATTATTTTATCTGTTTTCCCATTTAACACTTTCGGTGACTTATTGGCAAGGGCACATCGAAAGGTTGCAGCATCGCGTAAACAGGGGGTGAGATTTCAAAGCCGAGACCATGTGTGCGCATCTTCATGGAAAGGTGTTGTACCCTATCTGGTGGTGGATAGTTCCAGCTGCTTACGGAAACGGTGGCGTTAACGCACCGAACGAAACGAAAAAACGCGAAGTATGGCCGTGGAAATTGGTTTTGTGTGAAGTGAATAATATAGAAAATTATATAAAAGAAAATAGTTTCCTAACCTCACAAATTTCCAACAACTTGAGTTTGTGTGGCAAAGGCATACAAATACTGCCAACGACTTGGAGTTCAAGAATTCGCCACTCTCTTCATTTGCAAACGACCAAAACCTACAGACTACGATTCCATACACCTTTAAGAACGACTTCCACTCCGTCAACTGTCAACTGCCAAAGCGATGGCCATCTCATCGGCACTCGGTGACACACTGCTTTCCTTTCGTCGGTTTTTCGTCGGCTATTCCACACACGGCTTTTGTTTCTTGTCGCAAAGAGGTCGGAACATGGGTAGAGCAATGCTACGGATCTTGTCGCTGAGAGTGGTTCAACCAGTGCGCATCACCAGCCAGAACCGACCAACCTCTGATAAATGATGTTCCCCCCCCCTACGCTGATCGTTTTGAGGCCAAAACGTACCTGCCAACACCGGGTGAAAACACAGACCGGTGGTAGACTTGCCGAGATCGATTGATAGCCGGCGGAAAAAAGGTTTGAAAGGAGTGAGCGTGAGCATAAGACACCCCAGGGCCGAGGTGACCGGGGATGAGCGAATGTTCCGGCACTGTGCTTAGCGAAATGAAGCCTCGAAACTGTGCTTAGACCCCGGTTCGTGACCCTGCTGGTGAATCTGCCCTGTTGCAGGCACGCAGAGAGCATGGATTTGCATTCCAGCCGGTTGCTTGTGCTAGTGAAGCTTGCTTTTCATCGAGGGGAAATGGAAAATGCGAAGCACAGTCGCACAGTCGCACCCGCTTGTCGCTATTTTAATTGTCCTTTCTTTAGAATTCCGTTCCGCGCCGGTGGAGGGTGGATCGCACGCGGGGTGTTATGATTTGCATAGAACATGTCGCTGCATTCACCCGGAGTGTGATGATTCAGTTACAAGTAGCTGTGTGACGGTGCTGTGCTGCGTTAGAGATGGAAGAATTCTATCCCATGCTGATACCGCGCGGAAGGTTCATTAAAATGTTTGTCTGTTTGTGTTTATTTTGCTTGCACTTGATCTACCTTGACGCGCGGGGAATGTCTTGCCAGATGGGGTTTTAGGGGTTCAAGCAATTCTATAAAACTTTAAATGTTGCCACAGCTCACGATTCTAAAGTACACTTCCTTTTTCACCATACCTTTCTCTTAATCGCGCAAAGAAATTGAACCTCCGGCGTGTGTCCTATCGTCAATCGAAACAAAGTAAAGGCTCTCTCCCAGCGTACCCGCTACGCGCGTGATGATCTGCGTAAAGGTTCAAACGCATTCGTTAGGGTCATTATCGTTTTGTTTGATGCTGTTTCGCTTTGATTATTCTCTCCGTTCGTCCCCGTTCTTGTTTCTTCTGCAGCGCAGCAAACCCTGAGCAGGGAACGCCCGTGGCCGGACGGCTTAGACACTTTGCGCAACTGCCCCGTTCCGCGTTCCGTCTGCAAAGAACCTGTTTTTTGTTTCGTTCTTGTACGGTGTGCATGTACAGCAGTTGGGATTTAGACTGTCTGTGCCCTTTTCGGACGTTGAAGCTTCCCGGCCGTCAGTCAAAGGCAGCGTCAGGCGGGCAGCAAGCTATGCCGTTCAACCTGTTGCTGTGCGCCGGAGTGGCCGTGTCCATTCCAAGCGATGCTCCGTCTCGTTCTAATAGATTTGATTATTTCGACGTAATTTACTATTAATTTTCAATTAGTTACTGGTAAGTTTTTTCGAAGCGTCGAAAAGTTCCAATTTTCTCACTTCCTTCCTAGAGAGCCTTCGGATATGGTGGAAGACCTTCAAAATTATGATGATGTCTGCATGGACCTGTGTGTATGTGTGTGTGCTAGATTGGAAGAATATTGGTAGTGGAAACACAACAACAAAAAAAAACTGATCACGGAGGAAATTTTGGATGTGCCGTCAGACAGACAGAAGCTTAACACCGATGGTTATGGTTTTGCGGGCTTATTCCTTCTAAAGTGCCATAAGCCGATGGTTGTATGTTAAGCTTTTTAGCATGTTTGGTCCACACACTACCCACACAGCCGTTCGTAGCGCGCGGACACAACACAATTCGAGTTCATCAATTCTGTACAGTTGATTATGCTTCATTATCAGCTTTGTTTTACTGGCGTGCAGCGAATTTGAGCTTCAAGGTCCGTCCGGATCCGTCAATCGGGGTTTTTTTTCGGGCGGGAAGGGCACAATCGATCGTACACGGTTCTATTAGGTTCCGTCACGCTTCCGAACCGCTGGAAAATGGCGATATCACGCAGAAATGGGGTTAAACATTTCATCACGCTTCATTAGAACTCATCGTTCCGGTTCGGGCGAAATGGTACGGGAAAGAAAGCGCAAACGGAAAGCTTAACGAAACGCTAAGAACGTTAGAAAAACAAAGCCGAACTGCAAGAAGAGAACCGTGTTTTTATTTTTTCTCCCCGCTATGCCGAAGTTCATCAAATCGGCCGTACAGGTTTTTCTTTTGATTGGGATAATTATGATACGTTCGTGTTTTAGGTCTGGCGCGTTGCATCGAAACGCAGCAAGTTGGCCTATTCTCCCGTTGGTGGGCAATCGAATGATCTACGATCCACGGTTTATACATCCCAGACAGCCGCTCTCCGGTATCGAACGTATCGCCACAACGGGCAAGATCAGTTAAAGGACCGCGTACACTAGCCGCCATCGTACTACAAGTTACCAATTATATTTCAATAAAAATTGATGATAAACTTCTCGACACACCACCACCGGTGCAAAGCAATTGCTACGCGAGTATGACGTCTTTTTGAAAAAAGGGGGGAAAACGGAACGCTCACGGAACTTAAAGGACGCCTTGGCCGAAGAAAATCAAAAAAAAGGTCCCATGCGTCCCATCATCCCTTCTCACGGTCAAGTGTCGCATATATTCCCATTACCGAGGCAGGTTTTTTTTCGTTGCTCTGTGCTCTCGGTGGTTTCTTGTTTTGTTACTTGTACAGAGTGGTGGGCTTTTTTTTCGTGTGTCTCCTCTACTCGATCGCAAAGATTTATTTACGTTTTTTAGCTTCTCTTAACCCCTATCATCCATCATAGGTCTATTCACCCTGGGCTCCACCAGGGTGTCTTTCGTGAAGATGCGGGGCATAATGAATATGCGGATACAGGTTTACCGGGTGCTTTCGCTTCCCCGGCATAATAATAACCACGTGACAATGGTTAATGCCATAATGGCGATAAGACGTGGTGCAACACCGTGGATGATTTTTTTCCTAGAAATCACTTGTATGATACATCTTAAAATCTGTCTCTACGTTGCGTCTATAATCAAGATACATAAATGCTTGTTACGAATCTATCGATGTCGGAAAATTCCGACGATTTCGTTAAGTCTTTATTCTTTTCACCGAATGGTAAATGAAACAAACAAATTTCCATTTCCATATTTATTCAGTACGCGCCCTGAAGGGTTGTTTCCAAGGGGTTCAATTATTCACTCCCAACCAAAGGCCATCAGTAGACCGCGGTAGAGCTGGGGCTGATAATTAGACCCATCTATCTCGCAACCTGCTGCTCCTGTGGGGATGCTGTTTGCTGCCTAGCGCCCCATTGCGGTTGCAATTTTGTAGCTGCTCGTCCATAAGCGGCCGCACTCGCGCCAGCGTCTTTGTGTGTGTGTGTTTTAAAAGTGCAAAAGTAACACGTATAACCATTAAACTGGCTGAGAAAGAATGGATAAGAACCCGGCATTCAGTTCCACACGAGCACCAACCAAATGGCAGAACGGTGCGAGCGGGAGTTAAATAAAAAAACACAAAATAAAAACGGATCCCATCCAACCGAAGGCAGCTAATAATAAGTAATGATATGTTTATATTTGTACTCCGTACGCTTCACGTGGAAGCTTTAGCTTTCCAAGCGCAATCGTCCCTCGACCAATCGTTCTTTTTTGCTGCTGCGTCGTGATTGCCCCTCTTCCCTTCCAGGCACAGAGAGTGTGTCTAGGACTTGTTCAAGTTTCTCGCAAGAAGCTCCGCAAGGATGTGGAATGGTGAAGAAATATTTCTCGCGCTTCGGTCGCACGTTCCGGGGGGTTGCTATTAATTATTACCGAAAACATAATCCTGTTGCACACTGCAAAACTCGTTTCATTGGTGCTCATTTAAGCAATGGGAAGAAGCGTTTGATTGGTGTTCGCCTTTTTTTGCTGCTGTTGTTTTTAGCTTGCAAAGCTTTTCGTATACACCGACCTGCCTGCCGAGCCTGTATACGTTCATAAGTGGGCGATTGCAAGGTAGAGATAAATCAATTAATTCTATACCGTCAATAAACTTTTTTCTGCTTCCGCCCGGTTTGCGCGTGACACGGTTGGGAGGAAATGCTTTCATGCACGCTCTATGTTTCTATTATTTTGCCATATCGATTGTCATTCGGTGTAGACTGTTGGGTATATGTGAACGAAAGCTCGCGTTCCAAACGAACGAGGCTCGCGGCGAACACGTACCGAACCGTCTCCTTGCTGCGGGATGCTGCGGGAGTTGTCTTCACTTAGCCGAGTTGTAGACATTGTAGATGCAAGAGCACGGTTAGGACAGTACACGGTGCTGGGCGACACGTCTTGATGTTTCATTTGTCCGCCAGGATTGCTTACATGCGGTACACAACATTGAGCGGAATGAAGACGAAGAAAAAAAAAGCAAGTAAATAGGGACAGATTGTAAAGGTCTCCGTCGTGGCCACTAAGAGGAGCATCGAGAAGGACACAGCAGCACGGGGGGAAAAAAAGAACAACCCCGAACGACAGTACAGCGCCGAGAGTCGTCTTAATATTAATGAATGCAGCGCGGACGCTCATATCGCTACTGTCTTATCTTTAATGTATTTATTATTATGCTACCATGCCGCCGGTTAGCCTACCGAATGCGTTCGGTTTAGCGTGGTTTTATCGGGGCTGCTGCCGCTGATCGGCCGTTCGGCAGAAGCGGTACCCCACCGGGCTGGCCAAGGGCTCCACAATCGAACAGCGATCTCGCATGTGAGAAGGGACAGTGTGTCACGCGATGAGAGAAAGGATTCTGTCGCACGAAACCGTTGCACTGGCAGTTTTGTTGCGCGGCACCGTATTGGTTCGCGATCCTTTTGGCGTGAATAATTAAGCGTTCATTTCGCGGCTCGCAAAACGATCCTTCGTTGCAAGGGGAAAAAGAAAGGAAAAAAACCCCCGAAAGTAATTGCCAACCGAAGCCAGCCGAAGTGCAAGCGGACACCTACTGGCTCTGGGGTTGGCGTTGTAAACATAGGGAACATTATGAACATGATTAAACAACCGTGTTTGAAGCGTTTTTACTGCTGCTGCTGCTGCCCAGGTTCCATCCGACGACGTCCGAAATGCGGGAAGTTGACGATTGCGACGTTTCGTGGGTTTTGTGGCTTTGTGGGGACGAAAATAATCGCGATCGGCACAGTGAAGCGCTGCCCGTGATTTGGAGAATAGACGCGTTGTTCACACGACACGAAGGAATCGGCGGATTGGACTTTTTTTTCCTTCTCGCATTGGTATTTAGCGCGATGGGAATTAACACGTGAACGCGAACGGTGTGGCGTGTAGATTGCACTAGTTTAGTGTTTTGTGTTGCATAGAGGTGTTTTAGGTGCTCAGAGGCAGCGTACGGCACAAACAGAACAGACTCGCTACGCGGATAGCGAACGGTCGCTGCTCGTAGCATTTCCAACAGAGCGTCCCTTTTTTGGCGATAGTTAGCCTGGCGAAAATCAAGATACGTGCCCAATAGCTCGCCTGGTACCAAAGTCGATGGTGGTGATCGATCTGATTGTGGTTAGGTGGTGCGAGTGGTGTGGAAATTTCTACCGACCGGTGACAGATTTATGGATCAGAAGAAAATTGATACCGTGGCGTGAGAAGCGATGTGAAAGTTATCAAACTCCTCTCCTTCAGATGTGTGTGTAGTAGTACCAGGACCTGTAGTGACGTTTGATTTGATCGCTTGCCAAGTGGCGGTCCCGGCCTAGTCCAAAACGGTGTCTCCGGTCGACGAGTCTCACCCTCGCTTTGGGGACCGTTTATCGATCGCCGCCGTTTGACAGCTGCCGAGCGCGAGAATTCGCACGCCATATTAACTCGCTCGGCACCAAATTGAGTCTATTAAGAGCTGAGACACTATGTGTGGGGGAGGGGGGCTTGCGATAGAGTTGCATTCCCGCGCGTCACCAGCGTAGAACACGCGATTCTCGTACGCTGGATGGTTTAAATTTCAATTCATTAAATTAATTAATTATGACGTAAAAGGTAACTAACATCGGACCCACGGATCGGACGGCTGCTGATGGACGAGACAGTGTGTGCGCTACCGCAATGCCACCGTGTCCGGTGGCAGCTAGAGCTTCCAGCAACGAGCGCAACTTCACCACCATTGCAGGGTGCGCGATCTGGCGCGATAATTATGAAATGGGAATCTGGATCGCGGGGCCATCTGGAAGGAAAGCTCTGCAACAGGGTTTTCTTCGGCAACCCTCCCCCGAACGGTTCACTCCCCTTCTATGGAGGGTTAGTGATAGCGATCTGTGCAAACGCTTGTTGTCGACAACGTATACCGGCCCCAAAACCCGGTGGGCATCGGTGGCGTGTGGAAGACGGGTCCGGAAGAAGGAACCGGGTCGGGTCTTTTGTGTTGTCAGTTTTGTGCGCGATAATCACGTTGATGGCTTTTGCCGGTGGGGCTTTTGCGCTCATTTGGCAAATGAAACGTGCGTTTACGGTTTGCGCGCGCGAGGGCCGGGAACGGACTAAATTAAGTCGCCCGCTGTCCCCCGCGTTGACAGGTTGCCGTCAATTAGGGACAGTCCGGTGTGCGTACCGGTGGAGCTTAATTGATTGTGGAAAAGTAAAAAACACACCACACGCACACATCATGATGGACTTTTATGAAACGCAACATGTGCGAATTCTACCAGTCACTAGTGGGGGCACAACTACGAAGCTGTTGAAGATATGGTCAGTTTTCGTGGAAATGATGTCCGAACCTTCGCTTGTGGTGGACGAGACTAGCCAACGAACCGACCATCAACACCCGCTCCGCATCGCATGCGGACGAAAATGAGTCCCAAAAAGGGAACGATCGGTTCCTTTTATTGCCAGGCGCTAAAGGTGTAATAGTATAATTGCGGCGATTTTCCGGTGCTTTAACCAGAGCTCGTTTAGGGGCAGGGGGTTTTGTATGGGAAGCTGCCGATAGCGCAGTCTTTGGCGCTGGATGAGGATTGGCTGGCATTCTTTTCGGTAATGGTTGTAAACCAACAACGCTGGCCGTGCTACCGGTGGATGCAATTTCATCGCAACAATTCTATTGTTTCAAGCGTTGCAGGATAAATTAGCCCGAGCCCAGGTCGGCAAACGAACGTCGATGCTCTTGCTTTTCCCAGTGTTTATTTACGCGTGCGTGTGTCCAGAGGGTGGGAGGGCCCAGTGCCGTAATGCATGTGCTGCTACCGGTACGACGTGTTTTATTAGCCAACAACAAGCGAACCATCCTCCACCTGCCATCCTTCGGGTGCTTCTGCAGCTACTTATTTAGCGCTTCGTTCTCTCCTACCGTATGCATCCCCCTATTTGTAGCGTGTAAAATATTTACTAGGGCTGTTGGATGTAATTTATGTTTCGGTATCATCCGCTTCCAGCCAACACCGCCAGTCACACTTGCAGTGAGTGTGGAGATTGGGCTGAAGTTTTCAGAAGCTAGCGTTGTTCCACATGAGATGCATGGTGTTTATAAGCTGTATTGCTGCAGGAATCACGGAATTTTCGTTATGTTCCCCGAACCACCACCCAGCCTGGATGAGTACCGATCGCGAAGATCATTTGTTAGCCGTTTCGGTAAATTTACAACCATTTCGAACTATCGATGCATGGGTTTTCATCGGCACGGCAGGATCACCTTCCGTGCGCTCTCCCCATCGAGAGGAAACAATCGGTACCGGGGGGCACCGGTAATTTCGAAAACTCGAGGAGACATATTACACGGGACACGATCAAACGACCGGTACAGCGCCATCGAGCAGCAACGGGCACGAGCATCGCGTACGGTAGTTGTGGCCGTCGTGTCGTACGGGTGTGTAGTAAACGTTTTTAAACTGTGCGAATTTAGATCGAAATGAAAAAAATATGTAAATATGCAAAACCGATCGGTACAAAACGGATTTTTAACCCGAACGCGCCAAACCATCTTCGAAGGTAGAACGGAGCACCAGGGAAGGAAGACGGCTGGAGCGAGCGGGCAGGGCTAACAAATCGTTGCTCGATTGTAATAAAATAGAAGAAAGAGCTAATTAGGGGAGAGAAGGTACTATTGCTACAAGCCGTTTTCGCGTGTTCGTTTGAGAAGCAAAATCAAACAAAAAAATAACACTCACACACACACATCCCCGTCGATCACCCACTTTCGCACCGCAGCATTTGAAACAGGGGTTGAACAACAATTCACAGTGCGATCACGACCGAGCTTTTTGTTTTTATTTCCACCCTTTTTTTTGTTTTGCTTTTTGTGCTCGCAAAAGGAGCTACAACTGACCGGCCCATCCATGCCCACGGTGCCCTTCTCGGATGGGAACCTCGGATGGCTAGGATTCAACGGCAAATTCGCGTTCATTGGCTGACACGGGCACGCTCATTGTGGGGTGCCGACACGATCGCCATTCCGGCCCTACTTTGTTCTACTTAGGATCGCACGTCGACGTCGCGATCGTGTCTCGATGGGCTTACGGTACGGTATTGGTTATTTTTCGCCCGCAAACTGCCCGGACGGTCGGTAGGCAGCCGGGTGGTGCACGACCGATGATTGGTTCGAGGTTTTGGGGGAGGTTGTTTTGGGTTTTGTAACCCACCCCCGGTGCATTCTTTCGTTGTGGGAGTGGTGGTTGGGTTTTGCATCGGTCACAAAATGCTACATTTGTTGAAAGCATTTCGCGCCGCAATGTTGCGTATGATAGAAAAACCGTGGAAGGGAAAGAGCCCGTGGAGGAATTGGTTTGGAAGAGTATGCTAGAGCATATATCATATAATCATAGAAATCTTTGGAAATTTAGCGTGAGTTTGCTTATCAGAATTACCAAACGAAATTAAAGTTTAACAATAGTTGAAGTAATGATTACAATATTTGATAAAACGTCGTCAATGATTAAAGGAAGTCAGATTTTGGTATAGCTTTTAAAAGGCCTTCGCGAACAAAAATGGAAGTTCAGTTGAGAGTGTTCGGTAAAAGTGCATCTTCAACTAATTCTTCCGGGATATTAGATCACTTTACCCATGATCTTCATCTTGGGGTTTTACGACGCTTTACGGTGACATCTGCTGTCTTGGGGGTTGATGTTAATATTATTGATATCAGATCGACTCCATACGGAGGATACGAAGCACCACCATTTGGCCGACTTCTTAGACCTCCAGGGATATAAGATTACTTTAGCCACGAATTTCATCTTTCGACGCTGAGGCACTTTACGTTGACGTCAGCTGTCTTGAGGCCGGAACTAAATTGTTATTCGATGATCTGACCTTGCTCCATAAAGGAGAAGGTATTAAAAATGTAGGATCTACTATATCCGGAGGATACAAAGAACCTAATGATGTAAAACTTCTTCGTTCCGGAGTGACTTCTGCAATTCGACTAAGTCTCGGCGTGTCTTCCAATACACCTCCGGGCCCTCCCGGTGATAAGGTTATCTTGGTTATATTTAGATACAGATTACATTTGAAACTCGTATTAAAAATCACTTTAAACATCATAGTGGTACTTACTCGCACTCGCCCGGCTGGTCACATTTGCCGTGTATTTGATCACATCCTGGCTTGCAGATTGCTGAAAGTGGCATAATCGCAATAGGAAAATGTAAGTATATTGTGTTAAAAGGGAAATTCGGCGACCATACATCAAATGAAATAAAAACGTAACGTACACAATCAGCGCGAGAGTGAAAGGAAAAACCTCAAACGTATCTGGTACGTGAAAATGAACCAACAGGCCCAACTGGGCAGTAGAGCGATAACGATGGAAAATGAAAGTAAAATAAAATACAATATAAAACCTCGAACCGGGCCCGTCACCGGGCGACGCGTCGAAAGACAATGCGTGCAAGTAGAAAACATCAATGTTGAAACAAATATAAAACCCCAGCGATCGGATAAGATAGTGCGCAGGTAATGAAGAAATAAAATTCCAAACGTAAGGAAAACAAAAACCCCGAAATCGAATTTTCACCACCGTGCACCACGTTGGTAAACTTTGGTAACAGCAGCCAGAGCTTGGAGGTCGTTGTTGTTGCCTTTTTTTACGTAGCTCATTCCCGCGCTCGGTTTCCCTTCAAACTTCCATTAGTCTAATCTCGCGAGCGTTCTCTTATCCACCGCGCGAAGGAAAAGCTTACCGAACGCACTAAACGACTCCAACCAAAGCTCGGGGCTCGATCGCGCACCGGCGCTTGAATGCATCTTCATCGAAACGATCCTCGTCCGATCGATTACATAAATTGACCTTTCACATCGGGTCGGGTTGCTACCAGTGTTTTGCTGTGAGATTTAGACATTGTATGGGTTGGTGAGGTTCGTTAATCGTTCCATGACTTTATCTTGTGTAAATGATAACATCTCGTCGGAATGCTGTTTTGGAACATTGGCCACAACAACGTACGTTGTACTTGAGATCTTCCTTGCTACGGTTGCTTCGATTGGGGTGTGTATGGCTTAGAATACACCTTGAGCGGTAACTAAGTAGCTGCACATACCTTTTTCACAATTTGCTCCCTGCCAGCCGGGAAGGCACACTTTATTGCCCTGCTTGCCGCAGGTATAATGCCCGAACTGGTCATTCCGGGGCCGACAGAACGTCGTACAGGTTGTGTTGTAGTAGTTGTCCGCACACTGCACTCGTACACTGCAAAAATAAAACAAAGCGTTGCACATTATTATGCTGTGACTTGCTCGCTGGCTTCGGCGAAAGTATTTTGGGCGTTTGATAAATGTTCGCCTGCTGATCGGTACTTACCGGTATGTTATTCGTGCGCTCTTTCCTATGTGATCTAATGTATTCCAATCGTGCGACGGTAGAATAACGCCAGAAAATGATGTCTCATCAATAAGTCGCTCGGAAACTGCAAAAAGAAGGCCAACAAAACAAAGAGAAACGTTAAACCACGGAAAGGTTAGCAAAGGGGTCAAATAGAGAAATCAGGTTTACTTTTTTTTAATTAGCACTGTTGATGGTTTGGTTTAGTTAGGGCTTGAAGTTACGCTGCGCATTGGGAAAACAGGAAGGGTAGGATGTGCCCAGCACATTATTCAGCTCGCGCACAAAAGCGTCAGAAATCACAGCAAGAAATGTGCAAGCGGAGAAAGAACGTGATAGCGAATGTATGGCACGATCCTTGCTATACATGGAACGCTACAAATTGTTAAATTGTGAGATTCTTTTTTGTACCGATCGTGTCTCGATGGTCCAGCAAGCAAAGGATGGAAAATTGACGGCAAAAAAAATAAAAACAACAAACAAAAGTGAAAGATCGTTATGCTAATTTTTAGTTAACGTCTGACGTAGTGCATGGTGGCAGTAACGCCACCTCAAAGACCTCGATCAAAAGCCCACCACAGGGCTTTACCCTCTGTTGCACGGTAGCACACTAGATGGGATGTGGTGGAGTCCATCACTTGCACCTAACGTTCGTCGCTTGCATTAATTCACACGAATCGACCGAGGCCAGCCGTGGTGTGGTGTGTTGTTTCACACATGTTTGAAGTACTGGTTGTCCAGTTATCACCCTCATGCAATCTATCGTTGTTTTACTCCAGTGGAGCAACAATTAATTGTAGAAGGTCTTGGTGGAATCCATCGAGTCGCATAAGTACGGGGATAAAAGGTATTTGGGTGATGGGGTAAGGTATATTAAACCATTTTATATCACGGGGTCGTGCTTAGCTCCATACTTACTTGAGTATGACTCGTTGTACATGTCTAAAGCTTGCAGGATAAGTGTGAACGATTTCTGAAAGTAGAAAAGAAAAACGTCATGAAAGAATGATGATTCAACAGATGAAACATGAAGTAGCGAAGCAAGCGTGAAATGTTTTACGAATCGGTCCACCTTCAGTGTCCGGGTGTCGATCCGGGCGATCCCAAAACCGGCACGGTCCCCGGTTTGCTCCCACTTGACCGAAGTAGATCGACCGGCAATGAGAATGTTTACGCACTTAATCGAACGTTCTAGACGAGCCATTCAGCCAAAAAAAACGTGTCCGTTGCCAGCCCGGGGGTTTCCGAAAAGATCGTGAGAATTTTTACATTAATGAGATTGCCACACATAATTCTCACACCGCCACCCGGGGGTGTGTGGGGACACCAAGGGGCGAAACCGGTGGAAAATATTTTCGGACTTGAACCGTTGTTTTGTTTCGTTTTTTTGTTGTTGTTGGGCACCGTCACTTCTGCATCGGCATCATTAGAGCAGAAAAGAGACGAATTGGAACGGTTATGCTCTCGTTTTTCTTTTTCGTTTAATTCCTACTTTTTTTGGCTGTGCTGCTGCTGTTGTTATTTTACACCCCGGTTCCTCATTTGGTGATTTCACACTTTTCGACAATTGTTATTGTTACGGCCCCGGGACCAGCCGTAGTCGCCTCCCGGACGCTATGAATTACAAATCAGGAAGGGATGGTCCGATGGTCGAACCAAATCGAGGCAATTCGGGAATGGGAGATCACTGTTGAAGTGCTTCTGGAATTCTTGATCAGTCGCTGGTGGGTCCTGCCCGGTGGGGTCACTGACACACCGACGCCAGTGAACGGTGAGCGCCATCTTTACCAAACTTTCCCTTAGCGGGTTTGATTTTTTTTTGTTTGGTGTGGATCTCTTCAACTCGACGTTTGACCCAGACTTGTGGGCCCGATGTTCGAAGATCCTTGTTAGGTGATAGTGTCCCCCCCCCCCCACATATGCACGGTGTGAATGTGGGATGGTGATGGGGAGCTAGGAAAAAGGTGTCGAATTAATGTGATATTTAGAAAACATGAAACACATTCGTTGTGTTCTCCCCGGCCTCAAATGTCCAAACACCCCACATCTCGATGGTATCGTACCGAACGATCGCTCCGACATCGATTGATCCGTCAAAGTGGGGTGTTAATTTAAGAGCGTGGCTCATAAAAAGAAAAAAAAGATCGGGTAGCTTTTTGAGAAATTCAACAAATTGACAAACAAGCGTGATCGATAAAAATCTTTCCAACGTTTTGTCCGGTTGCGGTGCGTCACACGTCCCCGTCCAACGCCACCGTCTTCGCGCACGTACTAAAACGCTTCAGCTCGCCAATCCATCGTGAATGATGGTGGCCCGGGGATGGGGGCGAAGGTGTTGGGGGGCGAAACATATGCGGAGATCATCATAAAGATTCATTCATAAACGTTACCGGCGAGTACCGGCATCGTGCCGTCGCGGGCCAATGGCCGTCCATCGTTCATTAGACGCGCGAAGCACATTCAATGGGGGCAGCGCAGCTACAGCTGTGCGGGCGCTCTTGGTGCGAACTATGCGAACGGACGAGCGTGATCGGGTGAGATCGTCGTTTCCTGCTCGTTATGGCACGTAGTATTCACACATCATAACTCAACACCCCCTCCCGGGTTACCCCACCGTGATACCCTTCCCCGTGTGTGTCATGTGTGGAAATGTTTCGCACTGGCGGATCAAATCGCGATACCTTGGCTAATGTGTCACCGGCACAAGTCGGTGGAATCACTGGAACTGGTGGAATAAGGGGGAGGGCGCGAAAAAAAAACAATACACTTAAATATGGTTGTCTACTTCATCAAACTACCTCCACCCCCTCCAAACAGACAATCCACCCGGCGGCTGCACGGGGAACTCCATTTACGTCTAAACAGTTGTCTCCACAGTGTCTCATCGCGTGATCTCTCACTTAATGTGTCCGAGAAACCGGAGCATACTGAGGGGGTAAGGTGTGTGTAAACACGGTGACAGAACATCCGATTCGTCACCCATCCCTTTCACCCAGCCGCGCATCCATCCCTCCCATCCTTCCGCCCCGGCTCCGTCAGCATCAGCATGCTGTTCTTCCTTCACCTGCACGAGAATGCGATCGGTTGCAGCGTAGGGTAAAACGATGTCGGTAAACCGCAATTTACATATCTTGTTCCGAGCGATACCTTCATTCATGCTGAATCTCCCCCCGATCCACGGTAGATCGCGATGCCCACCGGCAGTGTGCCACACACACAAACCGCTCATACACAAAAATGTCCGGAAAATGTAATTTAATTTGAATATAATATCTGCCCCTTTCCGTCGCAACAAATACCATCTTCCCCCCTCCAAGACCAATCTCTCAGTCACCCTTCGGGAAGGGTTCCACGTAAACTCTCCCGTACAACGACTGACCGTTTGTGATGGCATGGCAAACGACGAAGACGCGCGGTTAGGGTACCTTTTTCTTTGCTGCCTCGTTTCGTTGCATCGTTACGTCTCGCGGCACACGATAGCATCTAAGCGAGACCGATCTGGGTCTCTCGCGCAAAGGAGCTTTTATTATGATTGAATTAAAACGGTTGATAACAATAACAAAAGTATTCTATTCTTGCTCCCCTTCCTCGCGGGTCCTCGCGGCAGACGCGTGCGTTCCCAGGGATTCTTCCGCGCGGGGTTCTTCCCGAAGGGGTGCCGCCTGGTGATCACTTGCCCTGTCATCATCATCATCATCATCGTCGTCGTCGTCTTCGTCATGCGCATCGTAGAAATGGAAGGTAGTCTAGATTAATTTATCCATCTCTATCTACCCATCCACCTTACTTGGGGACGATCGAAATGCCACTCCAGGGGCGGATGTGCGAGTCTGTCCGCCGGTACAAACATTATGACACTCGGGTGGCGATCCCGGCCAGCTTAACGAGAGTATTAATTTATGCTTCCGCGCACGCACGACCGCACAATTAGTATCGTGCGCGCCCTTGCTTCGGTGGTGCGTGTGTTTTTTTTCTCTTCTTGGTTCTTCGTTGGGTCTCTCCCATGTAATGTAATGGAACCGTCTATTTTTTGGTGGTTAATTTTTGGTAGTTGCTGCTTCTTTCCGAAGGAAAGGGAACCCCACAAGAAAGGTTGTGGCCCCGCGTGTTGCATTTCATTGCTCCAGAGCGTACTTTAAATAATTGGGCCTGTTATTGAATGTGGTCGCCGGAGCAGAAGCCGGATGCATTGTTTGGAGGTGAACATTTTACATTGGGTGTTCGGACAGGGACAAACAAAACCGAAAATGCTTACAGCAGGTGACGGAAGCACAATTTGTTTAGCATTTGCTCGGAAGGTAGTCCCTTTTCCGTTTTTTGTGGGGTGTGGATAGCATAAAAACCATCCGATCGTGGAAGGTTAAATGTGTTGGTAAATATTCAAAGTCAACGTTCATAGTGATCTCCAAAAAAGCACCGACGACCTGGATGTGGTCGCTCGAGCACAATTTTGTTTTTAGCTCTGCCCCATCATGCTCATCGGCTGGTAGCGTGTGCTGCCAACTTTAAGTGATAGCAGCGCGCGTTGAAATAAACCGCAAGGGGCTCGACGGCACGGCCGTTTTGCAGTGGATGACGCATAGCCAAAGGGGAAAACGGTATATTGAGTTTGCGATACCATCGTGCACCCGTCCTTTACGACGGACGGGACGGACAGCTAATGTTTGACGTGCGACGCAGCCGCCATCAACCCGATAAAACCGTGGTCTACCGGGCGATCTATGAGCGCGTTTACCCCTAACGCGAACGCTTTATCTCCCGCAGTGCGCGGAACTCGCATTTTATGCTGTGAAGTTAATTGGAAATCAAATGGCGTCCAAAGCGTCCCGAAAATAACACAGCAAAACAGTGTATAGAAAAGAAAAAAAAACAGAAACCAAACCGATCGGTGTTTGGGTGTGTCGCTGGGGAGTACCGGGTGGGGGAGCATTCCCAGGGGAGCAGGACAAGCGACGGGATTGGGTGGTTCGGTGGATAGGCGTATCGTAAAAATAAAAGCCCTTAACCCGTCCAACCACGGGTTCCACCAAGATCTAGGATGATGAGGTTCTGGTTTTCATCATCATCATCGGTTTCCAATTCAAGCTGACCAGAAGAGATCCATCACCCGCGTGGTCCGTACGTGGAGTCCGTGTGCACACGACGGGCGGTAAAACTGGCCGCGGCAAACAAAGAACCCGTTTGTTTCCGTACCCGCCGTGTCTAGGCCGTGCGTTTAGCTTCCACCGCGCAGCAGCCCACGATTGAGCATTAGAAAATCTCTTAATCAGGCCCAGAAACCTGGGGCCATCATCCGGGGATCCGCGTTCTATCGCGTGTGTACCGATTACCCCATTGGGATGGGTGTCGTTTATATGGCGTTGTTTTCCAATCTACGTGTGCGTAGAATTGTTCGGTTTGTTTTGTTCAGGCTTCGGGGGGAAGGAAAAAAAAAGAGAGGGAGCAATAAAAATAAAAATGGGAGTACAATCACGATCCCGAAACACACGTTCGGACACGTTCGTAACTATTGTCTGCCCATAATTGCAGAAGTGTGGCCCGCGATCTCTAATCTTCATTGTTTGGCCGTACCGGCATGATGACTCCCTCCCCGGGGGGGATCTGGAGCGCAAATGGTTGGGAGAAGTGGATATCATCCCCAAAATCCGTTGAAAGACTAGCATATCTTGGCACGATTGTCCTGTCCCGGGGTCGGTGGGTTGCACGCGTTTATGGGAAATTAATTATCGCCAAACCATTTTACTGAACTCGCTTCGGGTTCGTTTGCCTTCCGATCTCCAGGTTGGCAATCACAAGGAAGGGATCGTATTGAAATTCTGTTTACTTCAAAAGTACTTTAAAATTAAAAATACACACCGTGCGGTCCGGTGTGCTTGAACTGCTTGAATTTCTGAGCACTCTCGATCCTTGCGTGGAAACGAGAATCGAAATAATAAAATACCGATCAAGCAGCACTCGCACCAATTTCCAACCGGAGCGCAATCGAAAGCCATTTTCCAACTTCAATATCAAAACTGCTCGACCGGACTCATCCCCCGGGGACCGCGAAGGCTCTTGTTGGTTTTTGATGCTATTTGATCGCTGCTATTCACATCACCCTTGTGTTTGAAGGAGATTCTTTTCGTTTCCGAAAAAAAAACGGTCTGCTCTCTTTCTCGAACGCGCGTTGTCCGGGATGTTTATCTTAGGGACCCGCGTTTTGTTTTCAAGCGCCCTTTGAAGCTGCTTGGATTTCACTTTACGGTTTGCTACGTGCGTCGATAGCCCGAACGTCGGCCTTAGCCGAATGTGTTGCCTACGAAAACAGTTCCGCTGCTGCCTGGCTGGGAGGGGTTTTTTTTTATTTCTGATTTATTAATCCGATGAATGGAAACGCATTCATAAATGGTGATTTGACGAGAGTTTTACGAGTTTGATGAGGTTCGAAATTCCTTAGCGAAGAACGGTTCACCGTTCGCCTTATCTCTCAACGGTGGCATTATTATTCTACGCAAAGCACGCACATTCCACGTTTAAAGAGTAATAAATGTCCAGCCGCCCTTATGCGCGGTCAGCCTTAAAACTGGTCGAATTGTAAAACATAGCTTTGTACACTTTTGTGTTTCGAAAATGGAACGTACACAACACATATAGGCGGCTGCTTTTTGTCGCGCCAGTCGCGCACCATAACTTGTCATTTTCAATGTTGGCACACTAGTTTTGGTGGCGTGGGTTCATATGCTGTCAAATCGCATAAAGAAAAAAAAAGACACTCCGCACCATTTTCTCCATCCCTAATGACAACCATTCTTGGAGTTGGAACCGGAGATTCCCGGAAGGAGGTCACAAGAATGCCATCACTTGTCAACACTTTTAGGGGAGGCGCACAATATCGCCACAAATATGGCTGCTTGCCCCAATGCGGTTGTTAACGGTTGTTGTTACGCCGGGGTTTGGAGAGTGGACGTACGGGTATGTTTGTGAAATGATTTATCTTTAATTGATATGTTCCGATGGGCTTTTTCGGAAGCGGGAATACCCCGCGAAGATCGACTCCTCGTTGGACTTGGAGCGGAGGATGGTACGGGGTTGGCGTACGTACAAAATTGGCCAGTATTGGTTTTGGAAGTGATAATTGAAGCCAACCCCCTCCAGGTCCTTACGTGGATGCGTGTAATGTGCCCGCTGGTGTTGGACGGAACATGGTGTCGAAGATAGGGTTTGGGTTTGTTCGCGGTCAATTTCAGCCTATCGGCAACGATCATACCGAACATGATGGACGGCCCCCGATGGCCGGATCGCGAAACCTGGAACATTGGTCCGATAAAGGAAAGTTGGGCTGGCCTCCCGCTGCGCTCCACGCGAGCTTGCGATCGGTTTGTATTGCGCGCGCGGCCAAGTTAATGAGTTAATTAGCTGGTCACCGTGAAGCATGGTGTACTCTTGCCCGCGGTACGGTAAGTCACGTTCCCCGACCGAACGCTCGCGATTGGCGTATCGCGTGATTTTAGATCTCGTTTTGATCGAGAATCAAGAAGAAAGGTGGTAGACGAAGCACAAAAAAGTACACTGCCTCCCTTGCACCTAATGATGGGGTCGCATTAAGGAGGACCTTTCGGTGGAGTTGGAGAAGCTGCTAATTAACCTTCTTTTTTTTCTTTCACTCAACCAACTGGTGTTGGTACACTATTCTTGTCACGATTCTCGAACGAATTTCTGTCGATCGCAAACGGGGACTATAAAGCTCACGAAGACGGATTATCCAGCGGGTTGCGTGCGGCCGAGCGCACACCACTGAACGTCGATCATTACGATCGGTTAACATTGGGCGAAAATCATAGACGCCGACGTACACCCGCAGGAAACCTTGAGCTTCCGGGCGAGCTAGACACAACGCGAGCCGGGGTCCTGGGGAACCAAAACCCTATCGCGCACCGAATGGGCACGATTCTGTAAAGATCAGTGCAATTCCGAAGCGCCAAAGGGAGGTCCCATTAATGATCGGTTATTTATGAGCGACCACCGCGCGATCAATTCGAGTCCCCGCGGACGTTCCCGGCGGCTGGACAGATGTTACCCGCGGCAACTCGAGATAAATCTTCAATTTGATCGAAGGCCGAATTCTGTGGCTGTCGAGCCAGCGTAAAGAGCATCGATTACGAAACGATAATGATGGGCGTCTTTTCGGAGGTTTTCTTTTTCGTAGCCGATTCCGATGCCTTTCTAGGCCGGTCGGTCGGTATCTTGTTAGTGCAGCGCACCGGGCAAAGGGGGATAACAAAACGCGCGGGGGTTTTTCCTGTTTTCTCCCCCAACACAACAGCGATCCTGCGACGGTGCACAAAGAGAGGAGAAGCAATTTGAGCAGGGAAAGTAAACCAACCAGCCAGAGGTCGCCGCTGGTAGCTGGGATGTATCCAGTAATTATGTAGCCTTATCCGTGCGCCGATACCGTACCCTCCAAAATCCTGACTGCTGAAACGGGTGGCGGCTTCGGTTGGCTGTGGGAAAATAGTTACATTTCGTAACGCAAACAGTTGATTGAAAATATAAAACAACAACGTGCCACACAGCGCCAGTGCGGCACTGAGCGGCACACAATTGGTCACCATTGTTGGGTTTGCGATTCACTTTCCGATAGCGGAAAGCCAGGGTGGGGAAGATAGGAAAAGGGCTAAGCGCTCACCCGGCGTAGGGTGAGTGTGACACCCACCCTTTTCGGTGGGAATCGATGAAACAAATGCAAGGCTGACATAAGGCTGGACCCGTGCAAACAAACGAACTAGGCAACGATAATAAAAAAAGGAATCAACATAGAAATGAAATACTACAAATACAGCCGAATGTCAACGACATCCATCAGCACTGACGCCGATACCACGCAATATCTTTTGTTTGTGGTAAATGTCAATGCAAATCAATTTGGCGTCGGCGGCCTTTTTTTAATGTTTTAAGCGCTCGATCACACGCGGAATCTGCATCGATGTTTGGTTCCGATTGTGGTTCGTACTTTGTGCTGATTGTGTGCTGCAAAAAGGGTGCCTTTCGGTTTCGGTCCGGAGTTCGGTAAAGCAGACACCCAATCTCTGCGTACGGGTGGTAATAAATTAAACAAAAAAAAAACAAGCGCACATTGCACCGTGGACGAGTTCGAGGCGGAAGAAGGAAGAATTATGTACGCCAGCATTGACCCGGCTGTGTCACCGAGGGAATATGAATCGGGCGTCCTCTTCCACCTCCGGCTCTAATATCCCTGCAACCCGCGGCGGTAATGTGAGAATGGCTAGGAAACGCTGCCATAACGATCGGGAATTGTGTTTTGGGTGGTTTTCATCCAGTGCCTGTGTGCCCCCAGCGGCTTTATGCTCATGAACATATTTTGTGGCGTGGCGGTTTTATAAATGTAGCTTTTTGTCTTTGTTTTTGCATAGTGTTAAAAGATCTGTTTCGTAACGTTTTTACAAGCAAACGTCCAACAGGCCCCACTCGATGCCGTTCGTTGTCTTATGGGGGGTGTGTGGAAGTTTACCCCAGGAAACATAAACCAGAACACACCGGTACAATACGCCCGGGCCAGTGGTGAACAGAACGTTTTGGGCTGCGGTTAAACAAAACCGAAAGGAGTCGCGCATAAAGCTTCTACATAATTTTAGCCCTCCCGAACGAATACCCCAATCCAATTCCTCCATAATGAGAGCTCTCCACAAAAGCGCTGGTGTTATGGGATGCTTTTGGTGGTCCACGGTCCCCGAAACGCACAATCCCCCCCCGGGTTGACAAATGGGTCAGTTTTAGGTTTGGTTTGGGTGGAGAGAATGCATCTTAATTAAATGTGTATTGTTGAAAGCACCGAAATGGTGGACGGACAGGAGAAAACAGAAAGAAGAAAATCCACAGATCACCCGCAACGGTCCGGCCAACCGGGGGTGATAGGACAGGGTCCGAGACTGAACATAAAACAAAGAATACGGAACCGTCGCCAGGAATTTGAACCAGCAGCAGCGCTTTTTATCCATCATTATCGCCGTCCGTTATCGCGCTTCCCGAAAGAAAGCCGATCGGACGTTTCCCGTGGTCCGAGCAGGCGAGATTTCAATCTGTGAATCTCGCCCCAAAAAATCATTCGCTCAATCCCGCAAACAGTGTCCCGGGGTTGCTGCTTTGCATGGTGGTGTTCCTTCTTTTTTTGGTTTCTCCTTTTCGCTGGCTCTGACGTTGGCTGCTTTATTTTTGTGTCGCGATAGTGGCCGTCGTTTATCTTCTGCTCGTAGGCACCTTATTGATTTATGTAAATTATCGCGATCGCCAAAAATCGGACACTTGACAGCATCGGCCGGGCATCTCCCCGATCGCGAACCATTCTACTCCGGAAAGCCGGAAAGTTAAAAAAAAAAAAAAACAGCCACCGAAGGTGCGCGAATTCGCAAAGAATCATTTTAATTAACGCGAAACATTCTCCGGCGAGCTAATCTGTCTGTAGCAATTTTGGGGAGTTGGAGTGTGTACCCTTCAGATCGTTTCTTAAACGGCTCTCGTGGAACTCGTGATCGTGATGCAGAGCTCACCGGTGGAACGGACGCTCGGTTTGTGATCTCCATTCGGGGCCATGTGAACCAAACGGAGAAAATGGACGCGTGATTGGTCGAACCCTTTCGTCATTAGAATTCCTGTGCGTAAAAGGGCACTGGGGTTCGGGAGTATCGACCAGTATTTCTGCACACATTACGCATTAAGCGGATCATATTCAGCGTTTGTCGTTCTCGTGGGTCACCTTTGGCAAGCACTTTGAGCAGCACGGGAGCCAAATTCGGGGCACGGAACAGTCCGCCCCTGCCAAAACTAGTTTTCTCGCACGTACCCGGGGTCGCGCTCTAATCCTCCAATAATACCATTTAAATTCGTGATTAGAATACTATTATCCCAAATCAGGCAGCCTTTTTTGTGTTCGCATTTCGAATTGTTAATCGACGACGTTCTGGTGTTCTGTGGTGCTCGAAATAATCCAAGCCGCCCCGTTGATGAGCGCTCCGTTTCATTGGTGGTTGTGGAATTGGTGGGCATGAGAAGGCGATCGAGGGCGAAACAACAAGCGAGACAAAATCTGGAACCACCGTAAAAAGACGGAACAGACGGAGCAAGAAGTCGAGGCGCTTAGAACCAACTGCCCAACGGTTCTGCTCTGGATGAGTTGGGGCATTGTGCAGGGTTTTTTTTCGTGCTGGAATAAAGAAAAATCCAGCACCGGTCCGGTGGTAGCCAGAAAGCCACCAAATTGGTGTATAATTTGATTTCTTTCTCTCAGTCCTTCAATGACTGGCGAGAGTCACTTCCTGCCAGTGGCCAGTTTTGGAGAAGATTTTTTCATCCTTCTTGCGACGAGCGAAACACCGAGCGAAGGTCTCTACCAGATCATGGGTAAAAGGGAACGGGTGTAATGTGTTCGCATTATTCCTTGAAATTTGATTAATTCCCGATGCGTGTGTAAAATCGTTAATATGACACGATGTCTGCGCATGGGGGGAAGTGGTCTGATTTTGTGGACCTGTTTTTCTTTTTTTGGCTTGCTCCACCGCTTTCACGAATCTCGCCCGAGAACGGCCAACAGTTAGTCTGGCAGCAGAAATGGTTCAATTAGACACTAAATGGCAACGGGATCGAAAACAGTGTTGCGTTCTCGTTGGACGAAGTTCTGGGAAACAGCGCAGTGGGTTCCACCAAATGTGGGGTAGTTTTTGCTCTTACTTTGAATGATACTTTCCAACTGTTTGTGGTAAACAAAAAAAGTAGAAATAACTCATTCAATTTGCATCGCTTTCGATGCAACAGAAAAACGGGTAGGAAGCAAGCTGAAGTTTGAAAGGGATTTCCTTTGCAAAGTACACATGCGGTGCGGTTTGGGCATCAATAAATTGCGCTTCTGAACGATAATTAACCGAGAAATTTGTTCCTGTGCCAATAATGAACCAAAAAGTGAGTGGTGAATAACCATAACAACAACGCAGAAAAAAGAGTACCAGTGTGCAACGTTCGGACGATCACATCACGATCTCGCAAGACAGCGATCTCCAAACGCATCTCCCATTATTGCCCAGTACTCGTGAAAAGCTCACATTTCAGTTTGTTGGGCTTCGTTTTTTTTCGCTCTCTTGTTGCTGCTTTGTGTGTACTCCACCCTTTTTAGCGCTAACCTGCTTTCATCCGCACATCCGCCCGCAGTGTGCGTTTCCTTCTTCCGATGGGAAAAGAAAAATGAGGCAAAAAAAGGCAGGAAAAGCGCTTTACTTTGCGCCACATTTAGTTCAGCGCAGCGCAGACTCCATTTTCTACCTTACGGTTTCGAATCAAATCGCATCGCGCATAATGTATGCGATGGTAATTGCCACTAGAAGCCGTGCTGCTGCCATCCTAACTGCATCTCAAAACGCAGCATAATGTAAGCACCTTTCGCGCCCGGTTGTGTTAGTATGTGCCATTTGGATCGTACGTTACCGTCCCTTGTTTTGCGATTTCGCATCGAGACCGAACGGCAAATAGAGGGGATGCATCCGCCGATGGATGGATGGTGAAAATATTAAAACACCATTTGGATTCGGTACGAGAGGGAACCCCCCCCCCCCCCCCCCCGGTCCAGGTCGGGAAATACCATAACCTGACGACTGACTGACGGACGGATGGACTTGCTGACTGGACCCGGGCATACCCTCCTCGTTTTGCCAGCATCGGAACGGAATGGAGTGATATTTATTTGAAAAATGATTGCTCTTTTGCGTGGCTCCCACAGTGGCTTCCTCGTGCGAGGCACCATATCAAAACCCCGCCATGTATCGCCGCCGCCGTCCGCTGTGATCGCGTAATGGTGGCGTAAACTTCCATACGAACTTCCCTCGTGCGGATTTATTCTGCACAAAATTAACCGTATTTACCGTGCAATTACAAGCGATTCACGACTTTCGCCTCGTTTGTTTGCGGACAAAGCGGCACAGAACGACGACAGCAGGGTGGGTACGACTTCCGAAGAAAGGGGGACTCTCTAGTGCGTCTAGTTGCGACGTTCGGAGAAGAACGCCGTCACATTTCCCTCGGCACACATTTCGCGCCGAGTGGTTGCATGCAAACGGTCAGTATTTCATGACGATCGCGACTACCACTTCAGCAGTGTTTGTTGTAATGAGCTAGGAAACAAGCGTGTACAAACTCATAAACACTTCGCGCGGAGTACAGCTTCCTTCGCAATAACACGCGCCGTGATTGAAAGGAACTTTTCTTCCGCCGTGCCTTCGTATGCGGATCCGTGGGCTCTTGGAAGGAAGAACGGCAATAAGTGCGCAAAGCCAACCGCGACCATCATCTTCATCCTGGTACGATCCGGTACGTATTAATTACCGTAACTTAATCGCGCCCGTGTTGTGTGTGATGATCCTTCGCCAATACCGGGCGGAGGATCGTGCGCTCGTGACGGGCCGAAAGATCGGACACGCATAAAGAACGGCTGCTGCGTCGCTTCGTTCTCGCTCGATCGCCCAAGGCCAAAGGATGCGCCCCTTGGGGTGGAAACCGTTTCCGGCCGTTGTCCGGGAGTGTGCTGCTGCTGCTGCTGCTGGAAGGAGATCAACGCCACTTGTTTTTCGCGAAGTCGGTGCTCACGCGATGTCGAAGAAGCCGACGGCAAATTGCTGCACAATCCATTGCTTCTGGTCGAACCATGCTGGCATATGGCACGACAAGGGTTGATGAGCTGTGTGTACATGCGTGCGTGTGTGTGTGTACAGTCCATCCTCTCATTGAGGTTCTGGGTGATATCATGAATACTTAATGATCCTTACGCGGGATCGTGAGAATAACCGAGCGAACTCTGGTACGGAAGAGAATAATTGGTTGTCTGATTTACCTCGAGCTCGGTTTCGCACCAGATGCATTCCCTTTTTTTGTATTTGCTTTTGTGCGGATGTGTAGGTAAGTTGGGTGTTTATTTTTCTTTTGCGTATGCGTTAGGCATCAGACGTGGTTGCAAAATTTGCCAAACTCAATCTCGCCTGAAGACAGACGACTTCCATCGGGCACTGGCGGAACACAGCGAACGCGTCAGCGAACTAACGGAGGATTGTCTCGCACGGATCGGGGCAGGTTCCTTTTAAGGGCAGTGGCATAAGTTCATCCCATATTGGCCCTCTTCCTCCAATCCCCGCTGAAGTCATGGAGGAAAGTGTCAGTGATCTAGCAGTGCCGAAGGATATAAAGTCTAACATGCGCGCGCACCCGGCGAAATGCAAATTCGCCATTCGGCGCTACTTCTAAACACCTTCGCGTGCTAGCTCATGAATATGCACGAGCCCTGCGGCTGTCGTCGATTGGACACTCCGGGGTTGCACACTCCCGGCAGAACAAAACACTTGCAGCGCCTAGCGCTTTCTTTGTCCGACCAGAACCCATCGAGCTTATCGCGCGGTTTCGGCAGGATCGGCATCATCGTAGCGTGTTGATGTCGCTTGGCAGCAAAAGGAGCCACTCCGGCTGACATTCCAGCATCCGGAACGGGCAACGTGGAGTGTGGAACGTGATGCGCGTGCAGTTGCAGCTTGTCCGTGCGGGTTCAAAGGTAGCCCACGTCGCGCCCGGTACGACGACGTGTTCTTCGTGACGGTTGCCCTCGACGCTGGGGCTGTTTCGCTGATAGGGCCAGCAGCCACCGTGCACGATCTCGCTCGGGCAAGTGGGCGAATAACCGAACCCGGCCGCATAGTAGCGATCGTGTAAAGAAAGCCGTCAGCAGGAAACCCATTCTCCAGCGCGGGAATGATGTTTCCCGGGTTGCATTATCCTTGCGTCATTTTTTGTTTGTTTGTTTGATGCTGCTGCTGTTGCCGTTTCTTCTCAATCTTCAATTTGACCGGGATGTTTTTTTTTTGGGGGGTTTTTCGTTCTATGCAAGACAGCTTTCCACGGCGTATGATGGGAAAATAAATTTCTGTTAATCGTCTTGAAACCATACTGGGTCCCGGGGAAAAGTGTAGTAAAACCCTTTTTCTCTCTCACGAGTTCGGCAATGACATGTGTGTGTATGTATGTGCGCTCGTACAAACCATTCTTCCATTTTCAGGTTTCAGATGGTGGCGGCAGTGTTACAAAAAGATCCGCAACACACAAAAGCGACAAACGAGGCAAGCAAAACGCAAAGAAAATGCAACACACAAATTCTTCCAATTGCACAGAACTGCAACCGTGCCGATGCTCGGTTGCACGAAACATCGAATCATTGTGGTTATTGATACGCCAGATGTATTGTTTTCCACGTGCTTTTATTTCAGCCCTTCAGCCCTTTGGTGGATCCCGAGTTGCATGGATGTACATGCCGAGAAAAGGATGAAAAAAACCCACACCGAGATATAGAACACAGAACAATTGAATGTAAGAAAACCGAAAACAACGGTTCGAGCATGTGTACTTGTTTGCAACAAACAGAGCGACGACGATTGGGTGATCGGGCGGATCGGGAAACAGTTCCACAAAACGCCGAACTCCTGAAGCAGTTCAAAACATGCCATAAAATATAATAACACGGTTTAGTGCATTGGCTTCCATCGCGAAAGCGATAGACCACGGCATTATTGTAACATCTTCATGGTCGCTGTGGATTGAGAGAACTGAGGTTGAGGATCTCTGTTGTTTACTACCCACGGGATTATTTGCAATAAAAATTAGATGAATATCTTTGCAGTTTTGCAGTATGATATTTGGGCTGGATATTTGGGTTTTAAATATTTTAATTATAGTACACATAATTACATTAATCGTTATTAATATTTAAATATTTTAAAGTTTCTAAAAAAATTGCAAACCCTTCTATGAGGACTTACGAATCTTTTCAGGAGTTATAAATCTCTGAGATGTAATGAATTCCCAATGAATCTTTGAGATTCATGATTCTTGTAAGAATTGACTCTCTGTTCGATTGATTCCACACTAAAGTTTCATATGAATGATTTTTCTCAAAAGTTTCGTTAAACACAACACTACCCCCATCGTATGCTGCTCCAACAAAATAATAAGGATCATTATTCACGGTTTGCGTTATCGCATTAAAAAGACGATATAATTCAGAGCAAACAGGCGTCTGGAGCGAATAACCCAATATTTTGGGCAAAGGTGAGAAAAGGATAATTAAAACTGACCATCATTAGGGTTGAACGTAATCAGCTTCATGTGATTTTTGCCATCCAGAATTCCACCGCAGCAAGAAGTAAAAGTGGTGGTGGTTCTGGATGGCACTTTTGGTCACTTTTCCCCATTTCGAATCGATTGGAAGCGAAGAAGTTGGAAGTAATCAAAGGAAGTAAAAGTAAAGGATCACAGGAACGGAGGAAATATTTCAAATTGATTAGTATTGGTGTGTCGTGTTTGGCCCGAACACCGGGTTCCACCGGGTGCGGCGGATGAGTCCGGTACGCAAGCTAACGTTTCACTTCTTGTAGCTGTTTTGTTGTGTTTGTCATTTCTCGTTCTCGTTGTCGTCCTTCGCCTCCGCGCACGGTGCGCGATCGCGTTAAAGATCGCGTCGCACAGCGTCCGCCTACCGGTTGAAAGCATTAAATTGAAGCCAATTAAGTGAATCGAGTTAATTTATTCGGTTTTCCCCCAAAATTTTACTCCCAGGAGTCCCCCGTCTGCACACACACAATCATACACCTTCGTTGGGACGGCCTATTGGACACATTGAGCGATTGAGCACGCTGTTCGATTCTTGAATTCGAATGGAATCGGTATGGCGATGGAATGAGAACAGTGTGTCCAGTGCTATTGCAAGGGTTGACAAGGAAGCAAGGCTGTGGAGTGAGCACAGGGAGGAAACGTGTGTTTGAATGCACTCTTCACAAAATGGGACGCTTGCGTAGTTTTGGTTCACTTTCTGTTGCTTATGCTAACATTGGCAGGACCTTTCTCACACTCAAGGCCTGCCACCGCGTGTTTGCGTGTGTATGTGTGTGTGTGTGTGTTTGCGTTCGAGGCTCCCTTTGTATCTTTCACTTTGTGGTTTAATGTTAACTGAACCATCGTGTTCGATGATTTGCAGCACCGTCCCTTGCGTGCAGCACCTGTGCTCGGTGTTCTTTGGGGCATTGTGCTTCTTGAGCATTCCCGTTCGCATGTCAGTCAATCAGCCGACGACGACGACGACGGCGTCTTCGCCGGTAGTCGTCTGTCTTTGATGAAAAGATCTCAGCCTGCCCCAGACCCCCGGGGGTCGGCACTGGGTTTGGGGCTCGGATCTGCAACCGCTTCAAAAGCTTGCCGCTTGCTCTCTATCGGCAAGCAACTGCAGCGGTGGCTACCGCACAACCAGCATCCAGCTTCGAGTCGGGTTTCGGGTTGAGCTGAATTGTGAATCAATATGGAACACGCAAACGCGCAAACGAGTACAAATCAGACAGAACCGATCGGACGGGACGGACCCCCTTGTGTACTGGGGCTTTTCTGTACCGTACGTGTCTGCTCCTTGCGCGCGCTCACCTCTGTGTGAGAGGCCCCATTTCAGTGCAGTTTGGATTTTGGGACGTGTGTTTCGATTTAATTAAAAATCCATCTCCACAAAGCGCGCATGGCGACTGTGGCAAACATTTGAATGAATCCCAGCGACGGTTTTCGTTGATAAACATCGTGTGCCATGGAAGTAGTGAATCCCGAAACCTAACCGTTCGTTCGAATAGTTAAGCGCGTGTGAGTTTGCCGCTAGAGTGAACCGTACAGCCCGAGGTTGACGTGATTGACGTGTGAGATATTGATTTTGAAAACCCTATAATTGCCCGCTTCCCATGTGCGGCTGTGGAGATCCGTGCGAACCCGGCCCGTCGGTTTGGTAGGAGTGCTTTAATTTGCTCTGTGCGTTTTTTTTTGTTGCTTCTACCCTTTTGCGCCATTGCGGCAAAACGAGTGCAACGCCCACCGAACTAAGACGCCGACGAGCAGGGCGCGTTGGTGTCCTAGCCACAGCGTGGGTACCGTTTTGGATGTTTTAGATTGTGGGGATACTTTTTTTTTTATTTCGTGTGTGCATACTTCTCATGTCAGTGCGTCAGCCCGATGTTTAGAAGAACAAACTTGGCCGCTGATTGACAGCTGTCACTTTGGACAATCGCTAACTTAATCATAACCGTCAAAAGGTTTCCAATTAAAATCCGAACCAAACGATGGAGTGCGCCGGTGGAAATTGCATCGTAATCTCGAAATGTTGTGAATTTTCAAGATTGTGAAAGATTTCCACTGCGCGTTGCACTTTTACGCTGCGTACTCGCTGCAGGTTCAATTATCGCCAACCGATTGCCATGGACAATTGGACGTCGTACTGGCAATCGTGGTGGTGAATTGATCGGGGGAGGTGAAATTTATTGCTGTGGAAGAAAGCTTAGCGCATTTTCTTGCTTACTTTTCCTTAACACGCACAGTGCAATAGAAGCAAAAACTGAAGATAAGTCGGTTTGTGTGTTTTTTTTTCAATCAACGATTCCCTTCGGACCCATTTAGCTGGGCAATGTGAGGCATTCGACATTTGGGGGTTCCACGCAAAACGGTGCGCCGGTGGTACGGCGGTGGTACACATTATCATTTCCACTCACCTCATAAAGTGCCCGAATGCCATCACATAACCGTGGTGTAATGCGATATCGACAGTATGATAGCGCGATACCGACTGCAACGGCGCGTATCTTGCTGTTGTACGCGATAAAAAGGAAAACGAAATCCCCATCCACAAGGCAATCCCGTCGTACAGATTCATCTTTAATTTATACACACATATATATATATATATATCTTCCTGATGGCGCGGGTTTTCCCGCACACTCTCCACCATCCACGGTCGATGCGAGAAAATGCAATTAAACATTGCGCTGTGCGATGTGATAAAATTATGCTTCTCTGGCTTGTCGTCCGGCAGGCCAGCTGGCGCGACCAGACGGCGCTCACACTGGCGACGCGAAGCACCTGCATGCAGTGTCGTGTGGAGTACTTATAACAACAACAAACTACTATCAACTAAAACAGTAGGAAACGTGGTTCTCTATGGTGGCCGGGTAACAAACAATTATGTTTCGAACGTTCGAACTGATCGATCACGTCCCCGAATCCCGATTGCCGATCGTACGTGCTGCGTGGTGGCGGAACCGGTCCGATATCAGTAGTTTCCTGTTACATATTTGTTCGCATCATTCGCCGCGTCAGTGCGTTGCTTTGTGCAATGGAAAAGCTTCCAACGCGTTGTGGGTATTTAAAGATACCGAGCTGGTTGGCAGCATAACAGCAAGATATAGGGTTCCGCAATAGATGGCATACGAGTTACGGGGATATCGGAAATAGGAGGATTTGCAGACACGTGGATTTTGGAATTTGGCCGATCTGAGAATTTTTGGTACCAGATTCAAGCTTAAATTGGTTAATGATGGCGTCTAACTAAATCCAATGTTAAATTTGTTGAAACCCTAACCGGAATACTACATTCGCGGAATTAGGAAATTGTATTGCAGGAAATTCCTGTTAATTAAATCACGCAATGCATATTTCAACCCTATTCAAAGTATAATCAAACTCTCAAACTCGCCTGTATATAAAAGTCACTAAACTATACACGCGAATCAATATCTAGAGGCATGTTTTCAATATCAAATGCCACGATTATGAATTCACACTACAAACACTCTTTATTAAACGCACTACAGTCACTAAACTATGCACGCGAATCATTATCTAGTGGCATGTATTTCAATATCAATTGCAGCGATTGTCATACTCATGTTGAATCTTTATTATAGTGTGTTTACTTTGTATCATATCGATTGCGGAACTCTGTACACCAATCGTCGCCCAGGATCATCCTTTCACGCTTGTCTTCGCTTTAACATTACGCGAAAAGAAAACAACGCATTCGTATCGCTGTAATCGATAACGCAAACGAGATCTGATAAAACTTCATTTCGGGACTGTTTTGTTGGTGCAAGTATTGCCGTTTTACGTATAGTTGTCTCATGTTGCAAGGCATGTTTTCCAAAGCATGAAAATACATTTTGTGCTGTAAATCGGTTCCGTTGCGCGTCACTAAGTAAGAGTCCGGTCAACATATAAAAGTACACTTCACACTAACCTTTCCGAAAACCTCACTCACCCCAAGCTCGTGCCTTGCTGGCCAAACGGGAGAGTGTAAATCTGTGCCCTGCTTTTTTTTTGTCATGGCTGCACTTCTTTCCAATGCGCGGGTCCAAGCGGGCCGAAGAAAATCGTGCGTGGAGACGACGTTCCCTGGGCTGGGCCGGGAGAAACGGTCCATTCTCGGGCGAAGGTTATTTCATACATTTATAAAATATCGATTTCGTTTCCGCTGTGCGCAATGCGCATCGATCGGATGATTTATCCGCGCCGTGGTGCATATTGCCGCCGATCTTGCTGCTGCTGCTGCTGCTGCTGCCATGTCTTCCAGCGAGGCTAGCGGCAGAAGATCATCGAGCAGCAGCAGAAGTGACCGGTGCCGCGGGTTTTTCGTTGCATGATCGCGAGATCGCTTGCCATCGTCGTCCCGCTCCCGTTTCGGGAGACTTTCCGCTCCCGCTCCCGGCTGCCATTTTCAATTGCTTTTTGTTCCATTTATAAAATCATAAATAATGGACGATACAATGAAATGGTAATAACATTTACTCTCCCATTCCTGTTTATCACGGGCTTATGGGTTGAATGCAGGGGTGCTTTTACCCTGAATCTGAGCGGTGGGCTGGTTGGACGAGTTGATCATCATCGAGGAAATGATCGTTTTGCAGGAGTGCGGGAGGCAGGGATGAAAAGCTGGTAGAAAGAAAGCGCGGAAATCACGCGGCCCCAGAACGGCAAAGATATTGGATAATAACATTGATAGATCTAATAATCCACTCGCTCTGTTGCTGTTGTTGTTTTGCTGGCAACGGTTAGCAACCGGAGGATTCTTCCGTTTTCACCAGGGTGTACTAACAGCCCAGCGACGACACCACGACGACAGTTTCCGTGCAACGAGATTTTCGTGAGGCCAGCGGTCAAACACCGGTACGTTGGGACGCGATATGAGCTTTCATATTTTATTCACATCGTACCGAGCGGGCAATGCTTTAAATGGAAAGTAAATTACATCTCTGACTAGATCGTTTTCCAGTTTGCCTTCCCAGTTTCAGTACCTTGTTTAGTATTTTTATATGAAAAATATAAGTATAATACTCAAATGATGTAACTTCTAAGGATTTTATCGAGTAAAGGTATTAAATTTAGAGGGGTATTTTTTTTTTAATATTAAGGGGTATTTTACTGCATTACAAGGAAATAAGAAAGGCTGACCCTATAATTTTTAAATATAAAGGATGCTGCTCCTGGGATATCCGAAAATCGGAGATGCTTCCGAGTTCCGAATTTCGAATGCTTAGCACAATGATGTAACTGCTTTAAATTGATGACTAATTCATCAGATATTTTTAAAACATGCAGTGATTTTAAATTGTTTGATCTGAGATGCACTATGATGGAATCTAATAACTCTTTCAGTGATGTTTTCAATGATCGAAAACCTGTCAAACACCTTTAAGTCAATTGTTTGATGCTGACACACGTGAAAGTGCCTCCAAAATCAATGTGCATTATATGGAGGATGACCCGTTTGTGTGTCTGTGTGTGATGAAGCGTGGAAAAACGATTTAGGATGATTTCGGAATCGCGTCCGGAGATAAATTTCAGTTGTGAGGAATTTTAATGAGACGAAATGTTTCGCTTCGTTCTCCGCTCCAAGCATGGCAGTGTGCGTCATCGGTCTTTAACACAAAAAGAAGAAGGTTTTCTCCTTATGTTTCCTTTCTCTCGCTCTTCACGTTAGACTCGTGAAGTCTAAGGTATGCTCCCAAGACCCAACCGACGCAACTCGACGCGTTATTTTTCGTCCGTCCGCTTTTGCAATCTGTGCGTGGGGGGGAAGAAGGGGTAGAAATGGGACGGGGTTTTCGCGATATTCCCCAGTTTTATCTGCATGAGAATTTTTGGCTTTTTGTCGATTTATTTTTCACCCATCCGCACCGGTTTCGTCCACCCCGTGCCGGCGAATTTGATAGCGCGAATGCACACGTGAAGCATATTCTCTCCTTCTTTATCTTCCGTCCTGTGTTTGCTGTGCCACGGAAATCGCGAGTCCAAATCAATGGCACATACCAACACTGTCAAGAACTGAAGGAAGCCTGCTTGTTAATTCTTTTTTTTTTTGGTCGGGTGAATTAATCTAAAAACAGGCACACCGATTCCCTTTCGATTTTTTTCAGTTCACTTCGCACAGGTGATGGGATGGACAGGATAAGGCGAAAATGCAAGTCGAATTCTTGCTGCTGGCCGGCCTGTTGATGGCAATGGCAGCCGTAACTTCGGAAAGTACCGAAACGCGAACTTACGGAAAGGAAGTATATAAATATGTATTGCCAAAGGAACCGATTTTTCTCACCGAAAGCGAAACCGTTTCGGGGCGTCCGTAGTTAGTGGCCCGGTGCTGCTACAGGGTCCCCATTATATGGTAATGAGATTGCAACAGTTGCAAATGCGAAGGGGTAATAAAACGATTCGCTGCAAAATAAACACCCAGACGGCGATCGTTGCACGGTGGAGCATCTTCATTTTCGGCATCGGCGCACGTTCCTGGTTTGGTAACGGTGGATTGTTGTTCGATGGCGTCCGCGGAACACTCCCATGAAGTCCCGAAGCCATATAAAACACTTATTAAAATCCATTTGGTGATTGTTTTTATTGTCTCGCTTCGAGTGTCGCGCGTTGCGCGAATGGTGAACTACATGAGATATTGCCCAAATTAGGGAGAACGAATTGAATTGTAATGCGCGCTTGACAGTGTAATTTGCTTGACTTCTGTGTGAACTTTTCCCGAACAATCGAATACCGAATTGATGAATGCACAGTCCATGCTCATTATTGATTTGATGACGATTGAATGATGAACGATGATGATGGTTTCCTCTTCATCACACCACAGCAGGTGGGTAAGTGGAGATCGCATATTCGTAAACCATTCAAACAGGGCCAACACACAACGAGACACACTTTGAATGAAAAAAGATGCCCACTCTCATTAGTCAGCAAAAGCGGAAGCATGCCAATACCTGGAGGGCGAAACGATGGTTTTTTTTTCGGAGGCAGTAAAATGTGAGCGTTGAAAGAATGTATTTCCTCCCGGGGTTACTGCTGGATGTGCTGTAATGATGTGACAAATGCTTATCGAAACCGCTGTATCGCGCGTGCTGCGGAAGGTTCCCGGTAATAAATTCGATCCCAGCTTCCTTCCCGGTGCGATGTGTAAAGGATATACTTAATAGAAATATCTTGCCAACGCTTATATGGACACACGAGCTCGTTCCGTAACGGTGGTGGGTAGATTTGCGGTATATTTTGAGACCTATCTTCGATCAAGCATGCCGCAGCCGAAGGGGCCCGTTGTTGCGGTAGGCAAATAGGGTTTTTCTCGCTTCCAATGTGGAAGACTGGAAGACGAGCGCCACCCAGCGCACCATTCGCCGGAATCCCTGCGCAATAAGCAGCCATTTAATTAACTTCGCAAAACTGCACCTCGGCTGATTGCGGTGCATTGGAGGGCCGGTTTTTTGCTGTCGTTGTTTTGTTTGCGTTGCTTTGTTATGCCAGCACTAGCACGCGAAGGAAATTGAGATGTCGACGCGATGGTCGTATAATAGAAAATTTCTACACACAAAAAAAACAATCTCCCTGAAGCGGTTCCAACACAATCAATTGATCTACATTCGACGCTAGATCGTAAGGCGACGCTTGGTTGATGTTGATAGTGATCATCGGTCGGGTTGGTTTTTGTCTTCGGGGTGGTTTAGAGTAATCCGTGTACAACGCTGGGAAGCATTTAGCTGGTCGTTTATCGTTGGCAATTTTGTGCTGAGCTATGAGCTTCTCGAGGGAGGAGAAGAATAAAATTATGTCCCCTGAATGGATTAGGTCCGGGGCCTGTCTGGTGATGATAGTATCGCGCCGATAGATGCCAAGTACAGCGAAAAACGGTACGGGCAGAAAGCAGTTTGTGCTTTTTATCTCTCTAATTACAGCTCAGCGTTGTATTTTCTGCTGGCTCGGCTGCCGAGCTTATTGTTCCGTTAAATGGGCAAGCTCAATTTAGACCTTTCCGCCGTTTAGACGATCGCGCATAAATCATGCAACTTTTGTCAGTACAAAAAAAAAGGCAGTTCCCCGTGAGGAGCAAACAAAATAAAAAAGCGACCAGTACGGTCTAGCTGAACACAGGGTGGCGCTGAAGATATCAAACAAGCGGGCACCAACATTCTCTACCCGACGAAAGACTTCAACGGGTGGAACAGCGACGAAAAAATAAATAGCACAGGCAAAACGAATTGAAGCATAAAATATAGTTGCACAAAATGTGCTCAATCTGTTATCCGTCCCGTTTTGCGGGTGATCGTTTTATTGCAAGCAAAAAAGGCTTTTGTCTTATCCGAACCACCTCCTTTGGGGGAGCTTGGGTTCGCACCGTCAGCTTGCAACTGCAGTTCTTGAAGCGGTCTGCTGTAGGTACTGCATCCTATCGCACTGCCAGCCAAAAGTCACTTCCTACCGCTGTAGTATTCTGTTGTTATGCTTCTGTTGTTTGCTAATGCCAATCGTGATGAGAACCACCGACCATCGTTTGACGAGTGGCGAGGTTAGAGAGCGAAGAAAAACGAGCACTCCGGATAAATTAGCTAGCCAGTCGATCAACGTTTCCGCGCCCTGCAGCCCAACTGCACCCAGTGGGATTGCCATCGGGAATCTCTCCCTCCCCCGAAGCAGGCACAATGGCACAAAACATTCTAAAGTAATCGCTAAAAGAAACTCCGCCTGTCCGTTGTGGGGAAGTTTTGCTTTCTTTCGCGTTTCGTTGTCGATTTGCAGCGTCAAGTCATGCAAGCGGTTCGTTCGCTCGGTTCGTTTTAATTTTACGGCCCACCGAACTGGTCAGCGCTTGGTCCGGCAAAGAGTGTGTCTTGAGAAATTAATAAGAGCGATCGCCAAGCACCGATTATCCGTTCTCCCGGCGAGCACGGAACGCTATGGGTAGGCGGCTGGGCAAAGCGTGCGGGAAGCACAGAACTGATGATGACGATGATGATTACGAGTGTCGATGACGATGAACTGAGCGCTGATGGAGCAAAACTGATTACAGTTTTTGTGCAGCAGCAAAATGTTACGCGTGACGCTTTTTTTCATTTGTTGGTGTTTGTGCAACTGAAGTAAAATCAAGCAAAAAGAAGCGTTGTTCTGTTGGATGTATAGAACTGGAGCCATCCAGTTTGTTTTGGGTTGTGGATATAAATAATTAATCATGAAACAGATTTGAATCTTGAGAACATCGCTGTCGTTCAAGAAGAGATGTTTTTTTCCGAAACACAGTTCAATACGGCAAGCGTAAGGTTCCCGTTGTGCATGAAAATGTGAGCATAAATCTCCACCTGCCGGAAGAAAATTCTTGCGCTTCAGTTTAAATTGACCCGTTCTGGTGTCAGTTAACCTTTTCGGTAGGAGGTGTCCGCAAGCTTTTCCGAATAAAGCAGAGGAAATGATGCAGAAAATATAAAGCAAAACAGCTTACATGACGAAACTCAACCATCAGCATCAATCACGCTCCATATTCATCGCAACGCCACACAGGAGCTGCTCCCGATCCGAACCCCGCGTAGCCGCGACGCGTTCGGAGTGCCGGCAGGAGAGTCCTTGCTAACGTGTCGTAAGTACAAGCATCTAATTTGAATTCAATCGAATTCCAATCCAAAATCAAGCAATAGTGCCACCGAAAAAGGGCAAATGAAAAATTTGAATTGAATTCCTGCACCCGCTCGGCAAGTGATCCAAGACTCTGGCACATCAGCATAAGCACCAGCATCGATCGTACGTGGATGAACAGTTGCGGTCTCGCGAATGGCCGGTGAGATCGCGACTGGATTATCGCATGTACGTACATGTGTGTGTGTAGATCGTTGAAGTATGCTGATTAACTCGAGCAGAAGGCTGTCCGTCGAGGGTCCGTCGGGAGAAAAGGAAATCCACCCCTGACAGATCGGCCCGATTTGCGGGCATTACGGTAGGTGTGCGGTACTGATACAGCGAAGAATTTATGGCACAACCATCCCTCGCAGCAGCGGGGAGATGATTGAGACGGTTTCGAATGGTAAATGCGGGAAAATATAGGCAGATCTTTAATCTACTTCGATGCCGTTCCGTTCGCCATGTATGCATATACTGCGGTTTTGACCGTGTTTCTTCGAAACGACAGTTACAGGGAGTGCTCGGGCAGCTATGATCGCGATCGGTCCATATCGGCAAGTCAGTCAAGTCAACGTGAAACGAGTCAATTTTAATGCACCGCGATCGTTTCGCCTCCACGTTTAGCGCAAATCGCGGCAAAGGGACCGAGTCTGTACCGAAAAAGGTTAAAACGAGCAAGCCGCGTGTAAACGCGGAGTGCAAGAAAAGTGTCTACTAAACTGTTAATTTAACGATATTTTACATAGAGTTTTGTGGTGGGGAGATTGTGATGGCAGATCACTCTGTCCGGGGAAGCCATCTAGGACGAAGGAATATGATTAATATTGACAAAGTATCCAAGATATTTTCATTATCGTTATTGAGTGTTTCATAAATGGTTCGATCGTGTCGTAGTGGATCTGCCTGTCCTGCTGATCGTAACATGACGCCAGTCAATCGGCGTGTAGCAGTGATCATTGCAATCGTGGAATAAGCATGGGTGGTCGATCGTTTGGAAAGCCCGGAGGGTTCGGTATTTTTATACACCACGGGCAGTTAAGTTTTGAATTTTCACAGAAACAACCACACAAAAAATTTCCTTCCTTTACTGCTACGTACAGGAAACAGAACATCGAGAATGTCTCAGAAATAAAAGCAAAAAAAATGTCTTAAGCTCCACTGTGCACGTGTTAAATACTTAGTGCCCGAACGTAGCAACTGCATGCAGAATACGGCGGAAAAAGGTGTAGGAAATGTGTGGTATACATGTCAGCGATACTTAAACCCTTTTTATCGCTTATTTCGAGATAAATCAACCCATACGCAGAAGTGTACAGTAGAAGGTACGTTTTGGTTATTGGAGCCCATTATCAAACCCAGTTCCGATACTGTCAATTGCGTGTTTCTTTTCTTCGCATCCTGCTTCAACTCTTGCTTTTTATCCCGCATGAAGCATTTCAATGATTTACATTCCCCGAGCATGCAAGGAACACACACACACAAAATTGCCAGCAAAGAAGTAATTATCAGAAACATCGATCTCAGCCTTGCAGGTGAACTGCAGATAGTTTGTTCTGTTATGCTTTGCATCGTGTGGATAAAATGGTTTGGGACCCGCCAAAAAACCAATACCCGCAGTCGCAACGATGCGCGATGTAATTCGGTCGTGCTCGAAACAAATGACTTCAATGCACGCAGTATGCAGCGCAAGCGACGAACCCGACGGTTACGCTGGTACTCATCGGGAATGATATATTTCTAAAAAAAAATGCAACACTTTTCGCACTCAAAGATAGAAGAGAATATTGTATGACTCACCGTCCAGCGAAAGGTAAAGGGTAATGTGATGCCACCGACTTCCGGGTCAGTCAGGACGAAGCTCGACCCACCCAGTACCGGCGTGCTGGCGTTACCGAACGCACAACCGTACAGACCGGACGGTTGTGGTTCCACGGCAATGGCTGTGGCCGGCTGTTTCAGCTGCTTTTGTTGCTGCTGAACGCTTGACGTCGTGCCCTGGTACTCCTTGAGGCACAAGCTGAACGCGGTCGCACATGCCGGACATCCTATATTTTGTGAGTGATGAAACGACAAAAAAAAGAACACTATTGTTAGCATCCATTATGGTGGCAATAGATAAATCCCGACCGTTGTGCGGCATTGTGGGTAACCACAAACCACGAATGTGGCGGTTAGAATGATTCGAGTTACCTGTCGTTTGGGTCTGTCGTTTCTCCGGTGGCAAACCGCAGCAGTATCCGGACAGTAGATGGCTGTTTGTGTTTGAAATCTCCAGTATTTGCAGTTCAAAGAAGCCGGATGAAGATACCTGCAGAAAGTAGAGGAAACACACGTACATGAGTGAATGTGAGCAATCAAAACGACGGGTAAACGGGTGGTTAGCATCGAGACCCAATTTTCGTACGAAAGGATGAGATGATACCGATAATAAATAAAACCGTAAAATGAACACCAATAAAACATTCAATAAGTGAGCGAAAACGGGATCAACGGTATCTTTGTTAAGCTCGGGTGCTCCCGTCGTCCCGTCCACCTAGTTCCATTCGTACACACCGATCGGTGCCTTCCAACGGAACATTTAAAAATGACATTAACTTTATTTTCTCTCGCATGGTCTCTCATCGCTTTTTTTTTTGGGAGGGAAGGTAGTGTTATGGTCATGGAGCAGCGTATTCGTGTATCGTGATTATTAATGAACGATCGTAATGATCCGTATCTGCATGGCTTCTTCTTCAGCTGAAACCAAGCACACCCGCCCATCCCCGTATGTCCATCCATTGGTAGCGGTAATGGATCACGGTTCGATAAATAGCGACCGGTTGAATTTTTGGGGCTAGAGCCACCCCAAAACCGCTCCATTGATTTGAAATTGGCAACAAAAACATGGGATTGAAAACTCTCCATGCGTGCATGTTACGGCACAGCAATTAATTAACAAATTAATTACCAATATTAGGCTTAATCAGCTTTACGAGATGCTCGTTATGGCCGCAGGGGAGAAGGTAGGTTTTACTTTTCCTCTCCTTTGGCAAATCCCATGCCCGGTATGAAATCGATCCTCCAATCGGTGCTCGCTGAATGGAAACCGACCGTACCTATTATACACTCACCCGCGACTTGCCGAAACGCTTACGGCGCTTGGTAAACCTTCCGCGGATGTCCTCGGGTGCAATAATTAGTGTGTTTACGGTTCTGCTTAAGGAACAGAGACAGCGAACGCACACCCTGTTAGCTCAATTGTCAAGGTGGCGGAACTGCAGCAGCACCAGTCCAAACGAGCAATATTGGACCCCATGCGTCAGAAGATGACTTCATTCGTTGGCGCAAATAAGCAACACAATAAGATGCTACATTTTGCGCATTCATTACGCGCGCGCAGATGATTTCGGTGTGGTTTTGCTGAATTTACCCACCGGTGATGAGGCTTGTTATGCAGGGAGCACTTACATTAACCGCGTAAAAGAACTCAACCCATTTGCCCGCACTTCGGCACAAAGCAGCCGAGCGGTCGGTTTGCGCTGTTGGCGGTTCGTCGTGGTACGGTTTGGCGTTGAAGTTTTTTTTGTTTGGCTTCCCGCCAAACCATGGGAAAAAAGTATCGAGCATGAGTACTACTTTAGCGTTTCGGAGGTCCCGCCGTGGAATGTTATTTGTTCAGTCGGTTGGAAACAAAATAGACGTTTCGTTGGTGAACCTTCTAGTAACCGGATCATCATGCGATCGGTATGCAATCATTTTCCTATTGTCAACGAAGGTTGAATGAAGCTACAATACTGTTTTCTACAATCAAACACAAAAAAAAAAACAAACATATTCGTTGTGCATGAACATGCAGCAGAAAGTACAAAAAAATAAAAATTTCTAAATCTTTGGTTTTTGTAAGCTAAAGTCAAAGAAAGCGCTTAATATGAGACAATAAAGAAGCTATTAAAGCCCACAGATAAACGACAATTTATTGCACGCACATTGAAACAATTAGGGTGTGTGAATAAGATGTCGTGGTTTTTTTTTTCGGTGGTAGCAGCACTTACAAAATCTACTGACGAAATTAATCGTTGACTACGAGAAAACTAAATAAACGCGTCTCATAATTTTCCGCACAAATGCGATGGGAAAGCGCCGGAAACGGACTAATTGTAAGCGAGTTAAATCACGCGCTAGCAAACTACTTTTGTGGTCATCTTTTTTTTGTGTCGTCCACAAGAGTGAAAACAACATTGTCATAGCGCTTCTTAAGCTATTAATAATAAATTCCATGAACAAACTGCGATTGTTAGCGGTTTGCTTTACACGGATGCTTCGCGATGAAGCTTGGTGCGCTTTTCGAAAGGGTTCTGGCCGGAGAACTTCGTTTTTGTTGTTGTACGGGCCCCCTGTGTACAGTTCGCCATCATGTACTGCTGCTGCTATCCGCGGTTTGGTTCCTTTCGCATTTACGCTTTGCTTTGATTTCGGGCATGGAGTTGGAGTTGTTGCTTGTTTTTTTCGGTGGAGCAATTTTACTCCCCCCGTTCATTCTTTTTTCCCTACGGTTCCGTTCCGTTCCGGGAGCCCTCCGGGAGAAGTTTAATTTCGAACCGAAAAGGTGACGCGAAAATGGTGCCCAAAAAGACTTCTTCTGCAGCCTGTACGATCGTGTCCGGGGATGAGTACGGTGCCTGCGACACCGTCCCCGCAGTCACACGCCCGTGGCTCACTGTTGTTGTTTGCGTTTGTGTTGTATGTTGTGGAATGTCTCACCGGAGGAAACTTGAGAAACTTCAAAGTGTACAGTGAGTCACTGTTGCGCTCGCTATTTACTCCCCTTTTTCTCAACCATGTGCTGCGATCACCTTATACAGCACTAGAAGATCGTAAACCAGAAAGATATGCGAGTGTGTTTGTGGTGTGGCGAATGGCGCAGCAAGGGGGAGCATCAAGCGAGAACGGTCCATGTCCTGCCGGTGTCGGTACAAATGCTTCCAACCCGGCTCGGACCATACATGCGACACAATAGGTGAATCTTCCCGGCAATCACTTCCTCATATCCCAACCCATGGCCATGGTTGATTCCCAGCCGGTGCGCGAATGACGAGACGGTACGACACCTTGGTGACGAGCAGTAGACGAGGTTCCGCTCCTCTCCCCGTGAGGTCCCGGGGCACGGGATGATGCGAACCGGACAGGCGCATCAAGTGAAGTAAGCGTTAAATTGCTTCTTTCTTTTGCCACTTTTTTGTTACGGGCACACACACACACATAAAACACGGTCTCTCCTTCTCAGCCCGGGCCTGCTGCCTTTCTTTTTATGCTCATTTAGCTGCCCTGCTGTGCCCAAGCCCATACCTTACGCGGGAGACTCCAAAAAAGGGAATCAACATACAAAATCATTAACGCAACCGACTGTCTATGGGGTTTTTTTGTGGGGAGTGTGTGTGTGTCTCCTCTTCCCCCCGAACGTACGCGCAATCAAACTGGGTATATTCTGGCGTCGTCTTGAGTAGCGATCCTCAACCCTGTTGCGACTGGTAGCAACACAGTTACAGGGTCAACAAGCATCTTTTTTTTTCGTTGCTGTCCTCATCTTCCCTTCCATGTGACCGTGAATTGGCGCGTACAGCATGCGAATGCGAAGTGTGAGGTAAAAAGGCTTCCTCGACGCCCGATGACAGTGACGAAAAAATTAACGCTAGAAAAGAAGTAACCTCTAGCGTAACGATTGCGTTCATTGTCCGGGTCCCCCCCTCCCGCGGGGTCATAGATCACATTCGGTGAGCAAGAACATCGTAAAAACGGGATGCGCCTTTCCAGCAAGCTCCGCCGCTGCTTGGAGAATACATTTATGATCAAGTACCATTGCGCTGGAACGCACGAAAATGGAACAGTTTTGAGCCAGCAGCAACGGTAGAAGAAAACAAAAGCTTCCACAACCCGCGGGCCGCGGGGCTGTATCCGATGCTGACCTTGAGGTTCAAAATCATTTCGCCGGCTGTTGTTCGAGCTGGCGGCATAAAAACACCGTCTTGCAGTCGCACATCACAAGCGATGCAATTGCCTTTCCCCGGGATGAGAATGGGAAAAATGAGGAAACGGCTTACAACCGCCCGGGTGATGTAAAACGAAACGCGCTGCCTCTGAGTAAATTACCATTCCCATTCCCGTGCGGTGGGTCAGATGTGGACCGGAATGCGCTAAATGCTTCATATCAGCGCGCATGAGAAATCACCATGAACACATAAAACACTCAACGACTGTTGCAAATCGGATATTTATTTGCACCCGAACCCGCTTCGAAGGTGCTGCTTTTTGTCCGGATTGCACATCGGCTTTAAATACTTTCTTTCAGTACCGCTCGGCGGTGGAGTTCGAGAGCCGTCGGAGCACTGATCCTGCGCAGAGGGATCATGTTACATGGCCGGCCGTTACGGGCGTGCAAAAAAGTGCAACGAATGACGCTCACGTCGGCCACGGAGACGAGTGGGGCATGTGAGAGCGGGCTGATTAAAACAACGAAAGCTCGAATGCCGCGATTGCTGCAAACACGTTCTCGATTTCGAAGATGCGATTTGCGCTGGCAATTGATTTTGCATATATTTCGACGCGCCATTTCAGCTTTACCGAATGCGATACCAGCTCGGTAAAAGAGCATGCCTTTTCGTCCGTAGTCTCATAAAGCGAAGATAAATTGTACACACGCTCGTGCAGGACGACCGTCGCCTCACATTTCACTGGTTCTTCCCAAAAAACCATTCTGGGGCGGTTTGGGTGACAGTGGTCATTTCGCAATGCTTGCTCATCACTACCAACGTTGTGGTCTGAAGTTTTATTTCCCCTTTGTATGGTGCGGTGTTTTTCCACGGTGATGTTTCTTTCTCACAGAGAAGAAGCATACGATTTTGTATCGTATCATAAGAAACGTGTGCTGTGTTCGCCTGCTAGTATCACATTTCGTATGCTTGCTTTATTGTAGTGTGAAACGGTTATGACTTGTGCTTTTTTATGTCTACCGTGTGTTAGATTTGCCTTATCCTTGTGAGAGTTGAATTCGTGCTGCAGGGGAAGGGTTTGCGGGAAACGAACCCTTCTGATGCTGATTTTACTTAGCATTCATCTTTAACAATTTAAAAAAAGTTAGTAGGTAAGAAAGTAAGTAAATTATTCTTCAATTCGTCATTCGTCTTTTTAAGCTCTGTGGAAGCCACTTCATCGTCTATACCTGGTTTTTTGGTACTTTCATTCCTACTGCAAATGAGTCGAACATTATTCATCCCTACTGAATTGGAATGATAATGATGGTACATAAGATGACCCAAACATATGTTTCACATTATTCAAGTTATCGTTGGAGCTTTGGAATTTGTGGTTCTCCTATATCCTATATGTTTGGCTGCCTTGATTAATCAAAGTTTTTGCCATAAAATAAGTTTGATGTCATAATAAAATATCTAAACCGCCTACCAAACAATTATTTGTTGATAAACTTGAGACTGAAACAATCCAAGAATTAGTAAATCGTCTACTTATGATTTATGAAAATCCCACAGATGTTGGAAAATTTGGAACATAGAGTGATCACTTCGAGTAATGGAAAAGCTTAATTTTACAGGTGTGCTATACATGTAATCGGTGTATGAATGTTGATTTTGATTTTATAAACTTAAAGTTGCATGGCCTAATATATACAAATTTCGACTTTTTAATGTTTGTTTATGTCTTCATTGTGGATTTTAATATTATGTAGGTATGTGTATGTTCGAACATAATATAGCAGTTAGCATCCAATAATATCGCCCATCCCTTCCTTTCCACTCGAAGGACAAATAGGAAGGCACCGACTCGATGAAAAGCAGATAAAGAAATAAATATGCCAACATTAATCCATCTTCACGGCGTTGATACATTCTACATAATTCGATCCACTTCTGCGATCGCACTGAATAGCTTCGGCAAAAGTGTCGGCCGTTTATGCTCGCGCACGCGCACACACCTTTCACGGCGCAGCAAGCAAACAAACACGGGCGCAAACAACCGCACAAACAGACAAACAAATAAACAAACAACCATTTCCAATCACTTGACGATCCCGGCCCGGTTGACCGAAAGCCTTTTTTTTCGTGCCGTGAATAGATCGGTTTGTTTGTTGCGGTTCTGTTCGGCAGGGCACGCCGAACTGAAGTGCGCTGTTCACGTTCACGAGTGTGTTCACCAAAGCCGCCACGGGCCGTGGGTTGTGCATCGAGCAGCCGAAAGGAAAGTGGAAGAATTTCGTTAATTTTGATTGATTGGACATCGAGCACTTGCCGCAATGCGTTTTCATTTTTCTTCCCATTTTTGGGGTTGCGGAGGTAAAAAGGGCAATGGGGTGCAATGAGAGAAAAAGATAGAAAAAGGGAAAGGATTTGTAAAAAAAAGCCCCCCCCCCCCCCTTCGCGATTGCGCATAGGCGTATGCGATCCGGTGCGGGAGATGTCAAATTTAGCATCAATTTTCCCACCCTCGGCACGGCGATCAGTTTCGGCTCGTCACGAACTGTGTACTGTGCTTTGTCAAATCACACGCGCAGAACGCAAACCTCCGGCCCCCAGACATTGAGGCACAGCTGGGAACGCTCGCCAACATGGGAGGGCACTGATGGGAGGGTCGGTCAGGCTGTGGAATAAATTTTCATATTTATTGAATGCTAACGATGCGATTATTACACCTTCACGCGGCACCGAAAAGGAAGGCAACGGCCGAGTCCATGTGGCGATCTGGACTTTCGGAACAGGTCCGTTTCCACTTGATTGCGAATCGTGCGTGCGTGCGTGAACCCGCTTCATGCACTCTCGGGTGCGGGTGCTCGTGCAATTGAAATGGAACTGCGCGACGCCATCGCAAGCCCAAAATGAAATATCGAAAGTAAAATGAGCGAACATTTACTGGGTTGAAGTCGGGACAGGATCAGTTCGACCGTCCTGTGACGAAACACGTGTTCATATGTTTAATTTCACAAAATGTAGACCAACCTATCGAACCACAACCTCAGCTCGTCTAGCGCTAGCGCTGTCGGTTTGAAGCGAATGGTCTGCGCTCGAACAGCACGCGGATACGGTTGCGATTCTGGTGGGCTAATGGAATGCATGCGATCGTGCAGAGAGTCGAAGGCACACTCGATATATGCTAATCGAGTCGCGGGTGCAGACTTGCAGCGCCTGATCAGGTGCCAGGGTGTGAGAGCAAAAACCTGCCCGCGCGGACTGGCATGGGCTGGGGCTGGGAGGCTTCCCGAAAGGCTGTCCGTTTGGTTCCCACCGTGTGCAGTGCACGGTGCTCGGGTCGGCATGCCCTTGCAACTTCACACAGTACGTACGAGCTGCAGCAAGTTCCAGCACGTTGAACTGGATCGCTGTGGACGACGGTATGACTAAATCAATTTGTGAAGATATTAATAACCTCGCGAATGGCCGTGTGTGACTGTGAGTCGTGCAGTTTGCACTTGACGGGTTCGATGCCGGAGTGAAAACGTATTTATTATTAATTAACTCATTGGGATTTGACCATGTGCCGCTGGGAGTTGAAGCGTTGGCGTTGTGGATGAAGATCAATTTTCAATAGGCGAAGGAAGCAGGCTCATTATTTGAAATGAATAGATCAATTAATCATAAATTACTCACATTTAAATAGAATTGGAATGTTCGGTGGAACTTCGTATATAAAAATGTCCTGTAACTTTGCATCGGATTATCTGTGTTACTCAAATAATTTAGGTTTAAAAATGTGAATGATGAAATATATTGAAGTTCATTTTCACTTAAAATTGAATAAAGGTTTAGCCCCAATAAACCCAATATTTATCATCAACAGCAGTTGATCCAGTGTGGTCCGCTTATTCGGAGGTAGAGTCCCGCTGAGGTAAGATAGATGGCGACTTTATGTAAATTAAAGATATTGCATTTTTGTCAGAGATGTTCAATTTCTGTGAGGACTTTCATTTTAATATGGCAATAAAGAAACATGCGCATATTATACAAACATCACTACAGCATTACTAAAACTTCTGAGTAATTAAATGTGCAGCGATATCTTCAATAGCCCATCTTGGAATGAGATTTCCTGCAATATCCACAAATCTCACCTTTTTTTTATTTATTGCACAGCATAAATTCCTTCTCACTGGGCGGTCACTACGGATCGTTTAGCGTATACTCGTTTCCATGGCACCCTCTAACTGGATTGCAATGTGTTTCGTTCCCGCAATGTTCTTCACCTTCATCCAAAACGACACCGGGAACGACGACGACACTAAACTGCAATTATGACGCCTAATCTTTTGCCAGATTGGCGTAACATCCCGACCGTGTTCTCATTCTTGCTTATCGCAGAAAGGCACTTCAAGCCCTGCAAGATTAGTTTGCCACCCTGTCGCACTCCCATCCCTCTCTATCGTCTACCCACTGACGCCACACACCGAACCAGAATGGCCCAAAACACTTGCGTCTCTCGCATTGATCGTGCTGGCGGGAGACAATCGAGCTTCGGTTGCCATTTTGCGCATGGAATCTTAGCGCTTGGCGAATGTCTTGGTGGCAGCAGCTGGTTTGAACCGGCCAGCGAGCGTCCGATAGCGCGCAAATGGTGCGTGCTTTGTGGGCAGCCCCGGCAGCATCGACGAAACGGCATTCCACACCGCGGCCCGCGGTCCTGCGCGGAAACGCGAAAAAAGCGGAACGGAAAATCTTCTCAATTAATCAGCATCATCACCACCACCCATCCTTTCCGCCGGGACGTGGGGTGGTATTAGGGCCGGTTTTTGGGGGGAGACCGATGGAGGCCATAAGGTTGATGGTTAATGTTTGCTGTTTCAAAACCCGCCGAGTGCCCGTGCATCCGCGCGAGATGGGGTGGAAATGAATCTTTTTGACTGCGGCTTTAGACGTTACTTCCCCTTTGGAGCGTCGCTGAATTTGTGAGGTTCCCTTTCGAGGGTGGAACCATCCGTACTACCATGACGATCGGGCGGAGAGTGAGAGAGAGAGAAAGAGAGAAAAAAAACAGCATGAACAGCAAGTGTACGGGCTGCCACCAGGGTGCTCGGTATTGCAGGGGCGCTTGGTGCGTACTGTATGATTAAAATAAAATAAAACAGGAAATGATGCGATAAATGCTTTCTTCCAGCAAAGCACGCATACCAGCAGCTCCCCAGCACGATAGGCATGCGGCAGGCAAGGAGTTTGTACAATGTAAAGAGAGAAAGAGCTGAGATTCATATTTAAGAAGCAAGGGAAGAAAAACGCTTCTCGAAACGTAGCGAGTAGCTTGCAAGAATGCGAACCGGCCCCGCCATCACAGCATCACAGTTTTGGGGGTTCCGAGTTCGGAAGAAAGATGCCGCGCGAAGCTTATCCAGTGTTTGAGGGTGTTTTATTTTTATTCTTTAGCTGTTTGGCTGTTGTTTCTCCGTTCTCCGTGGTGTGTGTCCAAGATTTCAATCTACATATGTTTTTTTGTGTGTTGTTGCTGCACTGCGTGGCTTACCCGCGCGATGAAACCCCGGTGCAGGTGTGCCGCTTCATCGCCCATCGATGTGCAGTGCGCCGCAAATCGTTGATTTATTGGAAGCTAGCGGTACCGCTGTACGAGGGCCAATGCAAAGCGGAACCGCGTGCTATGATGGCAGGATATGGTGAAGAACAGTACCCCGTCTAAAACTTCCGTGGCAGAAAGAAAGCAACAAACAACGAGCTAGGAACGATTCTTGCTTAGCCACCAGCACGGTCAGCAGCGATCGAGCAGCGACCATAAATAAGGGCCTCCACGAATCGGCTCCCATCGGGCTGTGTCCGATTGGCTTCCTTCTCGCTATCGCTTACACACGACAGGGAGGAATTAATAACAGGTGGATGGCGAATGTATCCGAGAGGCAGCATGATTGCACTGTTACCCCTTACTATTGACCCCGTGGTGCGTGGTGTTGTGCGAATTTTTTCCCGATTCGCACACTATTTGCCTGATCATCAATCTCGTGCGCGCTGTGTTCGGTGTATGCGAGAGATATTCCTCTCCTTCACAAAAGCCCTCGAGGCGTTGAGCCCGGCGAGGAGTTAAACGCACTTGGGACGGGTGATAGACTAACGAAGCGCTTGGGGTTTTTGTTTTTGGGGCAGGAAATCACGAATTATCGTACACAGGTGATCGGTTTTATGGATGGACGATTTTATTGTATCCTGGAAATTCACTACTAAACTACGCACGATATGTTCAGCCCGAAAACCGAACCGTTTTCACGCGATCGTGAGGGAAGCAACGTTGTTGTATTGTGGCTTCCTGTTCATGTATTTAAGTTTCACTTCTTGTGGTTGTTCTTTTTTCCGTTGTCCGTTTTTTTTTCTACCAAGTTCAACTTCGAATGTCACCTTGCGAGAGTTGATTCCCAAAAAATGTGCATTTACTGCACGTTCCAGAGTCGTGCATTCCAAACGGTTTAGCCTTGAGCACGTAGGTATGTCACAAAATTCCCATAAGGCTTTAGTAAAGGCATACGATGCGGCCAGATCCTTTAGCTCCAGTGTGGACGAGATAGTCATTTAATGCCACTCTAAGACCGAAGTACAGGCCGTTGGGTGCCGGCATATCAGGCGTCCCTCCAGTGGTAACAGTGGTTCAAGTGCGGCAAACAGGAGATATAATTTAAATGTAAAATACCCGTCAACAACCGGCCGCGGTAACACGGAGGACGTGGTACCGAGACTTACCACCAGTGCGCTCTTCATTTCTTATGCGATCGGCGGAATGTTTCTCGTTCCAAAATGGTTGCGGTTGGGCGGCGGTTCGGATGGTTTCCGTGCGGGTGTTAAGAACGGTCGGGGTTTTCACTCGAGTTCCGCCTAGAATACTAATTGCGTATTTTTTTGTTGTGCTGTTCCCCCCGTTTTGCTGAGTTTCTTCGCAACGCGAACAGTTCCACCTGGCAAGATTGTCGCTGGAGTGCGTGTTTCTCAGCAAGGCAGCGTACTTCAGCGTCTTGTTTTTTTTATTTCCCGGATAATCAAGCCATTAGTGTTTATTTATAATGTTATTACCGAGCGATTCATTTGCAATTTCTATAGCCGCTGTTCGAAGTGTGAAGTTGACCAGTTCGTTCGTGGAATTCTTTCCGTCTGGAGTTGTGTCACTTTTCTGTTTGTCGACACCATCAACGATTGATCGATAGAAGATCGTGATGATGACTACATTAAGGGTAATGGGAACAGAAGAAAGAAACTCCCGCGGGCAAAGTTTCGTCCTCGCTGGTGCACGCACTTCACATGACGCATCGAAATGCAATCGCCCCGCAAATGTCGTCCACAGCGTTGAGTGTGCGAATTGCACCCACCGTCCACCGAATTCCGAAAAGGGGACAAACTCATTACTGCGTGTACCGAACGGAACGATCAGTTAAAATTAATTACCACTTTATTTATCGCTAGCAATAAAGGGACGCAGCAATTCGAAGCGAGTGAAGCTCATCGGACGAGGGGAACTTTCATTCGGTGCAGTGGTTTCGAAATCGGAGCTGTACTGAACGGAACGCCTTGGACAAGAACGCGCATAAATTGGCCCCCGGCCCTACCATCCGAATAGAGATCACGTTTTATAGTGTCCTGGTGCGGTGTCCGAATATCTATAAAACGTCAGACGAGAGATCCAATGAGAAAAAAACGGGATCGTTCAGCGCAAGGCACTACACGCCTTCGGTGGGGGCACCAGATTCTGCTTGGTGACATTAACGCTCGCCGCTCCGAAGATATCGATTAAAATCCCATCCCAGTAATGATCCAAATTTCTCGACACTCGTCCAAAATCGTCAACAGTCGGTGGGACACAGCACAAAACGACTGAGGTCATGAAATCGAGCACCCCACAAATCTTCATCCGGCCCGTAAAGAGACAAGCACACACACACAAAAAAAGGCAAACAAACAAACAAATAAAACGTACTTAATCGACGGTGTTATTGATTGGTCTCCCGGCGTGTTTTACACGCAGCTGTCATCCCGCAACACACAGACCACAGGGCGATGGCGCTCTGTAGTACGTCGCGTAGCTGTCACATCGGTACGGTCGGTGCAAGGGAAACGCGATCAATAGTAAAACAGAGAAATTAAAATAACAGTCGATCGCGGCCGTTTTGTGCTCGAAACGGTTGTGGGGCCCTCGGCTCGGTGAGAAAAGTGTTCCAAGAAGCCACAATCACAAGCCACACACTAGCACTCGCATCGGCCGTAGAACAAAAACACTTATTAAACCTGTATCCAGAACCTGTTTCCGGGCCGATTGGATCTTGGTCCGCACGATTAGTGCGATCCGTTGATGATCCACCGTGGGCATGCCGCTCGAGATGCAGTGTTTTATTTGTACAACAATTAAACGTCAGCTTGAGATTGTCTTACCCGACCGGGGGGACAAGTGGGAGCCCATGGGATGGACGCGTTTGGACAAAACTAGAAATGACAAACGCGTCTCACGGGATGCATTTCTAGCATGGTGCGTGCTGAGACCGAGCCATGCTGCGTCGTTTTGTGTATGTGTGTTTTTTTTTCTCTTCATTTCCTTCTCCGTTACAATACATTCCATTTTCTTTAGATTATTTATTTCCCCCCGGTGGTTTCGGGCCCGGTGACGCTAAAGCGGGTCCTTATGTCGCGACACCCGTCACCAAAGGGATGGCAAAAAAACGGACGCACACGCATGTCCAAGCATTCCACCGTAATTGTGTACCGCAGGACAAGTGTGTACCGTTGCGGCTGCGAGTTGCACTTTCGCGCATCCCGGTGCCCGGTGGTGCGGGTTCGTGAGTGACTTTTCTCGCCCCGGGCATAATTATCATCGACATATGGTGCCCATCGGTTCCGCTGCAAAAATTGTCCCTTGCGCGGTGGACTATGATCACGCACACGATACCCGGGTCCGTCCGGCTACTATGTATGTCTGGCAATAGTAGTAAGCCACTTCGATCGAGCCCTTTCACTTTGATCGACGCTGCTTGAAGGTGTGCACGTCTGCTACACATCTCGGTCAAGATTTATTATGTTTTCATCCATATTTCCCAAACCATATCGGAAATGGAAAGGTGATGACGCGTCCCGTTTTTGGGCACGGAGTCTGCACGATTTTTTGTTTTCTGTGCTTCAAAGTCCCATCGCATACCGCTGTGGCTGTAGTGTCATATTTATCCCTCTCGACCCTTCGTCGGCGTCGTTCACTTTACATGCACGCAGAACCGAAGACGATAAAGAGAAAAAGAGCACAATCAAAGCGCGGAAACGACGTCTAGGAGTTCCCGTTCCGGCAGAGCTCAGTTTGGCGACTGGGAGTTTGATGGGAAGTTGTCAATTAATTCTATTAGCTGCCATTTTTGGACCTGGGCTGGATCGGTTGAACCAGTTTCGGGTCGGTCGGCTTCAGGCCGAGGGTAAATGGACTGAAATGATGGTCGAAGTCTTCTTCGCATCGCACGATCGTCGGCTCCGCTCACTCCGCGATCGGGTTCCGTCCCGCCTGTCAGCCCCGAGGCATCGTAAATCGTTTCGGGTTCAACATTTAATTAGAGTTATGAATAATTCTGCGGTTTTTTTTTGTTGTTGTCTAAACCAACGAGCTCGTCACATCTGCCGCCACCGCGACGTGGGCTGTAGAATGATAGTAAAACAGGTAGAGACTGGAGAGAGAGGAACCCAAAAAAAAAAAAAAACAGTGCCACAATAAAAACAACACAACGCCAACAGCCAAGACCACTTTATGAACGGTGAAGCATCCAACCGCAAGTTCCCGTGGCGATCATCGTGTATCGCCGGCTCATCGTAAAGCCACCAAAAATTGTGTCCGGACCAATTCATGCCCCACGCTTGCGGCTTGTTTAACTTTCGTCCGCATTGTGACCGTTTCCTCTCGCCCCAGTGGATGATTGTGGTGAGGGTTGGTGTTTTTTTTTCGTTCGGTTGTTTGTTAAAACAGCATGTTGGCGTAATTTTTCAGCACCTTCAGTTTTTAGTAGCTGTGAATTTCGCCTGATTTATAAACAGCTCGTTCGGGTGTCACGCGAATTGCGCGCCGCCAGCTCGCTTTTCAAGGGAAAGATTTACGATTGCGCGATTGCCTGCCGATTTTGCCGTTTGCTGCGCTCGTGCTGGAATTTCTATTTTCTAGAACACCCACCCACCCACAGCGCTGCACGTGCTGATAAGGAGGGCACGCGGCTGCAAAGTGGCCGAGCGATTGTAGTTTGCCCGGGTTTTGCGTCCCGACCACAGCGGCCATCCGCAGCCGGAATTCGCTGCCGTGCTTCTGCCGAAGTCCGAAAGAGCAAGATTGGCCTTCAAATCTGGTGCTGCATTTATCTCGTTGTGTTGACCCCGAAAAGTGGATAGTTTGTGGGGTTTAATTGTTTGATTCTTTCCCGAGAAGAAAACCAAAAAAAAAACCCCCAAGCATTGCATTGTATTGGGGCTGGTAAAATTAATGTCTGTCTCCAAACGGTCTCCCGGCCACTAAACAGACGGATACACATCTCAGACCCCGCCATCAATCCCTTCAGAAACCTTGTGCGACGGATTGGTGAAAATCGCACCCCTCTCCCTCTCTCCGGTCAAGATGGCATGATTTATTTCCATCTTCATCATTCTCCACGTCGTGTTGATCTCGCATACTCCCGCACCAATGCGCTGCTCCGAAAGGGTTAATTAATTCGGTTATCTTTTGACTATTTTCAGCCTCATTAGAAACGATAATTAATTGCGTTCGACCCCGGTTCGGTTCCCGCTCGGATAGCGTTTTTTTTTTTTTGAAAAGCCACCTTCTGTCGTAGAAGGAACAAAACAAAAACCCGTGGAGGAACTTTTTAGCAGCACCGGACACAGACGCCTCAAGCGATCGAACAACCGTGTGGAGTTGGCGTTTGGTTTGGCGCGCTTGGGGGGACGCAAAAGGTTAACTTTTGCCGTGGATTTTGCCAAGGGAATCGTTCACGGTACCACGGTACCCGGTGTCCGGGCTGAAGAGGAGAAACAAAACCACCAAAATACACACACACACTGACACTGACTCGAAGCTCTCGAATTTGTCCGAACAGGAGATCGCCACATCAATCGCGGTTGGGAAAATGTTCGATAGAAATAAAACAAAGCGAAAACGGAATGGGAATGAAGGCAAACGGAACCCCAAATGGGGACAGGAGATAAAGTTTAGAATTTTAAAAGTGGATGCAGAAAATAAAATCAAAACAAAGCGTTCTTCTGCCGACCGGTCGATAGGAGCCGCACAAAACCCTCGGTGCCGTTTACGCGAAAAGACCTTTAAACGATGCTCCTCCCGGATCGGTGCTGTGCTTAGGGTTTGGTGTTGTTGGGTTGTTGTTTGCATTTTGCTTTAGTTTTAACAAAATATTTCCCCGATCTATTCTGCCTGGTACGGTTACCCTATGCGATCACGCTGTAGCGCAAATTTATATAGATATATTGTGGAAACTGTTGAGACGAGTTCCGTGCTCCGTGTGCAGCGTACCTTTTGGCGACACATAAGCTCGGTGTGCGGTTGGGCCGGAGCATCGTGGAACTAAACCGACGATCGTACGGATTGGTTCAGAAATTAGCGCACATCTACTTTGCATATTGATTCTATCAATATTTTCCCTGGTTGGCGAATGAATTGGCGCATCGCAGGCCGCTTTCGCATGGTTTGGGCCATAAAATATTCTGCGCCGTGATGTGATCGCTTGGCTATTTGTAGTTTCGCTTTTTCGACAATTTCATTCGGCCCGTTTTGCCATGTGAACTCGAGAAACAACGAAACGAAAGGCAGATTCAACAACGACACAGCAAAAAAAAAAAAACTATATTGTCCAATATCTCGCCGGGGCAATCAAACTAGAGACATCGGGCACAACTGCGGACATCATCGATCAGGATGATACGCTATCCACCTACCATCGTGCCGCGGCGTGGAAGATGATCGGGATGAGATGCACTTTGCATAGGACACACACGAGCGCCTTGACGGTGCGAGCCAGAAAGAGAAGGATACCGAAGAGAACTAATAAAAAATAGGTATGCACACATTTTTTTCCTTGCCCCCATCTCAACCTTTCGCATAGTTTGGCGCGAGTTATGTTCATGTTTCGTATCCCCCCCTCGACGGGTGCGTCATGCCGGCCAAGCAATCGGCACACACGAGCGATTCAAAATTGCATCTAATTAAATGAAATTTTATATCTTTACAACGCCTTTCGGCATCGACGCAGGCAGTTTGCGAAGCCCGCGTTGTTTATACAGCCATAAAACAGCCAAACAAATCGTAACAAAAAACAACAACCACAAAAATGCAAACGAAAACCATCGGTGAGTTACGGAGCGCGCCCAGCCAACATTCATCGATCGGCAGACGGATGGGCGATCAAAGGCTGAGTGATCGATCCGTGCGTCTGTGTGTTTGATTTATTTTGATAACTAATCACCCACCAACGCGGAAAGCCGGTTGAGTCACTCGGAATGGGGGAGATTTCGTCAGTGGGCCCATCTTTAGGGGGCAGCAACTTGCACTTCAACAGCGACAGTTGATGAATTCAATTTGATTGCAGGGACCTTCAAAATTGCCAAATGTTCGAGTGATTGGTAAAGCTTTTTTTTTGTTTACTTCCAACCGGTACAATTGATTCGATTGGGATGATCCGTTTCATTAAGCAATCACATTCAAGGTCTTGCAGCCACTTCCTTCTTTGCGGTAAGAACGAGAATATGCCTCTCGAAGAACGCGATCGATAGTGGTCCAGTGCCGAAAGGGGCGCACACACGCAAAATGAACGAAGATTGAGGAAAAAAGTAGAACGAAGATTCTAATTAAGATAAAATTAAAACCGATACACACAAACACGCTGCTGGTGCGAGAGGGTTTTGGTGTGAAAGCGAAATCGCGCGAAGGCGAGCCAATCATCTGGCTTCGGACCGAAGAAGGATCCCGCAACGGGGGTTGTTTTTTTTATTATTTTGTCTTCCATCTGAAGGAGATTCAGGTCGATACGAACATATAAAATCCTGTCCCTTTCCATGTTTCATCATTTCGCGCGTTGGGTTTTGTTTCCATTAAGGGAGAAGCTACCACAAGACAGAACATCGCGAAAAAGTGAAGTTAGTGGCGCAAAATCTGGCAGAAGTTTTTTGGCAAAGGACCAACCAAATGAAACTTACCGGCACGATGGTGAACCAAGGGAAAATATGGCCCCAGAATTGAGTTGCGCTCGTTGAAGAATCCCAAGAGTTTCTTTTTTTTTTGTTTTGGCGCCTTTGGAATGCAAAGGGGAGTGGAAACTTTGAAACTTTATGAGAAAATTCTTTTTGCTTTTCTTGCCCATTCATCCAAAAACAGGACAGGGACACACAATCCTCACACACACACAAACACACACACTCAGTTTCATCGAGGCTTCACTGGGGTAATGAGTCAACAGTTTTTTTTGTTGCCTCCTTTTAAGATTTAACACACTAACAGCAGAATCACAAGAAAGCATAACATTGGGCGCATGAAAAACGAGGCAAGAAAACGAATCGAAACACGCTCCGGTTGAACAGGGTGCGCACTGTACACGGGGCGAGCATCAAAACGCAAACCCTCCGGTACCGGAACAGCCCTCGTATCAAACCCCCTCACAATCCGGTTCGATCGATGTTGTTCTGTTGCTGCCATGGTGTATATCGGGCAAAGATGATAATTCACCAATTCAATTAGTGGCCGAATAATGAATCAATGGTGCTGTTGGAGCATGATCTCATTATAAAATTATAATCTTTACTCACCACCACCACAACAACGATGGAAGAAGATGTGGTAAGAAAAAAAAACCCCAATAATAAAGAAAACGGAGAGCACCAGCGTACGCTAGTCTGGTGTGATCTCGATCATGGGCTATAATGCTCACAATGCATTGATACAGCCCAATGGAACCCATCCCGTGAATCCCGGCTCGAAGGTTGCCTATTTATTTACGTTTTTTTTTATTCTTGCTGTTGCTGTTATTGAGTGTTTGCTATCTGTGTAATCAGATCAGGAGCGCGGAAGTGAAGTATAAGTCTTGTTACTTAGCACAAAAGAGTTAGACGATGCCGCAAGGGTGATAATATTCATGGAGCTCTCTTTTTCGGGCCCGGTTGAAACGAATCTGTTGGGGCACGTTAACGGACAACGAAGGAAGAGAATGGCATAGGAAAATAGCACCAAAAAGCTATTGAAGAAAAACACGCCCGGTATGGGCTGGCCAAGCGTTCGAAATATGTTTCCTAATTTTTGTGCCAAAAAAATAAAACAAAAGATTTCATGACGGCGCGATGGTACAAGCGAGGAACCTTGAAATGCTGTTGAGCCCTACGCTTTGTGGGATGATTGAACGGGAAGTGCGTAAATATCAGCATCTCGTTGTGACAGCAGACGGCGACAATATCACCGATTCCGCACTGATCCATCGATCACGGCGGGTCCGGTGGCGTTTCATTCGATCAGCGTCGTCGCCACTATCGGACCATCGGCGTCGATTACCATCGCAATCAATATTTTACCTCTTTAGCACAGTTAACACACAAAAAAACCGTATAACGAGTTAAATAAAGAAACAAAAGAAAACCGAGCTTGGGCGCTTATTTGTGAGGACGGGCACAGCCGAATGACTTAACAAGGAGGCCTCCAAGCAACGGTTTGCACGATGAAGACGGGATGAGAACGAAGAAAAACCACTTTGTCCAACATTGTACCCAAACCTCCGTAAAGATCGACAAAATTTTCGTTTCATTTTCAAGATCACCGCGCGCTGATAAGATATTTAGTGCCTCCAACGAAAATGCGGGTAAGCAAACAGGACGGCCCGGTAGGCTCCTCATGGGATGGCGGTGGTGGCTGTTGGTGACATGGTATACCAAAAAAAAAGCTCCCCAAGCAACAGCATCAACCATCAAACAAATGAATCTCTGTCCACCAAACAAAAAAAAAGCAACCTTAAACTCTGAAGAAAAACACACGAATCGCGAGTGAAATCGATATCGCTCATCCCGTGCACCACACCACGCCACGTTACCCACGGTACCACAACCCATCGCCTGGTGGCTTGCGATGACGCGGGAAAAGACATTTCCAAACTCTTCCTCTCCGATCGCCGATAGGACGCTATTAATCAATGCCTCTCTTAAGCCCATCAGCCCGGACGACCGGAATAATGGGTCGGAATCTGTTTGGCTCGGAACCACCCGAATCGAGACGCTGAGCAAGTGTGCTTGAGGGTATGTGTGTGTGTTCGGTTTTGGGGTCTTCTGCCAGACCACCATCTCGTTTTGTTTTTAGCTGTCGCCTTCCAGGTCAATGGTTCGGCGGGGATCGGCATTTTGTGTCGATCCCACCGTTCCTACTAAACCGACCCGGACGGGGATGACACTCTCTCAGGGACAATTAATAGAGCTATTTTATTATTTTATCCATCGAACTTTAGTGTCCTAGCCTGTGGTACGGTTGTTTTTTTTATTTACAGACCGTCTGAGACTTGGGCTGATGTCATTTTCTAGGAAGAACCATATTAGAAGCAGTGCTGCCGTATTGGAAACTCAGAAAAGTGCCCGCTTAAGGTGCGTTGGCAGAAGGGTGTGAGTGAAGAGAAAAAAAAAACATTACGAGAGCAGCACAACGACCGCTTGCTTATCCGACCGAAGGTATAGGGACAGAGGACAGGAAATCATCATCATCTCGCTACATCCCGGTAGGCAAAGAGCGCAAAGGTGAGCGTAGGGCAAGGAACGCGTATCGATAGATTCACGGGACACGCGGTGGTGGTCTGCTTTTAATTGGAAATCTCGCAAAGAAACGCAAGCCGCGCGACGACCTCGACAAAAACCTCTGCGCCCGATTCTTTGGGCGTTCGATTCCGGGATGCGAGACTCGCAATCCGTTGCGCGAACATGAAGAGAGCGAGATACGAACCACTAATTAGGAAATTATTCATTATTTATCTGGGAGCTTGTTTTGGTTCTGTGTTGGTGTTGCGGCGACCGGGGACCGCGATCTTTCGATCGCGATTTGATCGGATTCGTTTAAAGGCGATCTGCCGTTTTAGCATGGACTGCCATCGCAGGCTGTATGTGTGTGAACTAGAACACGTCCGAACATGATGGTTTGCCGGCCAGGGTTGATTGGGCGCCGTAAGTCATTGCGATTGACAGAAGCATACCCCTGGGAAGGAACTGCAGTGAGACAAAATCACAAAACAACCACTCACCAGTAAACTGTTTGTATTAGTGAGTCGATCATTTCTGTGCTAATGTTAAATTATGAAGATCGTCCCCAGCACGATTAAGCATGAGCCGGTGTTAATTTGATAATCGCTGCATTAGCGTCAGCGGTATCGGGGCGGCTAATTAATGGGATTTGCTTGATACACCTTTAACGAGGCTAAAACCTTCTTGGCAAAGTCGCGCCAAACTCGCCGCCGCGATGAGGAAATGATTTATACAACTTCTAAGCGCGATGACGTGAGATTTGTGTGCTAAAAGAGCAACAGCATCCTAAGGTGTAACTGAAACATAAACAAAGCACACACACAAAAACAGAAAAAACCACCCAACGAAATTTGATCCGAAAGCACTTCCTCCTTCAAAGTTAGATGCTTTCGCATGTACCAATCGTTAAATATAGATGGACAGCCTTCGGCCACAGCGCGTTGTCGCGTTGTGACCGAAGTCCCATCACGATAAATCACCCGCCAAAATCGTTTGACTCGTTCGGAAAACGTTTCCCCGCGGCCGCGGACGAGTGGTCCGTAGGCTTATTGTTTCTGTTTTTTGATGTTGTTTGGGTGGTGGTAATTTTTTGTTTTGCTAGTGGCAAGCTAGCCAGTAACTCTCTCGTCATCTGGTATTTAAAGCCCTCGTGCCTTTTGGCCGGTACGACTCCAGCTGGGATTAATTGACTGTTTCCGCGGGAAGAAGGTCGGCGGGGATCTCGAATGGTAGGCACATTCGAAGAAGAAGCAAAAAAAAAAATCCAATGTCGATGTCATCACATCGTATCAACAAAATAGTCACACGATTGGGAAATGTGCTGATTGAAAGGATGAATGGTTCACTAGTGCTGTTTGCTTTATATTCATTCCGGCGTGATGGTGACGGAGCCAGTGTGTGTGGAGATATTTTTATCGAAATATTTGTTAAAATTGGAACCAGGGTGACCAGGGACAGCATAAATGATGTTAAGCTTTTCCCGCGATGCATTTCTAATAATATGCATAATGAAACCAAAGTGGAGTCATTAATGTACTAGAACGAGTTAACGCTTTGTTGAAGAAGCGATTTGTGGTTACGTTTTCCAGAACTTCGATGAAACGGTAGCTCTCTTAATTGATGCAATCTAAAATTAATCAAATTAATTAGCTCCGCTCGACGGGGTTTCCATTTGACTAGATGAGTGGATATTATGCACCAGCGCGGGTCCATTCTGTGGCATATGACTATGATTAATTTAATGAAACAGCTTCTCTTACGCCCGCCATCGATCGCTGGCACGGTGTAACTCCACACGGCAGTTTGAGTGAAAATTGTCGAACCAGCAACCTGTAATTCAATTTAATGCTTGCAACTGTTGCTCAATTGTTGCATGCCACTGGCTAGCTCCCATTCACCGGCATGGGTGAAGGTGGACGAAACATATCAGCAAACTCTTCCCATTTACCACACCAAAGCCAAGACGCATTAGCCGTGCGGATGGATAATACAAGCCCATCATCCGAACCGGGGCTACCCCGAGCCCGAGGAACCAATTTTGCGATTATTCGCTCCAAATCACTCTCTCACACTTCATTAATATTCAAATAGGGCTGCGGTACGGGCCGGGCGTATATGGTACGCGAAACGGCCATCGGAAACCAGTGAACGGGAAATCGGTGTTGTAGCGAACGTCACTAGCGTACCCCGAAACGCTAAACGCGCCCATGCGCATTCATCATCGAACCGACAGACGAAACACGGGTTTGAAAGAAGGTGTAATACGAGGATAAAACCTGAATTAAATATTGATAAGATTGGTTAGCTAGTGAGCCGCGAAGCGCGGAGCGAATGAAAAGCTGACCCGGGCAAAGTGAGAATCCGTGCCTCCGTAACTGTTCAGCCGCACAGGTTACACACACGCGCCGGACGGGAGCAAATCAACAATTCCGAATGGTGTTTGAAAATTTTACTTTCTTATCCACCAACTCTGTCTGAGAGGGGGGGGGGGGGAAGCTAGGGACCTGGTTGGGAAGCCCCAGGGAAAGGGATGGTAATGTGAAAGGGGATTTGTTTTAAAAGTATGCGATCGATGTTTTCATTCCTTCGGCGCTGTCGCCGGACCGGGTAGGAAAGACGTGCAACAAAACGCTAAACACGAACGATGCCACAAGTGACGAACCTGCCGAAAGTGAGAGAGAGAGAGCCCGCGATACGGGGACCGTGGGATCCGACGTTCCCTTTGCCGATCGGATCGAAGCTAACGGGATGATCACCGGACATCGCCGGGCTTCGGGATAAACAAAAAAACGGGGACAAAAGTCGCATACGAAACATTGACGTTTACCAGGGGGAGGCTTTGGCTTACCATTGAGATCAGGGTGAGAATTACGACGACGACGCTGGTCCACGAGCGGAGGTCGCCGATTCCCATCTTTTCGCCTTTCCTGCGCGGCTTCGCTTGCGCGCTATGCTTGCGCGCACGGGATAGTTGATTTTGCTTTGCTGCGCGTACCTAGGGACGCCACGCTACGGACGCGTCGGCGGCCGCTGCTTATCAGGCGCAACTGCAATTGTCGACCGCCCGTGTCGAGGTGTTGTGTTTTAGTCGAATAGAATTCCTGTCCAGTGAGAGCGTATCACCGGTGGCTATAGTTACTGCTGCGAATGTGCTTGCAAGGACATCGAGTGTGGCAAGAACTTTCATCACTGGCACCGCACACTGCAACACACCCGAACACTGCACTGCACACAAATTCACTTTCACACGCTGCAGCCTCAGAGCCCCGTCATATTTCGGGGGAGGGGACCGCCTTTAAAGATCTGGGTGCGTTACAAAAAAACGCGATCTGTAACACCATGCACTTGGCGGACACTTGGGTGTCACACAGGGGGAAAAAAATGGCCTTTCACAATTGCACCGTCACCGAGCGAAACATTCCGGGTCACATTTGCTCACTAGCGCACTAGTCATCATGAATTATTCCACCGCGTATCACCACGAATGCTGGCGATTCTGTTTGTTATCCGCGATGTTAAAGCTGATGGCTTCTTTTAGGGAACAAGCAAACACTCTCACATACGCACACAGAATTGGCACACGCCCAACACCCAATTAAGCCAACCTTTCAGCGGTTTGGAATGACACGAATTTCTTTCCAAGCTGTACCAGTGCGGGTTACATTCGGGTTTGGGGAAAAATGATCACGTGAAGTAATTAGTTTTCCTCGTTACAGGCACACGTGAAGTGTTTTGCATTCGTACCGCGAGCTGGTAACGCCGGTGCGTCTAATCGCGCTCCACGCGGGAAGGCAAACAATAATCAACGCCCAAAGGGGGCTAGGGTGCCCGGATTAGTGTGCCGAGGTAGCGAACCTGATGCACGGAAATCAAATCACGATCGTCTCGCAGCCGCGTTTGCGCGTTCGGTATCCCCAATTTGCCGTCGGCAAATCTCGTTGCCCACGTTGGCCTGCTTTTTTATCTGCAGACACTCGGCCAGCTAGCGGACGAGCTGCTACAAACATAAATACAATACACATGCATACACTCACACTACATACAGGCACTATAAAACACACATGGACAATATGTTGGTTGTGCCGGTTTCCTGCATAGCCCTCCGGGGGCCAGAAGGTCTTCTTCCCTTTGTTTCCGAACACTGCCACACGCTTGTTTGGTTGCGCGATCGGAGATGCGCGATCAAGCAATTAATCCACTACTTTATCACTTCGCGGCGGATCGGTGCTATCACCGCGGTATGTTATGATTTTATTTTTCGGTCGAATTTATAATCTGGTTCTTTTGCTACGTTTGCTTCTAACACTGTGAAGCACAATTTTGAAGCAATTTTCTAACGAGATCAACCACAATCATAGGCAATTTGCTTGCTAGTAACACTTTAATTTCACGCATGGAAATAGCACTCTTGTATCCTTAAACGCACACACCGGCAAGGAAGTATTCCAATTCAAACGAGTGTATTATCAAACAACGATTTTTCACATAGTGTCACACGATACACAGCGGTTAGGCGCGGTTTGCATCACGTCCAAGTAAGCCGGCTTACTGTTTTAATACGATTTGGCACACCGAATTGCGGTTATTTGTCTCCGTAGAGGCCCTAAACCGTGGCTTTGGAGCCTTGTGCTTACCGATAGTGCCCACTGAATTTTTCACCCGACAAATGGCTCACGGCACCGCTCCGAGTCGATGACGATGTATCGGGCGGGCTAACCAATTCTAGCGGATGCGATCTTTTCAGAGTGCACTTGACGCGCTACGCTACGACGGGAAACACGCTGAACACGAAACACGCACCCTTCGCTTCGACGGAACAACGACAAATGCGGAGCGAAAAACAACCCGCGGCGAAACTGATGCTCGGGGCGGTTAGAGTGAGAAAAACGTGTTGTGTGAAGCGCAGGTATGTCAAACGTAAAGTCTCTCCCATTGCCTGCAGCTCTCTCCGACGGTTGGTTGGATATTACATAGATGTGATGTTGCTGTTCCGTTATGGGACATGATTTTTGGCAAACTTCGGAGAAAACATCATAAAAATGTAATGGTGCAACACGAAAGCTGCGTTCAATAACAATCTCGGGGTTTCATCACAATCTTTTATAAAGTATATAATTCAAAGTTCATTATAAAATGAATTTTTTACTTTAACTCACCGATTGATGAGTATCTTAAACGATGACTAAAATTAACGATAAGTCATTGCTCTTCAGATTAAATCCATTGGCAATGCAGTAAAAACTGCTATCATCTATTGAATATTAGAATGTTTTATGGTTTATTTTTTATATACATTACTGTAATATGGTAAGTAAGCTTTTAGAGAAATTTCTCATATAAAAAGTACAACAAATTCTTGTGATACTCGTATTTGTCATCCAGATCAAACTACTCGTTATGCAAAGCTCAAACAGATGCTATCCGTTGATTAAGTTCGACAGCCCTGTACAAGCGCGAGCAATGCTCTCGGCACGTACATCTGCTTGTCTCGTTCATTCGTTTGCGTTCTCCCTTGCTTTCTCGCTTGTTTACAAAATCAACCGTCCATTCTCTCTCGCTCTGACAAAATGAAAGGACACATTTCTTGGGGTGGTTTTCCTCATAGTCCTCACCATAACCACAAGGGATGAATTTTCCACCCCATTCACAATCGTGCGCTTCCTTCGCCCTGTGGCTTAAAACGGCGTTTGCGGGAGATTTGTTTTTCCTGACCTACAAACATAAATGTATACATTTTCTACACCCTCCGTAACCTTCCCTTCTCTCTTTAATCTTTTGAACAACCATCACACCACCCTTCGGTCCGACGAACGTCCGCAACGAGTCCCTTTAATCCCTGTTCCGAAATCAATGGTAACTAGATTCGTCGCGGTGATCGCGGTCAAATGTGCCGGAACATTTTTATTAGTCCGCACGCTCCTTTCGTTGCGATGGTGATGCAAACCACCCAAACTCACACACCCAATCGCAAATCTTCTCTTCCAGGGGGTAATTTTAATCCGGTTGACGGTTGACTGTTAGGCGGTGGAAATTATTAGATCATTCATGCATTCTGGTTCCGGTATTAATCAAGTGCCCTCGGGGAAACATTTAAAACCGGCACAATGAGAAACACTTGCATCATGCCAGTGCACCCCTCCTTAAACAAACAAACCCCGAAAGGGATGTAAATTAGCTTTCAAAACTGCAACAGCTTTGGTTCGCACCATTGCACATGTCGAATTCGCTGGCGGAAGTAGACGGTGCAGTTCCTTCTGCGAAATATGTTTATGATTGACTAGTGACAAGTGGACAGATGTGAAGCTGTAGCATCGAGAAGCACTCACCCATGTTCACTTCCCAGCCAATCAATCGATCGGTAAGCGGATAAATAAATCTTTACCTTCTGTCTGTCTGGATCAGAACGGCTCCGTTAGCAGCTCAACCGGAAGTGGTAGCTTTGCGTAGGGTTTAATTTTAAAAACCGGCCGGTTGCTATTTCAGCTTCCAGTAGGAATCGGGTCACGCTATGCCATTCATGGGTACGTTTAAGGACAGACATCGATTTGCATGTAATATGGCTCATTTGCCTGTTCGTTGGATGTGAGCATGCTCTTCAGGTGCGAAAGAATTCATTGAGAAAACGATGGAAACGACATGTCTAGCTGTGGCGGATTGGGCGTTTTAGTTGCCCTTTTGCGTTTTACTTTTCCTCCTCAATTTGCTGCACATCGCTCGTCCTGCCAAGCGTCTGGAGATAATCTGCGCTGCAGTGGCTAATAATCCTCCACGGAAGCAGTCCGAATGGTTTCGGTAGGTTGAAATTAGTGTTCCCGTTGGCGAGGACGTCCCATGCTTGGTTTTGTTTTTTGTTTTTTTTTCGCTGGTTGTTGGCATCAACTGGTGGCTCCGTTGCATCGCCCGAAGGCATTCGACGTTCTTATTGGCTGTTATTAGGCGAGGTTATTGATAGCTAGAAGTAGAAATAACCAGCGCGAAGCAACACCGGCTGGCTCGACTGCAGAAGCTCCAAAACCATCGTTTGTTTTGGCAGTGGCAGGAATTAAAAAAGGAAAAAGAACAGCACACCAGCGCTGAAGTTCGAAAAAATATGGAAGGAACCAAACCCAACTCGAATCATCACCGGGATCATCCTTCGGCTGGCTTTGGGGAACAGGTTTCTTATGGCGAAGCGAAAAGAAAATTATGATTGCGATACGGCACGAACGGGTTCGGAAGCGTAGCGCCCAGAAACCATTCCGCAATCCACCGGCCTGTTGGTGAAGGGAGTTTTCCTTATAGAACAGAAAAAAAACATCTTTAAATACATCTTCTCAAAATCAAAACGGTGTTTCAAACGTACCGAAAACGCACACCAAGCTGCCCGGTAGAAATCCAGTTTTCAGCTTCGGTTGTTGTTGTTATTTTCTGGTTTGTTGTTCGCAAAATCGCTTTAGAACGATTCATCATCTTTGCACAAGTTTCAGGTCCGAGAAACCCGGCCGATTGCACTTTTGCAAGGCGAAAGGTAAGCATTTAATAAATCGAATCCACACAAAAAGCACAAAAAAGCGCAACAAAACTGCACACCAGCAGCAGCACGCAAATAAAACGAAGGGCACACAAAATTAAACTGCACGAACTGGCACCAGGTGCGGGGTGGTTTGGGGAGAACGCTCGATAACGCCAGCCGGACCGAAGGTGGGAAAGCGGCGTCGAGCCGCGGGTAGTGTGCAAGAAAAAAGGGCCCAGATAAACGGCAAAGAAAAAACAAACGCCAGATAACCGCTCGCTGCGAAAAAACCCCTCGCTGCCCGGGCCGAAAGGGAAACAAGCGTCCGTTCGGACGGCTTCAAAGCGCTAGGTTGATGTTGTTCGCTGCTGCCGGTTCGCTCTGCGAAAGATGATCGGTTTTGAGGATCGCCAAGTATCGCGGGATTGCTTCCCATCAAACGGCATCACACAACGGTCATTGCGTCCCGTGCTTGTTCCTTCCCATCCAATACCGCGTTTTCTCGCACCCGGGACGAACCGTTCCGTCACGAATCATCCGCCTGTATTACTACATGCCCCAGCACCGTCCACTGCGTCGCCGTCGAATGAATGGGACGATTTCGCAGCGCGAAAATCCTGCGAACCAACGAAAATCCAGTTTTGCGAGCGTTTTTATGTTTGCCCTTCAAGCGCACACACACACACACCGGTGGTGGTAAGTTTAGTTTCGCTAGTCCCGATCAGCGGGGTTTGGGTGGAGATCTTCCTTGTGGGCTCATTGCTTGAGGAGATCGCTCGCGGGAAGGTCGTGAGGAAAATCACGGCAATTGGTAAGCTGTGTGTGTATGTATGCACCACCAATATGCTTCCCTGACTCCACCAAAGGGGGGGAAATGTTGTCACCCCACCCCATAACCTTCCCTTCATTCAGAAACTTCAGAAACTCCGATGCGGTAAAACACACCGTAAGGAAGTTCCTGTAAAACGTGTCCTCGCGGGAAGGTTGTACCTTTTTCCACACTACAAGCGATATCCAAAAAGGTAGCGTTTTGCTCCGGTTGTGTCCAGTTTCGTCGATTTGTGTCGAAACCAACAGGTACAAACGGGGGTGAGCAGAAAGGCCGTTTTTTGTAGTTGGTGAGGGAAGAACACCAAAACGGAGAGACAAACAAAACTATAACCACAACAACGCAAACATCCACGCGACGAAAAAATCGATTACTTCATTTACTCTCATTTCGCGTGCTTTCTTTCGCTCGCAGGTTTATTTCTTTCACCATTAAACCGCGCTGCGGTAGACGTCTTTAATGCTTCATCCGCTGGGCAGAAACAACGCGTTCCTCCATTCTCTTCGAGTTCCTTCCCCCCCCCCCGGGGTGTGGCTGAGTGTGGTTGAAGATTTGTTTGCAGAACTTCGAATTGTTGCTGGTGGTGCGGGTTCTTGCAGCTCCTCAAGTGAGTCCCAACGAAAAGTATGATAAAACATTCCCGAACGGGCTGGTTGTGATTGGTTACATACCGGCGGGTTAGTCCACGTTTCGCGCTACTATCTTTTCCATTAGTCATGCTATTGAAACATTTGCATCAAGGTTTGGTTTTTATTGGGAATGGGTATTTAAAAAGAAACTGGAGCAGTAACATAATTAAAGCAGTCTCAAAAAAAATACACAAATAAAAATAAAGACATATTTGCACAGCAAACGATTTTGCTGGCAGTGCTGATGTGTTCGATAGCTTCATTTCGATATCAAAACTCCCAAATTCGGATGAAATAATTTCCCCAAACATGTTTGTTTGCGGGATTGGGCACTTTTGGGTGCCCAGGGATAAAATCACATCTACTTTCATTTGTACTTCACCGGGGTTGTCGGTGAGTATTTTTTTTTTGCCTTCCTCTCTCGGGTGGCCCAATGGGTGGCTGTCTCGTGATTACTGTTCCTTTTTTTATATGTTTTAAATAAACTTTTGCAACGTATACACGGGGTGAGGTGTTTTAACTTTAAGTGTACACTGTAACGCTGTGGAACGCTAGCCGAAATACGCTGGCACAAGTTTGCTCGGTGCTCGATTTAAAGTCCCTTTCGCTTATTTTCGACCCAACCCGCATTGCGATCGTGCAAAGGAAAGGGAAAAGAAGCAACAACAACAACTGAAGGAGGTACAAAAAAAAAACGTACACAATACCGCAATACAGACCCCGAAGGATGCGGCCGCACAGTGACTTTATACACTTTGAAACAATTTTACGATTATGATTTTATTATGATCTGTGTGATTTTTATTGCATCGAGCCTCAAATAAGCGCTTCGTGCTTCGAGTGCCTTTACGGATTGACTCCGTTATGGGGTTGGTTTTTTTTTCGGGGGGGGTTTATTTCTTACTCGCTCCCATACATTTAAAGCAATTTGAGTTCTTTATCGTAATTCTCCAAGCGACTCCTCCACTCTCACTCCGGAGATGGAGTAAAAACGGTACAAACGGTTCAGTTCAATTACGATCCACAGATCCCCCACCCCCTCCCCTCTCTCACCCCTTTCATATGCTGGAGGGTTGGAACGTCTGGGTGGAATCGACTTTTGTCTGGCTTTTGTCAATCTTCGACCGTACACGCGCTTATGTGTGAACTGTGTGTAATATTCCTGCTCCAAATTCGATACTCACAGCTTGGGCCCGCCTTGCATCGGCAGTAAAAGGAAAAGAAACAGGTTCGGGAGGAGGGTTGTCTTTTTAATCTATTTCCCAGCCGAATTCGAATGCGCGCTTTAGTGGATGCACACATGCATGCAATATTTCGTGGGGTCTCGGATCGAACCACCATTAACCGGGGTACCGCATGATCGTCCCCGGAACTGCTCGTGCTTGCACATGATATTCGAAAATAACTTCACAGTGGGTAACTCGATTTGTTCTTTTTTTTTTTGTTTGTTGACGGGATTGTGCACGAAAGTGATCTTATTTCGGTAAACTCGTGCTCCATTGCCGAAAGATAGTTCACTCGGTGTGTGCGCGAGCGCCTGTGTGCAGGTTTGATAACTCGTTTTAAATTTCGTCATGCCGGTCATGCTTTGTGAAAGGTGATGAAAACCGTAGGTGGTAGTTGTGAAAAGTTTTGAACGAAATACAAGCAAAGAGCTACAGTTGGGTATTGTTACAATTTCAACCGAGCTCTTTCTCTGGAGCTGTGACTACTTGAGAAATGAAAAAAAAAATAACAAGCCAAAACAAGAAATATGCTCCTTGCTCATGTGAAAATAAAACCAGGGCAAGTCATATTTCACCCCTCCAGAGAAAAAAAGCGAAGAAATAAACCCCCCTGGTACCCGGGGGTCGCTCGGCAATTACTTTTATTTACATTAATACGCGCGTTTTTCGGGCCAGTAGATTGGATCGGATTTCGCCTTTCCCACAAGGACTTCAGCTATGCAGGGTTCGGGGTGGGCCACGCAACAAACAGCCCCGTGAGCGTAACGGAACGTGCTTTCGGTCGTTCATCTCACACGCGGACGCAAATGAACCGCTAACGGGAAGGTAAACCATTGCCACCCGCTAGTTGGCACTTGGCTGGGTGGTGGAAACATTCCTCAACTCCACCCCGAAAAAAAAACAAAAACACAAAAAAAAGGCTCACCCAATTGCCATCCTCCCCCGAGGGCCGAAGGGTCATTCGCATTATACCCGCACTCGGCTCGGAGTGAAGTTCGGTGAACCGCGCGTGAGATGTTCCAATGACCCTTTTTTTCGCACCCGATACGGTTGCTTTTTTTTTTTTTTGGTTCGCTCTCCACGCTAGTTTGGTTTTTGTTTCTGCAGCCGGCGTTCCATCAATTAGCATAAGTGCCTGGCGGTAGAGTGAAATCTCGCGTGGTAGTCCCCGCTAGAAACACGTAAGGCACGGAACGAACGCGTACAATGCCTCTGCGCCACTGCTCGATACCGGAGCGGACCCGGGAGTATTTAAGAATGCTAGCATAAAATTCGTCGCAGAGCAAGAATCACCCGGAGCGGTTGCGAATGGGGACAAGGTGTAAAAGCCCCGAGGGAGAATGGTGTATGACGGGAACCGATGTACTTCTAAACGGATGGTCAACTTCTGTTCGTTGGTGTACGCAAATATTGCTACGCTGGTGGGGGGATAGCAAAAGGGCTAGTTTGGGTTTTCTTCTAAGGCAAACTGTTGACCCTAATCGAAAGAACTCATTTCTTGAGAAAATTTTCACGCAAGGAAAGTTACCAATCTCCCCTAGACCCTAGACAGGCCGGGCACGATATTCCAACCATCGAATACCCGCACACAGCGCTTGACTATGACAGTATCGGGGTTCGAGCGCCGTGAAAGGGCTACAGTTTCGCACCTTTTCATTTGCTTGTTTTTCCCTCTCCAGCTTAGGATAAGGCGAAAATTGATCCCGATATCGGATCCTCCAGGCGTTTTTTTTTCGCTTCGGAGGGTGATACGCCGAAGGTGGGTAAAGATCAACACCTTAAGCTCGTGATCAGCTTTATTTTGTTGTTGTTGCTTCCTTTCCGGTGCTACGATTCCACGGGTCGGGCACATTTTTAATGTCTCAAACTAACTCGCACTAATCTTAACCACGATGTTTCATTCCCGAGTGTGTCGACGGCGTAGACGACGAATATTATTTGCCAGTATCGGGCAGCGGTAATCTTAAACACCGTAATTACATTAGTTTTATTTTCGTGCCGGGCGTGTGTCTGGGTGTGTGGTGAGTAGTCAAAGTGCGCTTCCAAAACCCCACCCCCGGGGGGAGGATTTGCTCACCCTGCCAGCTCTGCCCATTCATTGCACGATGCACAAGGCGATGGCGGGACTGAATGAAGCGATGCCAACCAGCGTGAAACCACGCATATATGCTGGGGCCCGATTAAAAAGTGGGATGAGAAAAGAGTTTGGAGCAGATCTTCCATACTCACGGCGTGTCCTGTGCGGGATTTCAAAAACACGATCCGTCGATCGTGTGTTGATGCCGGTGGCATCCTTTATCTATTGTGCCATTTTACAACTAAATATTTGTTATTAATATTCCGTGCCACGTTGGTACGACTCTCCGTTCCTTAGCCCTCGCCCTTTACAGGCCCATGGTGCACTGACTGATGGCGAGCGAATGAATCAAACATAAAGGAAGCGATCGAACGGTTGAAGCGAATCGTGGCCCATACGAAGAGGTGACACAATCTTGTCGTAAGATAAAAGCTGAAACAGATGAACACTCTGCAGCTGCACGACAGTACCGATTGTAGGGGGTACTGGAAAAGAATAGCCGAGGAATGGAAGAATATCTTTTTTTGGGATGTTTATCGCGTGATGGATTTCATGAGAATTGCACATAGTTTGGAAAAATATAATAATCTTTAAAAGAAACAATATCGTCGTCTAACATTATCTTAAGTATTGTTATTTTTTGATTAAAATCTTGATGTTTTGAAAACCCTGAACTTGTTCAAAATTATTACAGGCATCAATTGGCATCAATTTAAACAAGTGTCTTTTTAATTATTAGCCACTAGTGTTGTGTTTAAAGAATATTTTGAGAAGAATCATTTGAATCATTTAAAAGATTAATTAAAACTCAGAGATTCATGAGTGTAGAAAGAACATAATAACGAAAGAATTCAAATATGCTTAAACTCATGGAATTCAATGAATCAATGATGATTCAATGAATCTTTGAGGATTTAAACTCATAAATCTTGGAATAGAGAATCAGATGCGTTCATTCAGTTCAAAGACTCCTTTAGATCCATGAATCTGAATCAGATTCGCCCAAAATTACTTACTGTTGCTCAGTAACACTGAAATTTGAATTGAACTTTATTAAACCAATCAAGCAAATCAGTTATCGCTTCTTTAAAGTTCAACGCCGAAACCAAAGCCGAACCATCCCACAGTGCGGTGAAATGGAGCAGGAAGAAAAATGTTCGCAGTGTAACACGATTCATATCGGATTTTCATCACGATTCACTTGTGACGTTACATGGGGCTGAGTTTCGTTTTGTTTTTTGTTTATTTCCTGCCGCATCGGAAGACGATACGGCGCACATGGTCGCGGCAGGCGAAAAAATGCGCTCCGCTATGCTCCACAACTGGAGTTTGATCTGACCCGCGCGATTTTGGGTTCTTCGCTTGCCCGTGCCCGAAATTCCCGAACGTCGCGCATCGGTGTGGAGCAAAAGGGGGGGTTGCCAGAAGCTCAGATGCGAGCAGTGGATGACATCGAACGAGTTGGATGTTGTTGCACTTGTCTTTCTTATCTCGTGCAGCAGCTCGAGGAAAGGAAGAGGCCGCTGTGGTGTGGTGTTCTTACGGGCGCAACACGTTCCCTGGGGCTTTGGGTCGAAATATCATCACAGGCGCCAATGGTGCACCATATGGCAAAAGCCTGCTCATTCGCTCGGTTGCTATCATTGGGAGGATGGAGCGGATTCGCAACGAACCGTGGCGGACCGGGCGGTCGTGCACACACGATGTAACGCGATGGTGTCGTAGATCTTCCCCAGCAACGCCACCACCGGAAAACGTGATTGAAGCTGTGGCCAATGTTCCGATCGATCCGATTGGTGGTTGGTGGATACTTTACCACCGTCACAGTACGGCTTCCCCGTATCGTAAGACGGGGGTGCAGTTAAAGTTTTGTTTCCCAACTCGCCCTTTGGAAATAGAATTGACCGGAGATCGGATTTTTCGCGTTATTTTACATTCCTTCCTTTTCCCAATGCCATTTCTATCCTTTTGCCAGTTGACCCACTCGTAGTGCACCTAATCAATGAGTTCAAATAGTATGACCGTTGTAAACTCAATCATAGCGTAACGAATCTAGCTGCAGTTACGATCAGCTTTAGCTATCGTTTTGTGAGAAAGCAACCCGCGAGGGAGTAACTGCGGTAAACACTTTTCGGGCACCGTCCAGCTTGCCCGGTGAGAATATGCAACCGTGTCTAACACTCGCAACGCTTTTATTATCATCGCCCAAGCCGCCCATTCCGAGAGTGCATTTCGCTCATCAGAATCCACCGTTGAAGCCCTTTTTTATGGTTCTCCTGCTCACCTTCTCGCTGGAGCGAATGGTACCCCAAAAGGCTTCACAGTTCCAACTGAAATGACCTAGCAAAACAACGTGCTCCTTTTTAGTTTTGCCCATTCCCTTCTTACCGACCATTGCAGTGTGATACGGTATAATCGCAATTTATTTCCAATATTAATTGTTTGACCCGTAACCCGTAATTTTCTACCGGTCGGTGTGGTTTCGCAGCGCGTTTCGTACGATCTCGCGCGAGACCTCGGGACGTGCCGACCAAAAGGTTTTGCTGGAAAGCTTGAAAGAGCGCGCGAGTTCTGTGCATGTGTTCTGGGCAAGCAATTTTTCGGATATTGATACCGTGCCGATACTGTTCAATCAGCGAACCACGGCAGGCGTGTGAGCTAAAACAGTCATAAAAAGGGATCCGGGTGCAATGAGATGCCCGTTAGAGATCGGAGAACGTATGCGCGGCTGGTGGCGTTAGAAGCCACCTAGTGCATTATTCGAATGTTGGAAGCATTTGGTCATCGATCAAGGATCGTCATGGGCAAAAGTCGGAAAGGTTTAACGGTGGTTAGGATTACGGTGAGACGGGATCGTTCACACGAACCGCTAGCAACGAATTGCTGTTGGTGGCAAATGGTGCGTAGAAGCACTAAAATTAACACTTGCTGCCGTCGTTGGTGTGCCAGGACCTGGAAGGGATAGCGGATTACGAGAATCCGAAATTTCCTTCGAGAAGAACAGAAACAACACAACCTATCGAGCCTACATTCCACCAAATCCCGATCTGAACCAAAAGAAACCATGGAAGCGAGCAACGATAAAGCGATGAAAGAACAACGCGCGGCAAAAGGTGTACGACGGCTGGACGGTACGGGAAGGCCGGCGTTCTAATGAAATTAAAACCAATAAAAGCCAGGAATCGAAAGCAAAATCATCAATAAGTATAGATTCTCACTCGCAGACCGTGCGGTCGCGTTCGGGGCAGAAGGCTTTTAATTCGTTTATAAACCCCTTAATAACATCCAAACCCCAAAAACTCCTGGAGCTCGCGGGATCTGAGTCTTGGAGGGCGCGGTAGAATGTTGGGGCAGCAACCGAGCACCGAAAGATGCTGTGCAGGAATGAAAGAGCGATCATGATGCAACAGAACGAGCACACATTGGATACCGCGCAAATCAAAAAACGTTTCCTCCCGGTGCGATTGATTTCCACGCAGTATCTTTCAAAAAACAGACCCGCGAGACAGAGAATATCTTCCACATCGATCGAACACGGAGAGCAATCGCGACGTGGAGAAAGAGAGAGAGATCTCGGTTAAAGATCGTTGCTGACAGCTTCTTTCCGTGAAGTTTTCTTACCGCGATCGTCAAAGGATAAGTTGAAACGATGAACCGATCGAGGAGGCGCTGGAAACACATCGGTCTGGTTAGTGTAGACGAGCGCTTTGCTAATTCGCTCGCAAGTAACCCCCTGCTCTACGATTTAGAACCAAACGTTAAATCAAATCAAATCAACTCGGATACAGTTTATCTATTACTTCGTGTGCGTCCACAACAGTCGTTTACGGGGTTTTTAATGCTTCCTTGTTCTGCCCAACTCGCCTTCGGCTGGGAAATGTGTGAGCACCGAGGTACCGCGTTTGTGATTTGCCTTTTACATCCGATTCCACGATCGCGAGCTTCTTTAGCCGCAGATGATCCTCGCACCCAGCTGCTGGCTGCTGCACGCTGCTGCAGGGTAGCGAAGCACAAAGGATGGCGTGGAGTGGACCGAGCGAAGCACGGAGAGAACGCGAACGCGAGTTACCAACCGAGATTGGGCTCCCGAGGAAGCATATACTTGCAGCAGCATCAGCGCACCATCGGCAAACGGAATTCTGATTCTTATGAAACGGAACAGGCTAGTGCCCGTGAGCGCGCACATATTTATGGCCCCGGTGGAAATAATACACCGGCCGCGGCCATAAATACCGGTGTGTGTTTTGTTCACACGCAGACCCTCTAGGAGCAAAACCCGTTTTCCTTTGCCAACCAGTATTCCGGCCGGTTCCCTCCGGCCGGTTGAAGATACACCACGGCGAGCCTGTTTAACCTCGTCCGGAGCTGCAAGCGTTCTCGCGGTGCTCACTTTCGGGCGTCCTGAGTTTTCTTCCGCCCGGTTGTGTTTCTGTTCTTCGCACAGTTCGCACACCGAGTGGACGAAGCTGGCCGCCAGCAAAAAGGGCACTACTCTCCTTGCGGGCCAAAGTGCATTTGGCGCTGATGCAAAGATGGACTTGGCAGAAACGGGGGTTCCATCTTCGCTTTCCCGATGCAGCGCGACTGCGTTTTTCTGTTTCTGTTTTTGGCACTGATTCCAATCCCGGCGCCGATAACGATTTGATAAAGCGGTATGATAAAGAATTTGGTCGAATTTTTGGGGTGCTTTTTGCTCGGCTACGTGCTGCTCACCCTGGTGCATCTCATTAATTTTGCTTCCGTTTGTTTCCATGGAGGATTTTGCTGGATGGTGGGTGGAAGGGAGAGTGCGAGTGTGTGTTGTGATTGTTTTATGGATGGCCCCGTTGGTTTCGTTCCTATTAACACGCCCGCCCGGGCCGGTTGCATTCGGTTAAAGGAGTCAGATCTTGGGCGGTTGATAAGCCGAACAGGACCTCGGTGGTTGTCCTCGTCAGCCGGCAGAGCAAAACCTTCCACCGTGAGGCAATACAATTATGTGCATTCGTAAATCGGGTCGGTTTTGCCGATGGTGTGGATTCGCACGATCGTTGGTGGACATTTATCAAAGCGATTAATTACGCGACCTATCGTATAGTACTGATGCTGTATATCTGGACATTGGCTAAGAGACTGTGAGATAGCGGATATTGGATGAAAATAGTGATTATCGATACATCAATGAGTCGTTCTTTAGACTTATGATGTTGTGAAAAATTCTGAGTCTGATATTAAAGTTTCATTATTATTAGTTTACACTTAAAGTTTAGCGAACATACTCAAGGTTTTTGTTATATTAAACCTAATTTTTACTAACATAAAGGACATGTTGGTAATTGTGAGTAAGTAAAAGTCGCTACTCCAAAAATCTTCAAGCCCATCATTACGCCCCGCTGTTTCCTGTTGCAAATCTGGAAAGCACATGTTGCATTGCTCGCTTTCGCGAATACCTCGCGCACAATCCTTCAACTGCAACCCGATAACGCCACTATCCTAGCCGATCGCGAATGTTGCGCCGTAATTAATGTGTTGTCAATATGTTTACCCTTTGCCTGCGACTGTTTAGGGCTGACCGTTTCGGTGTTGTAACGCTTGTGTGGGACTTTTTTTTTGTGTGAGTGTTTCCTCTGTTCGTCCTCATGGAAAAGAAGACCGGCCCAGGGGCAGTGCCCTCCTGGCTTGGGTGTAAGGTAGGGACACACACTCCACAGGATATCGAAATGCGCAATGGCAATGCCGACTGGTCCGGCGATCGGTTTTCTTCAAGATCACAATCAGATTGATTGTATGTATATGTTGTTAAACGTTGCATACTAGCATAAAGCGGTGGGGCCGTCGATCGATTGCACTTGAGAATGATAAACGAATCGAGATGGCGGCAATCGCGCCCGACAACCAGCAGAACCAGGCGACTGGTACGGGATGCAGGACAATATAAAGCGAGAACGAGAGAAAAGCAATCTTCCCTTCACGTGCAGCAAGCTGCTCGTGGTTACGATGCTGCTTGTAAACGTATCCGATCGAGTTGGTGGTACGTGTGCGAAAGAGAGAAACAAGAGCTAAAAAAAGGACTTTATCAGTTTACATTCCAATTGAATGCCGCAGCCCTTCGACGGCAAGTTGCGATGCGCGTAGGAAAAAAGTGGCAACTGCATCCGGTTTTGCTCGCATCGGCTGAGCATTGCCAACAGCCAGGGATGTTTTGTCGCCCCCCTCCAGATGGCTAGAAACCGAACGCGTTCTACGTCTGTCGGATTGCGTATCGAACTTTTCAATGAAACGGCGTCCACGATCCATTCAATAATTATGTTTTCAAGGTAATCATCCGATCGGTGGGGCTGATGATCGCGATGATGTGTCTAGTTTTATTTTTAAATCAATACTTCGATGCGAACTTGCAAAACAAGCGGAATTGATGAGAACTCCTGTAAGCGGTGACATTACGCCGAGCTCTTAACACAGGTTGGAAACAGAAGAATTACGGACTGTTAATTGTGGACGCGTTGGCTGAAAGGGAGATAAATCGGCAAAATTTTGCAACAAACACAAACACGGAAACTCACATCAATCTTTGCAACAGCGTCTACCGTGATTCTATCATCCCGAAGGACAATCTTGCTTGTCTCCTTAGTCCGTCAAGAGAAGTTCCTTCTCGATTTTCTCCCCAAGCGAGACGCGATAGAGATGGAAACGCGCATTGCCAAGTTCGATCAACTTTCCATCGATTTGGGGAAAATTCAGAGGCGGAGGAATTCAATGGTGGCTAACGTTCAGAGACACATTTGAAGGCTTAATTCACGAAAATCTCGATTAATCTTTAATCCAAAACATCCACTTTTTACGCGCGTCCTTAAAAGGAGAAGCCGCCAAGGTAATTGAATCTCACCCAGCGCACCACACACTACGCAACATACACGAAGCACTTCCCATTGCAACCGCTATGCCAGCTGCGCAAACTGTTCCGGCAAACCAACCACACAACCCAGCGATCACAACGCAAACACGTCAGACGACCCGAACGATTTGGCAACACTTACCCCAGCGCATTTCCTCATCGGTACATCCATGCATGCGGTTCATACACCCCATTACACTGGATCGAAGACGTACACTCTCGATGAACTCCAAAGGTGGCAACTGATGGTCCAGAAAAGCTTCCAGAAAAGCATTGGACAACGGAGTATCTGCAGGAATTGCAGAAAGACAACATGAGGCATCACCGAACCAAGGACATACTACCTGGCCGCTTAGTCATCCTGCTGGATCAATCCTTACCAACAAACCGATGGCATCTCGCACGCATCATCGACATGCAACCGGGCAAGGACCAACTCACATGAGTAGTAAAACTAAACACTGCTAAGGGGATCATCACGCGCCCGATCACTAAAATTTGCATTCTATTAGTAGACGCGGACACGACAAACAAGTGCTAACAACTTTAGTTTGTTTTGTTGACATGCTGTCATGGAGACCGCAGGCAGGAAGTTGACAGTTGACGATCGGTTTCGTTAAGTTTCGTCAACTGTCCGAGGGTGAGTGTCAGGGGCACTCAAAAACAAAACAATAAATAAGGGTGAAACGAAATAAAACGTCCTCTTTTTTCTACGTTACGTCAACTGCTAGTCCGGTAAATATTACGAAGGAAAATAATCGGAATTCCGCTATTCCATACACGCGGGTTACATCCATTGTGTTCGATGCAGTTGTAATAATTTCAAAAGTTTTTGTTTAAACACACACGGTTGTGGTAAAAAAAGGATGTGCCAGAAAAAAAATGATCACTACAATGTTGTTAGAATGTGCACTTACTCATTGGCTATCCTTGAAGTTCCGACATGACTGATGATTGCGTTATTAATTTTCGCCTGTAATCAGTCGAAATTTCTTACTTTTACAGTGTGGAAAGCTAAAGGCCAACAGGACTTCGGCATTCAGACGAGAGAAAAAAAACTCATCTGAAGCGGGATAAATGAAGCCCGAAATGCATTGGTTGGTTGTTTTGTTTTGTGCATTCTTCCAATTTTCGGTTTCTGCTCTGCTCCTTCCCGATCCGATCAATGATCCATGATCCTTCGTATTACGTACACGCAAAACCCGTCCGCAGTTCGGTTCGGTCCGATGTACGGGAATGGTTCTAAAATAAATTAAAATCATAAACGCTATAAAACCTCATCAGAAGCGATGATGATTCTAAAATGCGCTTACGCTCAGAAGGGGGTGTCTGTCGGAAATGGGTTTTCGGGCGTTACTTCCACTTCCTTCAGGCCGATACGCGTTCCGTTTCCCGAGCCGATGCAGTTACAATGGAGGTTGATCTTCCGAAAAATGAAAATGCGCTGCACGACGCCTCACATTAAGAAGTTCTCCGCTTCAAGACACGCTATTGAAGAAGTGCCACCGAACGGGGTTGATTCTGGCTGTGTTGTGTGCGTCCATCCCTGTACCCTGCTGCAGTGGATTATTTCGATGCAACCATGTGCTTCGGTGTTTGTGTGTATGTTTTATGCAATATTTTGATCTTCTGTTTCGGCTTTATGTTTTACAACACTTCCCGAAGGTGGTTGCTGGAGGTTTAAAAATGCTGATATTCTCGCGCCAGTTTTCGCCAATCGTTTGTTACCTTGTGCCGTCCGTTCGTCTGAAGGTAGCGAGCAGCACCATGCAAACACGGTCAGAGAATAACCAACAACATAGTAACTTCATTGGTTTTTTTTTCTGCGCAAGGGCAATCATAATTGCGCAGAGGAATCGATCGATACCGCTCGGTCGGCGGGCTGATTGTAAAATATTGCTCAACATTTCAGTAATAATCCAGAATTGCGGTGCATCCTCTCGTTTGAAGGATATCTGCAGGTATCATCATTTATTTTTTATTTATTTTTGTGTAGTAAAATACGTTACAACTTAGTGCACACAACCCCCGTACGAGCGTAAGGCTCGTAGATCATTGGGCTACGAGCGATCCTTGTTGTGATAGACCGGTTAGTTCACACGCGCCACAAACCGCACAACATGTGACAATCGAACGATCGTAACTATTACGCAATAGAGAACATTGTCATTGTGCTAAATTCCACAACCCACCGGGGCCCCATCAGCAGTGAGCACCGTTTCGCATGCCTTCATTCATGCGAGCTGCAATACGAATTCCTGCATTATATGCATCCGTAAATCCACCTTCCCAAGTCTGGCAGTAGCAGCAGCAGGTCCCGCAGACGCACCGCAACAGCAACTCCTGCGGCAACGAACGTGCGTTCTCCCGTCGTTCACCGCTTTCGCGCTGCCTTCTACACGATTCTTGTGAACCATTTCGCCGGCTACCAATCAGCCATCTGCCCTCACCCGTTCAGCTCTCAAGTCGCCAACGAAGCTGCGTGCTCGGTGGAAAACTGGCCTACCTTGCCGGCAGCGTTCTTGCGTGTTTGTTTTTTTTTACAATTTTCTTATACTTCTACACACTCGCAGGCGCTGACCTGTGCCAGGCCCGACCAGCGGAGCAGTGAACGGGGTCGGTAGGGGATGCAGTTGCGTTTTTTGTTTTCTGTTGCGTTGGTACTCGTTGCTTTGATTTGGCTTACGGATGATGCAGTTGCAATCGTTGTCGTCACTGTCTACGTTGATGATGATGCACGTCTTGCCCCGCCTCGACCGTTCCGTCTGCACGGGTTTTGTATCTTAGCTCCGCACTGAATAGACACCTGTAAAGTGGTTGATCCGTGCCAGATCTGTACTGAGGCAGAATTGCTGTAAATGATTGTAAGGAATGTTTTAATAACATTTTATACTAATTTTATAGGATATAATACGCAGCAATCAATAGATTATTATAAGTTTTCACTGGAGACTTGAATGCTATTAAAGAGACGAACTCACTGGCTTAGCTAGAGGAGGTTAGCTATGTTCTTTTTTTAGTTTCTTTTGAAAAACGTGCTTAAGGACACTATTTAATTATTGAAAAATAGAGCCTTAAATCCACAATTCTTGGCTCTTGGGATAACAATTAGAAAATTACCAGAGCGCTCACGACAGGAGATGAGTGAAGAACGCTGTAATACACAACGATGTACAAGCATCCGGAACATTTCAAACAGGTTCCTTTACATGCACTCGGCAAGAGCCCATCCGGAACCTATCCTTCTGGGCAAACGTTAAAACGGAGCAAAACACGCTTGTAAAACTCGAAATAAACCAGACACCAAACAGTTTGCAACCATGACCAAGCGGAGACTGCATCCTCCCGGTGCCCATTTGGCGCTGGCATAGATGCCAGACCCTCAAATGCAACGAATCACGATCGTTGACGCATCCTCGCACACATTTGAAAGCAAACGAAGACGAAAAAAACGGTATCCCGGGCGATGGTTGAACGTTTGAAAGGTATTCATTTTCGTATAAAGCGTTCGTTGCTGAATGTTGAAACGTTCGAGGCGAAGAATTTACATTCGCGACGCCAGGACCGCGAGTGTCTCGAGTGGCAGCGAGACGACGAACCCGAAGCGTACACGCGCGCTGTACCAAATTAAACGGGAATTGGATTGTTATTAAATGATTATTATTAACCATATTAAAGAGACATTAATGATTTTTCCTTTGCGATCGAATTAATTAACATACATTTGCGAACAGATTCCGTCTCCTGTTTCCTGTTGCATCCGACTAACACGGTTGAGAGTTGAGCCCGTTGCAGTGAGTTGCCCCGGGAAGGAACGATTTGGCAAGAACACACGATGAATCGAAATGATTGATCGAAGATCGTTATCATCGGTACAATCGGTTCGGCAGTTCGCGATTCGCACTGCGACTTCGATTGGCATTTTTGCCGTGATAGGCAGCATCGATTTTTCCTGTTTGTGTGTTTGCACTTGTTGTGTTTATTTTGTGTGTGTGTGTGTGTGTGTGTGTGTGTGAGTTTGCGTTCCATTTATACTTTCCGTTCCGTTGCATTTCCGGCCACGGCAGAGGAGGATTTGCAAAAAAAAAGAAGATCACCACACACATCAACAATACAGGCTTTGCGTGTATGTGGTTCGGGTGAAAATCGAATGACGTTTTCGACCGGAATGTGTGCTACACACTCGGGACCGATCGATCCTGCCTCACCTAATTAGTATTTTGTGTCGATGCCGCCTTATCGATGCTGCCGCCCGGTGCTCCCCGTCTCCGGTCCTCGTCCATCCGCACAGTTTTCAAGGTTCGAACACTGCACCTGTACGAACGTAAGGCGCAACAGGAGTGTTAGCAGCAGCTGGCAACCGGGAGAAAGGGATTTCTATCTTTTCGCTGTCTGTTGCATCGTAAGCTGGCAGGGAGTGCACTGTTACATGGTGCAGCACAGCACACACGCACACTCGCACTGGCGCGACAGGATGCCAACTGCATTACATTAATTGTGGAATTAATGAATTTGTTCTACGCTGGGCGTCGTCGTTCCCGTCCACCGTTGCCGATCACCGACGTGCTGGCGGTACTGTAACCCACAGGGTACAGGGTCGGAAAGTGCCCTCGCATCTACGTCACCCCTGTGGTCGTGATCGGTGAATGATAAGCGTGCCGATCACTGCGGGAAACCGGCTCATTACGTGGCGCGCCCCATCATCGTCGGGCTCCGCAACTGGAGCAAACCGAATGGGAAAGGAATTGGTAATAACAAAAAAAAAGAGGCTGATCTCAACTGAAAACTTGTAACAAAAACAAAAAAGTGCTGCTCTTTCGACAGTACCACCCGAGACGATCGGGGATTTATAATCCTCATTTGGCCACTGACCTTCCGCACGATTCCTGACCACCCGCCCCAAACAGCCCCCTTGCGGGAAGGCCAAATAAAGCAAGCAGGCACAAAAAAAGGGGAATAAATGCTTCCCATTTGCGTGGGGTCGTTCTGCATCGAGAATCCTTCCAGCCCGGGTGGGTATCGTCACGTCGGTAAGGGTAGGCTCAATTTGCATTCACCGCTAATAACTTCGACTTCGGCTGCATTAGCAGCGGGGGTGAGGGTATTCAAGTGCATACTTAAATGCGGAGGGAAAAAATACATAAACGGACTGTTTTCCTCTTTTAACGATCACTGGCTCATACACGATTGCATGCTACAAATTTGTACAGCAAAAGGGTGGCGCGCATGGATGCATACACATTTTCATGGATTTTCGGATGTTTTTGATGAGGTTTTCTTCGTTTTTCGGCGTTGGAATTTGTGTTCGATGCGCCAAAAGGGAGACTGTGGTGTGGTGTAATAAAATTGGGAACACCCTCTGAGACAGTTTTTTTTGTTGCTGCTGCTGCTGCTGCTACAACATAAAGTGACGATTACGATCAGATAACGTTTTCCGAAAGTAGTAACAACTACATCGAACGGAATCGGGGCGAACTTTCCGTTTTTATTTAACCGACGCATGTATCATGTAGTGAGCGGCTTCATGTGATATAATATGAAGGACTACCCTATCCGTTGGTATTACAGGTTTGTTTTTGCGTGGAGGAGGCTCTGTCTGGTTATTGTTCAAGTTGAACTAGGTAGATCTAGGATCCTTTCCATGTTCTAGAAGCTTTACTAATTGGAATCGAATCAGTACTTAGTACTGACACAACGAAAAAGGTTCAAGAAGTAAGAAGGATTTCAGATCTCAAACTCAGACATCAAGACATTGTTGATGAATTGGAAGAGAATATTGGGCCCTACTTGATATGGAAAACGCCTCAAAACCCTTAGAAATTCTCACTTCGACAGAGAAAGACAGAGATAGATAGATAGAGAGAGAAAGAAAGGAAGACCGAGAGAAGAAACACTCATCCTGGCAACCTTGTGTGAAAGTAAAATCATGCAGAAGGCAAGCCGTGTGAATGTAATCGCCCAAGGTATATCGCGTGTGTCCTGCAACTCCACCAAAGTAACTGCAGCTGTTCGGGCAACTTTCGGCCAAATTCTGGAGCAGTTGGGTTGGTTTTTGCGTGATCTCAATATTGTTGAAAGCTTCATCTACATTCGATCACACTGAAAGTGAAAGGTTGAAACCCGTGGACCCAACCCATGCCGAGATTGATGCAGCGCGCTTTTGGGAGTAAGGTTTTATCCGCCGACTCTTTGCACAGTTCGTTCTCATCTCGTCGGCAGGATGTCACTCGGCAGTGGATGCAGCAGCACACAACAAAAGGCACCCCGCTTCAATCGCTTCGGCAGAAGACGTGAATCGTGTAAACTATCATCAGTGGAGGCGGGTGGGGTCTTTACCTTCCCCAATCACACCAACTGATGAGGTTGACCCACAGAGGTGAACGTGCTGTGCACGAGCGTTGAACACAGCCGGAACGGAATTGGAAACACGGGGAAAACGGTGCACTTTTTACGTGATATTTCATTAGTTCTGTTTCGAACGCGGTTGCGAAGAGGAAGAGTCGCAACGGAGCAGTAAAAAACAAGAATTACACTTACAGCGAAAAAAGCAACACAACAACAAAACGGCTGCCCTCGCGGGGTGAAAAAAAACAACCAACCGATCATAAATAACAGAACTAGACCTCTTCTCAGCAACAACATCATCAGACCGTCTGCGAACCAAAACGGCAGCAGCAACCGGTGAACAGTAATGGAATCGATCGAACAAGATTCCAATGACTCCGGTGCCGGTGCCCGATGATGCATTTCTAGCAAACGGTTCCGTGGTTGGGCTCGTTGCAAGTTGCAAACCCAGGTGCAATCGTGTTGGGGCCGTTGATCACATATACAGCGCTGGGGTAAAAGGCCGAAACCGGGTATGTCCAGAGTATGCCGGAGTGGGATGGTTTTTTTCTCCTTCGCCCAGTACAGTACTGGTATAAATCCAGCGCGGTCAGTTTACGATCGGTCAGGTCGGGTGTCGAACCAGAAAACAGGCAACGGCAAAGTGGAAGGATCTGCGCCGTAGATTGTGAGGGTGCAGAATCACAACCTTTAAGCTCGCGTTGCACGCGAAAGCGAGTAGTTACGGGAACGCGAGGAAGCGATCACGATGCAGCACCGCGTCGAAGTATGATTATTATATTTTAATCGGATTATTGAAAGATTTCATTTGTACCAAGCAGTTCCGTGCCGGGTTTGGAATGCAAAGGGGGAAGGGCCGTGATGCTGGGGTGGTTTTTTTCCGTCTCGCTTCTTCGCTCAGGAATTGGAGCAAGGATGTACGGAATGGTAGAACAGAAACACAAGGAAAAAAAACCCTTCCGAGAGCGCTTTCAAACGATCGATCGGCTCGCGAGCGTTCATTACGATGCGATCTTCGGCCGGTATGGTATGGGGCGAGACAGAAACAGTGCAAAAGTTCGCGTGCGCCTCACTCAAAACGATTCGCCGTGGCCCTTCTGCGCTGGAAATGCATCCAGTGAACGTATAATTTTAATAATAACTCTACCAGCACACCAAACCGTCCCGGGGGTGGCAACCCCCTTGTCGGACGCATGGTTCAGCTTCTCAGCCATCTCAGGCAAGCTCGGGCACCTCGATCTCGGGCCGCGATTCTGCAACCTGCACCGCACCGTTGCACTCGCAACGCACGAAAAAGGGCAGCAGAGATGGGAAAAGGGACACAAGAAACGGTAGATAACAAGCAATTACACTTTTTCCTTGCGGAGTGTATAAAAATTTGTGTAATAAAGTTTTTACATACATCACTCCCTTCCACACACGCACACATGCACACACACACACACACACCCTCGCAGGGCTTAAAGGGGGGGGGGGGGGGGGATTGAAAGTGGGTGGAGGTTGGGAGAAGATATGATGAATGCAACAGCACTGGTAAGGGTCAGTACGGTAGGAATGGTGCCGTTTCCGGACCAAACGAGCTGGACCTCATCGGCAAATGTGTTTGTGTTTGTGCCATTTCTCATCTACGGTGGCATTGCACAGTATGAGGTTTTCGTTGCCGGGCTAAACACCATCCCCAGAAACAACCCCCTATTCACCTCACGCAAGGAATGCTACGGAGTCCCAAAAAACGTGGCGCAGGAAATACACTTAAAGCCAAACGTTCAGCTTCAAGTAACAAATACCCCGTGCACCCTTTAGCCGAACGGGCCGAATACACCAGGGCAGTGAGGCACGGGCGAAACGTGTTTCATTTCCGAGATTAGGATCAAAAATTGTCAAATTTCACCCGGTGCAAGACCGGTGAAGCAACGCCGAAAGGAAAGGAATGGCAAAAATTAAAGCGTCCCAAGTCCCAGGATATCCACCGATTACTCGGGTGTTCTTGCGCTTTGATGAGCAACGCAGCCGCGGGTTTTTGTAGAATGAAAATTAATGACCATATCCCAACACGTCACGTACACGGGACCAGTGCGATCGGCGACGGTTCCGGGTGGAAAATAATGAGTGCGGACAAATTTCGTGGAAATCGAGTCCCTTTTCGTGTCCCGGTTGTGCGATGGCAGGGTGGAGCGTCGGGTATCCCCAAGAAAAAAAAGAACACCTTCTTCACTGCACACAACTGTGCGACCGCATCTTCGGAGGTCTGTAACAGTACCCGTTTTTGTTGTGTTTTGTTTTTTGCATTGTGGCCACGGTTGGGGAGTTGGTCAGCGCATTTTTCGGCCGGTTCTGCTTTGTGCGTTTGCAACAGCGAGTTAAGCACACTAATTAATTGCAGCTCGAATGCAGTTCGCGTAATGCACCCCGGGTGAAATGGCAACCGAAGAGAGCACGTTGGCCGGCCCGTGCATGGATCAAGCAGAGTACTGTCAACATACCTGAGCACCGGGGTTTTTGTTGCTGGTTGCATTAAAAGAATGTAAAACTTTACCGCGTGAAAGGTGTTGAGAAGGATTTATTTCATACAAAACGAGATCGTTCCGTTAATCAACTTGCAATTCAATATAGATATGAAGATATTCAATGAATGCCTTTCTAATTTTTAGCGTTAATATGACCTTTTCATGTTTCCATTGGTTAGTGAAGATATAACAGACGAGAATGTCAGTTAGTATATCCTTACCGATATAGACCTTTGATAAATCCCAAGGGTATATGTGAAACTCTTCGTTGAAGTCATGGGCTCGCTGGACATCCACAACCACACCCTCTTGGCGGACGAGCTGACGCAGGCCATGACAACCGCCTGCGACGCGACGATGCCGAGATTGCCTGCGGCCCGAGGAAGACGACGATCGGTGTACTGGTGGAACGAGGAGATTGCCCAGCTACGCCGCAACTACATCGGGATGCGGAGACGGCTCAGGAGAGCACGGACGGACGACCAGCGAGAGGAACGACGGCCGGCCTGTACAGCAGCCAGAGCAGCATTGGAGCAAGCGGTCAAGCGAAGCAAGAGGGAATACGGCGAACAGCTACCTGAACAGCTAGGGCCCCACGGATTCGGGCCGGGTTACAAGATCAGGAAGCAGCAGTGGACTGGAGCGCGCGTACCGATGGAACGGGACCCAGCGAAGCTCCAGCACATCGTCGGCGAACTTTTTCCGGAGCGACCGCCCATGGATTGGCCCACAGCGGCCAGATTGTCAGAAGAGGACATCGACCGGGATCCCGTCACCGAGGGGGAGCTGTTGAGCATTGCAAAATCGCTCAACCCGCAGCGAGCCCCGGGCGACGACAATATCCCGAACGTGGCCCTGATAGCGGCGATGACGGCCTTTCCCGGTGTCTTCAGGAGAACGTTCCAGCACTACATCCGGACAGGCTACTTCCCGGACGAATGGAAGAGGCAACGGTTAGTGCTGTTCTCCAAGACGGGGAAACCACCCGGGGAACCGTCGTCGTACCGGCCAATCTGCCTACTGAGCGTCCTCGGGAAAGTACTGGAGCGACTCATTCAGCGCAGACTCACGGAGCATCTTGATGCGACGGGTGGTCTGTCTGACGCCCAGTACGGATTTCGAAAGGGACGCTCTACGATGGACGCCATCAACAGAGTGCTCGCCAACGGAAAGATCGCGCTCGACAAGAAGGGCAAGGGCGACCGACTGTGTGCGATGGTGACAATCGACGTGAAGAACGCCTTCAACACGGCTAACTGGACAGCGATCGGAGAGGCTCTGCAGCGAAGGAACACGCCACCGTACCTCCTGGCGATGCTGCGGAACTACTTCGAGAATCGCACGCTCCACTACGAGACGGACGAAGGATTGGTCTCGCTACCAGTGTCGGCGGGCGTGCCTCAGGGTTCGGTTCTAGGGCCAACACTGTGGAACGTCATGTACGACGACCTTCTCCGTCTGGAGCTGTTCGGGAAGCGTGCGGACATCATCGGGTTTGCTGACGACGTGACGTTCACCCTCGTTGGACGGGACACGCAGGACATCAGCGCCCTTGCTACGAGGAACCTGGAGACGATCGAGCGTTGGATGGGAGGAGTGGGATTGCAGCTGGCCCATCACAAGACCGGCTACATGATCTTCTGCACCCATCACACCCCGCAGATAGGCCAACTACGAGCGGGGACACACACGATCGAATCCACGGAGACGCTCAAGTACCTCGGGGTTGAGCTCTGCCGCAAACAGCACCACGGTCGACATCTAGAGGAGGTTTGCAACAAGGCGACTCGTATCACGAACGTCTTGACCGCCCTGATGCCGAACAAGTGTGGCCCAAAAAGCAGCAGAAGGAGACCCCTGGTGAACGTCGGGAATAGCATTGTCCGCTACGCTGCGCCAGCGTGGGGACGGAAGCTTCTTCAAAGGAACACTCACCGCACCACAGTCCAGAGGTCGCATCGCACCGGAGTGCTTCGAGTGGCCAGCGCATTCCAAACGGTTTCATACGACGCCGCCTGCGTGGTTGCAAGCACCATCCCGTTAGTTCTCCTCCTAGAGGAGGACATCCGCTGCCACGACGAAAAGGCAGCGAGGGGAGGTCCAGCACCAGACATACGGAAGCGGCAGCGAGAAGAGACCATGGAGCGCTGGCAACGCCAGTGGACAGCCGGCGCAGAGCAGCAGAGTTCGCCAGGTTTGAAGACAAGGAGGCTGATCCCGAACATCAGTTCATGGGTTGGCCGCAAGCACGGGGAAATAGATTTCTATCTTACCCAAGTCCTAACGGGACACGGGTTCCTGCGGAGCTACTTCGTCAACAAAGGTATCCTGGAGGGCTCGCCTAACTGCCCGGTGTGTGAGCACGACGTGGAAGACGTCGACCACGTGATGTTCCATTGTCCACGGTTCGCCCGAACACAACACGAGATGCAGCAACAGAGCCACACCCGCTTGACGATGGACAACCTTGCCACGGAAATGTGTGCCAGCCGCAGCACATGGGAAGCAGTCCGGACGGCCGCACGGACAATCTTCAAAAGCCTCCAAGTGAGGTGGAATGAGGAGAGTCCGCCGACGGCCAGAAGACGACGGCAGCAGCGACGAAGGAACGCGGATCAACGGAGGCAGCAATAGCGGCTCCCCGCCACCAACAACACCAGGACAACGGAAAACAGAAGCAGCAGCGGTAGCGACGAGTAACCAGAGCAGCAGCAGGAGCTAGGACCCACCCGAGAGTGGCGGCCACGGACGGGTGGATTCTGAACAACAGCAGCAGCAGCAGACGGAAGACACGAAGCGGCAGCAGCAGCGAGGACAACTAGGAAGGACGACGCAGCAGTGCGCAACAGCAAGGGTGCTACGCACACACGACCCCGCATGGAGTACTACGCACATCAGCGCATCGGCAGGGTTCGGATCAGGTCGAGGAGTGGTTTAGTGCGGTCGCATCGGCTGCTTGACTCGCTTCACGGGTCAAGCTTCATGATGAATCCCACATAACCCATCTCGAGGGGCGGTGTCTAGCACGCGATATGCCCCTCTAGGTGGGTACCTTTTGAAGGTTCCCTCCCCGTTAACAAAAAAAAAAAAAAAAAAAAAAGGGTATATGTGAAACTATGTTACAAATTAATCAATCTTGACGTCTAGATGATCATATAATACTTGAAAATGGCTTACAAATGTAGAGTTGCTATTATTAAAATACTAATGAGATGAAATAAATCTGGAAGACCGGGCACAACATTGGTTCTTTACAGCTCTGCCGCTTAAAACAAGATTGTGTTTTAAATTTTATATTTAAATCATCGTTGCGTTAATGTTCTTCGTTACGAATGTTAAATTTAACAAAAATTGGTTTTTTTTAAATTTTTTTTACGAATTTCATTATGAGCGGCTTGGTTTAATTGGTTTAATTATTTAATTTCTTGGTTTTACGTATTTATTTATGAGTGGCTTGAAGTGCTCCTACAGCAGGGTTGAAGCGCTGGATAAGTAAGCTAGTAGTTAATGAAACGTGAAATTTCTTCAACGCATGATATAAGAGTAGAAAGAAATCAGAGTTTAATTGGAAAATTGTGAGACATCGCTATGAATACCTTTCTTGATATGACGAATTAAACTTCAATTTTGGGATAACGATAATTGAAATCAACGACAGGCAAAGCGTATGTTACAGAACTTTAGTGCATTTGTTAAAACGCAAAAAATGCATCTCGAATATCCAGTAATATCGACAGTAAGTTTCGATTGGTAATAACAAATAAGTAAATAAATAATTAATAAAATAAAAAATAGCTAAATAAAGAAATTAATAAATCATTAAATAAATCGAGGAATAAATAAATAAATAAATAAATAAATAAATAAATAAATAAATAAATAAATAAATAAAGAAATAAATAAACAAATGTGTAAACGGATAAATAAATAACTATTGAACAAAACGATACAATTAAACGTCGATGTTGCGGGGGATGTAGTCCTAACATTATATGCTATCTGCAGCAAGGAGCTTTGCGCATTGGCATCCTGGGAATATGAAAATAATTTGCTTCCCCAGATAACTGACAAAAGACATCATAAAATTGAACCAAACACGCACATAATCTTTAAAAGCTATAAATAAAGTTATTAGAGACAATGAATGTCATGCCATGAATATATTCATCTTCTAATTGTTGATAGAAATGTTATTATGATCTACTCGTAGCTGAATACAATACCAAACACATATTTGCACATGTTTCAATCAGCAATTCGGCTCAAGCAATCTAATATTGGTTTGCAATTGTTCGCCACCCAAATTGAACTCCACTTATACCAACAGTTTTGCAAAACAGCATTTAGCGGAAAGTTCAATCCCTGGCTTGCAACCACCGTGCACAAAGGATCGCAAAGCTTCACCCGTTTGCCAACTGTCGACCAGGGGTTTTGGTTTTGGTCGTCCAACAAATCACTCAACCGAGGTCTTCGTATGAACTTTATGCAGCTGTGCTGTGCAGCTTCTAATTATCGCCCGCCAAACTCGATTACCCATGCCATTCTAAGCAGGGTCACCGCTTCTAACCCTCTCCCGAGTAAGGGAGAGACTCCAAAAATCGGTTTGTCCGTGCAATGGTTAGCACAGCGCTTGATCGTACGACCGAATGGCAATCATTTCGTCCGCCCGGGCTTTTTGTTTTCGGTTGCACCATTTGCCCAAACTCCTTAACCTGCCGCTGGAATCGATCCGTTCCGTTTATCTGCCCGCGGAACAAATGGCGAGAAGCAAACCGAGAGCGGCTGCACATCGACACGACTCCAGCAAGCGGAGAATCAAACGCCAACGACGATCCCATCGGAGCATAATTTCTTCTAAACACTCCTGTAGTAGTCGATCGATTAGTGGTACGTTGGCTACCTTTAATGTTCAATTCGTGATTGAAAGCGATCGGGGCCAAAACGATGGGAAGCCGGCACGTTACCATATGTTACCCTCGCTCGGGTCCGCCCCGCACACACACACATTCTGCTTGTACCATTCTCGCCCTGCTTGGATCTACCGACACACACTGCATGATGTATGCAAAAATAAGAAAATGCACTCAGCGCATTCGCACACCCATCCACCCATCCTTCGGTCGTCGGAGTCCATCGGGGAGCATGGGGAAGAAAATAAAAAAAAACAGCCAATGTAAAGCTTTGGGGTCGTTTTTCATAATTTCTTCCACGCTCTCGTGCATTTCCCTACCGACTCGTGTGATGACGACGCGGACGATGATGGGTGTAAAGAAACGTGCAATGGACGTGCGAATGCGTTTTGTTTTACAATAAATCTTCAAACGCTCCCAATCGGTGCGAACTGGCGGTCTGGCGGATGGCCTGGCTCGGGGTGCATGGCGCGATCTGGATGCAGTTTTTTGTTGTTGTTGTTGTTAATGTTTGTTTCGTATGCACCCTGTTGATGCTATAACATACCCGTGGTGGACGGGGGTTGTGATCGTGTTCCGTAGTAGTAGCGCGGTGGCTGCCAAGCACCAAGGGAAGGTTCGAAGCAGAAGGATTATTTATTTTGCCCCGACAGTGATGGCGTTTTATGCTTCGCCTGCAGTGTGCCTGCAGTTCATGTTGAACGGGAAAAGGTGCGCATTACACGGATCATAGCTGGTTGTACAATGTTGTGTACCCAATCAATCGCCCGGGTGCTCGCGGACGCGGAGTGTGTCGTTCTGATGGTATGGTTTTGTTAGTGGCCGCATTAAACGGAGTAGCCATTTTAGGTATACAGGCTGGCAAAAGGCTCTAACGACCGTTCTTCATCAAACTGCGTACAAAAGCCTGCCCGATAGACAGCGTCATCGTGAGAAGTGTGAAATTGTGCACTATTCAAGTGCTGGGAGTGTGTGTATTTTTTTTTATTTCGCATGGAAATCACATTGACCGTTAAGTTGGGTAATGATTCGATAATTGCGAACCCTGTTTCTAGGACACGACATAAACAAAATGTCTGTTTTAGTTTCTTATTTGTGAATTATATTTAGAAACATTTTTGTCTAACTTCTAGTGCAAAGCAGTCTTAGGTTTAAATTAATCGATTACATTCGAGGGATAGGAAATCTTAATCCAAATGGCATGATTTAGGTAATTTGATCCAAATAGGTAATTTTTTACTATTTTAAGAGGCCGCGTTATTTAAAGAATACAACTTCAATTATTTTATGTGTAATTTTTAGTGTTTTCTTGTAGTTCTTTTTTCTATTTGATTTTTCCTTTTTTTCTTCGAAGTTTGTACAAATACATGTACTTACAGAAGATTTTTTAATCTTTTTCCATAAAATTAAACAATATCAAATCCTTTACACATTATGGAAGCAGGCGTTAACATTTATTTGTGACATTATTGAAGCTCAGTTTTTCGACTCGAATCAATCCTAAATTTCTACATCGCAAACCACGACATAATCGCCCAAAATGGGTCTTAACAAACAACATTAGTTGCCTGACATATTAGTTTAAAACACTAAATTTTTGAAAGAACAAACACTCTTTTTTGTGAAATTTAATTATTCAGCCATTTAAAATATAATTCTTGAGCATAAAAATACTTGTTAAAATATAACAAAGGTAGTTATTTATCAACTTTCAGCAACTAAATCATACGCGTAACAAAATGTTGAAAGTTTTAAATAATCGCCTGCGATGGCCAGGTGCGCTCAAACCCGATCGTGCTGACCTCAAGCCCAACACTACAACCAGGCGCCGAAAGGATATTCGATCTTCGCTGCAAAAATTATGGCTTCTCGTTTCGCCCATTGACACACGACAAGAACGCTGGCACAGGTCGGTATATGTTTTTCCTGCCTTTCCGCTTCCACCGCGTTTGCATAGGTTGGTATTTGCTTTCATTTAATTTCTTTTCAATGTTTCCGACCGTTTCCTGTTCATTTTCCGCCCGGATCGGATTCCTCCCAGGTACGGATTGTTCGGACGGTTGGTTGTTGAAAGATTTATCTTCTCATTTCATCATCAACCCTGGTCGGCAGGGCAGCGCCACGAAGACGCTGCCCAATGGCCGTTCCAAACCATGCCGGCAACACGCAGTGGCCGCAATCCATCGTTGACTCACTGATCCGTGTTATTATTTATTAACAACAATCTTTCGTGAACCGATCGGCGAGTTATGATTTCATTAAGTTTAAAACTTGCCTGCCCTAGCTTGCCCACCACTCCGGCTCGGCAACGCTTCTGTTGCCCTTCGGTAGTTTGTCTAGTAATTAAGGATTGTGGTAGTCAATCATTTCAATCCCAGGATTGCTACCGGAATGTATCCGCAAGCCGAAGGTGGAATTGGGGAAGGAAACAATCGGAACAGAGATACGGTACGGTTCATCGGTATGATCTTTTTGACGAATTACGATCGATGACAGTTTCTTTTTTCCCTCCCCAAATGACAGTCCCAACCCAAAGCCCAGCAGTGCCCAATCATAGAAATTATGTCTTCCTTCCAAAACGACCGGCTCGTCTGCCACAGTACGGCGGCAGCGGTAGCGATAATTAGCAATTCTCCCAAGCAACCCTCGTGAGCCCGAGGGGGGTTGGGCCGGTTTTTCTTCGTTCCCTTCATTAGGCCCAACGATTGGCACGGATTCACGACTCATCAAATTAAATAGAAAGAAAGGCTCAAACACGTTACCAACGTGGGGACGGGTCGGGGAACAGAAACAGAAACCGGTGAATTATCAATAATAACACCTCCTAGAACGCACCACACACAACCATTGCCACGGTGCGTTCCACGTAATTTCCACGATCATTTGGTGTGTGGGTTGAGAGACGAAACTACACACCACCACCACCACACAGAGAAAATCTTCGGTATGTGACGGAAAGGATGGGTCGGTTCGAAAACGCACCATGTCGATGGCCATTCCACGCGTGTTGGTGGTGGACTTTTCACGTGCGAAAGGAATGCGAAGGGGAAAGGATTTTTCCGTTGGGAGGAAGGTGAAACATTCCAATGGGCTGTTCCGTTTGGGACCGGTCACATGAATCTCGGCCGGGTTCTAGCAGTACGTGGACAGCTCCCCGAAGGTGTAATGAGCCGTAAAAATCTTCTGGTACGTGCGGGCCAGATTCAAATCGCTCCGCACATCGAAGCACCGAGCGGAACTGTACGGCAAAAAGTAAGAAAAGGTTCACGTACCCAGGGAAATATGATTGAAGCCCAAAGCACGACGCCGTACTAATAGAACAATGCGAACTTCTAGCGACCCAATCGGGTAGAGTGGGCTCTTCTAGGGGGCAGGCTATAAATTATTCCCATAGCCGATTTGGAACCGATTGTTCGACTAATTTTTCCCAATTAAAACATGCGTCTCACCGCACGCGGGTGGGGACGAAGAGGAATCGGTGTTCGGGTCGGTTAGGCGTAACTAGAGGGTACCAAAAGGTGCTCTCGAGACAAGGAAATCACAATAGATCGGCGGCAGTGACTTGCCCGGTCCCGGGTGCTCTTGCCAGTTCTTGACGGAAGAATATAACACGAACCGCACCGTACAGATGCCTAGCCACTTATTAGACGCGTAGCACCGTCCACTCTCTCTCTCTCTATCTCTATGTTTGGCACCCGATCCGGCAAGAAGTTCTGACGGGCACGCATAGCCGGGCATTCGCAACGCTGTCACAACGCCGAAGGCCAGAGGGCAGTGGAGTGCTAGGAATGGTACCGCTCCGCTTCAAGGTGCCCGTGACTGTGCACATTCGCGCAACAAACTACCACTGGCCACAGATTTATGCACACACATCTTCGGCCAAGCGCGTTCCCAGTCGCAACCGGGTGTGCGGGGAGGGGGGTTTGTGTCGCAGGAAGTCCGCAACAGAAAAGTGAAGTGAAATAAGTCAAATTCGATTGGGATAATTACGCGGTTGAGGAAGATTTCTTCTCTCGTGTTTTTTTTACTTCCTTCTTTCTTGCCGGTCGGGGTTGTTATCTGGTGAGGAAAAATTGAAATTTATACGCTTCACCAAAAACGCTGGGTAAGTATGTGGCGTGACGGAAGCCGTGATGGGTTCAGTTACCAGTCCAATGACAGGATTGAGCGGACAACGCTTGTGTTGGGGTGTGTGTGTGTATGTACGCATCATCATCCGTCTGGAAGCGGAAGGTAAGAAGCTGTTGTGCAGCTAGAACATATACACCAGACCACTGGAATCGATATCGCTAAACACGATCTCGGGACCCACTGTCAGATCAATCAATCAAAGCAACCACGGCGCAGCAAAACCAAAAAAAAAAACCCCTCTCCGATTGAGTCTAACCTCACAAAATGCAAATTAATCAATTTGAGACTCGAGATTCTCGCAGGAGTCAGCCACAACCCGTGCGGGCCACAGCGGTTCAGAACGAAACCACCTGCGCATAAACAGCCGTTAAACGTACGATGATGGCCCGTGCGAATGTGGAGCATCTCCCGAAAAAACTCCAACTACACAGACCCAATCATCGGCGCAAGTCGTCGTCGCCGATGTCGTTGTTCGGTAACCAATCAAACTGACCGTTTGCTGGTTGCGGGTGAGTTTCCGCGTGTCGACTCAACGGACAGCAGCAGCAGAACCCTAGGATGCCTTCGCCACAATCACCTCCTACCGGACGAATGACACAAATCGGAGGTTTGAGGTGGAGACCGCGAAATGAATAACAAAAGTGGTCCTCGTTGATCAATCGAGCTGAGCGTCTTTTCATTTGATGTGCGTGCTTGTGTGTGTGTGGTTTTGTGCATGCCCGGTCAGTTGTGGCCATTCGATGCTCATTAACATATAGAGCTGATACATGGTGTCCACCAGGGATTTCGAGATCTTCTCACATCTCCTCCCATTCCACGGCACTGCGGTGTGAGAACTCCGCCGGATTCCACCGCCTAGCCCACCACGAATCGTTGGTGTCCGACGAAGGTTGATCAACTAAAATGTTAATTATTTATTATATTAAAATGATAATAACAGAGCGAAGAACCCACAACACGACGCTGACGGACACGGCAGCGCATTCAAGCATTGTCGGACCGGGCAGGCAGGTAAGTGACAGGTCTGTTGTTTTTGGAGTCACCGAAGGCACCAGGGATGTCTAAGCATCCTCAGGACGGTCCGCTGTCCGCTTAGGGGTCCCTATCCGGGAACCGGCCATAGGCACTGCATCTATCTCGCTCTCGCTGCCGCTTCCCCCAGTTTGCTAAGGTTCTTGGTGCTTCCGAGTGGCGGGAAAACAAAACAGAGAAAAACAAACAACAGCGGAGAAGTAGTCCAGCACAAAAGCGGGCACTAACCAGCCCGGGTTTCGGTCAGTTGCAGAATAACGTGGGACTATGATAATGCCGTGTCATCGCTGGTAACAAGTAAAATTGATTTAAATTTACGTCCTGTTTACTCAACCACCGGCCACGATCGGGTGCGAGCAGGTTTGGCTTCGATCAATCTGACCCCGGGTACTTTGCAACTCGGGGTACGGCATTTCGGGGCGAGTAATCTTTGGCCCGTTTGGAGTTCAATTTTTGGGCAACCACCACGAGTGGTTCGGGATGTTTGGAGGGCATTCTCGGCCGTGGAGATAGCCAAGCTCCCACCCTCCGGGACCGTGTCTCAGAATGTGCACCCATTTTCCACAGTCACACAGATCAATTGCCAGAGGGTGCTCTGGAGCGGAGGGAAGAAAAAAAAAACCGCCGGTGGCACTAATAATAGCAACTGGTGGAGCTCCTTCCATTCACCGCAAGACTTTCTTGTTGCCTCGGCTCGATCGTGTCACCGCGCCCCGAAGGAACGGTTGTTGTTCCTGGATCGGAGATTTTATTACTTTTATTGATCACTTATTTTCCACGATTCCGCTTTCGGGTCGCGTTCTTCGATGGACAGGTTCCACCGAGCTGCGTCACCGGTGTGTCCTCGCTGCTGGCCGCGGGTCCCCTTCCAGTCGTCCAGAAGCCTACTGAAGCTGTCCGGTCGAGAACCTATTCAAATCAATTTCCATCCCAAAGGTCGGTTCGTCAGTTCAGGGAAATGAGATGCTTACGGCATCGGCATCGAACAACACATCGACAGAGGGCGCTTGGTTGTGGCCGGTGTTCAAAATCAACCGATTCTTTGCTACCCCGTGTACTTGCAGTAGAACCGGGAATTGGAGTTCCATCCATAAAATCGCACCTCTGATCTTCTTCCGTGACCCGAGAACTCGCGGAGGCATTTCACACCACAATTCATCGCTCCGAGCGGGCTCATCCGTACCGGGAGGGAGGGTTAAGGTCGCTGGGTCATCGTCTACCAGGGAAATAAAAATATCTGTCCACAATTAGTTGCCGGCAGGCAAAAAAAAAAGAACCCCAAAGCAATACCAAGTTGAACGTACTATCGGGCATGCACAGACGGTGGCTCTGTATGCGTTTTTTTGTGGTTGTTGGTTGCGTTTAGCCGTTCCGTTGCCTTAATCCCATCAATCCGTGCACGGCCAACCACGGACAGCTTGTCAATAAACTCATTCACGCCTGCTTACGAAAGTCATCAGTAGGGTAACGGGGGCGGGTGAAAATTTAGCAAACCGTACCGGGTCCGGCCCGGTGCTGCTGCCAAGATGGAACTGGCAACACCAAGCCCGAATTCCGCGCCGGGATGAGACAGATCGGTTGTATTATATTTTTGGGAGTTTGCCCCAACCATTCCTTCCACATCGTACGGGAGTAATGTGTATGCATATACGGGCGGGAAATAAAAGACATGAGACCCCTTCAGCAAGGGATAGGGAGGGGGTGGGGGAGAGATAACATAAAATCAATGTTAAAATGCCGCGCTTGATGACAGAGAAAACTTTCTAATTGGCTTCGGCATCAAATATGGCGAATCTTGATGCACGACGGTCAGTCTGTGCTAGCCGACGGTGGTGTGATAAAAATGGATGATTTATGGGCAACGTGTGATGTGGCCGTCCCGGTGGTGTCGCCGGTGGTGCAAAGGGAAACCTTACTTCTGCCGAGGACATTGTTACCCGCCTACATCGCGCGGATTCGGTACGGTGAGAAACAACGGTCCGGGCTGTGCGCGATCGCGCCGATCGGTGATGAGCGTAGGAGTTGAAACTGGGAGTTTGTGGGTGGGAAGGGGAAGAAGGGGGAGTGTTGTGTGGGGGAGTGAAAAAGCAATTATGTTAAATTGCTGATCTATGGTTATTGTGCGTGAATTATTCTACCGCGATGGGAAATCGTCACGGCTGCTTTGAAGTGCACATTGTGTAAAAACGTTCTATTCAGCCTGTTTCTTTTTTTTTCGAGGCTCGGTAGAAAAGGTTTGTTTGAACGAATGACACCGAACGGACCAACATTCTTATTCTAAATGTAGTCATTTGGATGGATTGGGGGATATGTTATGAAGAATTGTTTGACTAATTGAAGAGTGCGTTTAGGAAAATGTGATACTTTGTTCTTGAAGTTAGAACTAACAGCGTAGAATGTTTATGCCATTTCGAGGTCATTAAATTCCGTAATACTACCTAAAAAAACGACAAAAACATAATCCAGCTCATTAAAATTGTTTATTAAGTAACTATCAGTATAAACGCCTAAAAAGCTTAGTAGCTCTACTGCGAAACCCAGTATCTGAAAACACAACCCTTCGAGCCTTCTCACGTTTCTTATCGCGTCTTTAAATTAAAGCCTTTCCTAAGAAAAAATCCTCCAGCCCCGTGAAACATCCCCAACGTGTCCACGAACTCTTTAGCAACATTTTAACGCTACTCATCCCGCCCCGGTTCCATCGAAACCTTCAAAGTAGAACAAATTTTCATTCTCGGTCGTGTCCCGATAGAGCAGATAAATCTCCCGAACCTTCCTCAACAGCAGCAGTGCCGCGCGCGTTGCATGCGGCCGGGGGTGTCGAAAACGTGAACCGAATGCGCAACAGCCGCGAACCCGATCCCGCGGCCACCCGATGCAACAGCGCGGTTCGGATGCAACCGCAGCTGGTTGGACGTGCCGATCCGATGCGCACGGCTGGGACGGGACGGTGGTTGGGTGGGAAAGGCGGCCCAGAATGTTTGTAGTTTTACGAGCAGCGAATTAGTGAAGGATGGAATTTGCTAGGAAATTGATTTTCACAACCGTGGCGGCAGTATCGTCATCTTCGTCGCCGCTTGTTGATGCAACAGCGAGAAAATTAATCGCCCGCCGAACAGAGTCGGCTGGCAGGAAAGTACAAAAAAAAAAAAACAACCACAACAACAATGCTGTCGGAGGAACTCTGCGCCGCTTTCTCGTGATCTTTCGGTGTAACCTCTCCTGTGTGGCGGCGGGGGGAGCCTTTGCCGTTCGGTGTTACATTAGCGTTTTGTGCTGTAACGGTGCGGTACCGATGGTGAGTAATTCCGTAGAATGATCCTTTTTTTATCTAGATTAAATCGTTATGCGGACATAATACCCGTTGGAACCGGCGGCGGCACGAACTTGGCGGGACATGACAGACCAGAAGCGGGAATGATGAAATGATGAGAAAACGAAAAGCTAACACGGTGGAAAATGGGCCCAATATGCAATTACATTGGGCTGGCCTCGGCCAGTTGTGCGCATATGTGCGCAGCGGGCTCTATTGCCCCGGATGGCCAGGTAACGTTACCCAGGAGCGGTAAGATTCGTTAGATGTGTTGGGGTGGTCGTAAAAGATGACTTCTGTTGTGCTTTGCAGCGTGGAGGTGGTACAATGCGGTATCATAGAGATGTTTTAAACATCTGATGTGTGCTACACAAGATCTCCTATTTACAGGTCTCTAATTTGATAATATTAAATAAGCAGACCCAGGCCATTGTATGGCGGACAAGTTTACTAATTAAATAGGTAATGATTTGGCACCCATAAAAAAAAAACAGAAGAATAGTACAAGAAAAGCTAAAAGTATTTAGACAATTAAAAAAGCTATACTATATTTAATTCCTTGTTCTGAGTCAAAGAGTTAGAGATTAAGCCCAACACTTTCTTCAAACCCAGTGAATTGTGTCTACTAAATTGGCTAGCGATACTAGCGCCCTCTACCTCATCTAGTGATAACTAAACCTACGACGTCAATGAACCGAAAACGTGCCATTTGTGAAGGAGGTGCGATTTACCCAGTTCAGTTAACCGTTTGGCTTAGAACCTGACCCCACCAAAAGGGACAAAAGGCGACAAAGAAAGCCTTTTCCCCTCATCGCACTTAACGAACGATGCGGGATGATCCTTAACCTGCGGCGGAGTGTGAAAGCATCCATTCTAAACAGGGAAAGAGTTCGAGTTGCATACAGATGAGTTCGGGATCCCGTTCGCATCAACAAAACACGGCGCGAGAACAAGCCGTACGCGACAATAAGAACCCGCGCGCCAGTTGAAGCGCAATACATCGTGCCAAAATGGCTTGACGGCAAAACGTCTTTAGAATGCGTGCTGCTAGCATGATCCTAGCATGAAATAGGCTTCTTCCTATGGAACACCAAACCGAAACAAGGAAGCAAGCACGTTCTTGTGTGCGTGTTGTTGTTTCTTTGCTTTTTACCCTTTCGGAGCATGTGAACAGCTCGCACCGACGGCGAACGGACCGAATCATTCAAATTAATCATAATAAGCGTTTCGAATTTTAATTTTCCCTCAACCGGTTCGGAAGATGGGCGAAAAAAAAAGGCAGGGGTTCTAAGTGGCAGTGTTAGGTTAGGTGGCTTTGACTTTCGATCATGGTCGGAGGCAACGTCATCTTCCGGCTCGGCGGTATCTACTCGCCCTCGCCGCCCTCCAAAAAGGCAATGCAACGTACCGGGAAAAAGCTAGAGCAGCGTTCCGGTGCACGGCGCACTTCACAGCCCAGCATCAGTTCTGCTGCCAGAAGAAAGGAACGCAATCCCGACGCTACTCGATTTCGCCCGATGTCCGTTCCAGTTCCCTCGATTCATCGTTCACCGCGACGTTCGTGCCCGCGTTCAATCGACTATTATTGATCGTTTCCCGCCAGGGTGATAGTATGTGGGAAGCATCTTCATTACCGCTTCCGTGACGCAGTGAACTGAAAGGCGCGGGGAAGCGAGAAACCCTACCGAAACAGGTACAAAAAATAGAAGGATAATGATCCCGCGACGCCTTTTAAGAGGTTTCTGTTTTTTCAGCGTTGCTCCTTTCCCGAGACAGTGGATGGTGACTTTTAATTTCATTTCCCCTTTTTTTTTGTGCTGCTTTACAGCGATCTGTTTCTATGTTGGTGTTGCTTCGGATTTTTTATTATTACTGTTGTCTAACGCACTAATAAATCCTCGCTTACCAACACAATGGTAAGCGCGTAATTGGTACCTCCCGTCCACCACCAGCGTCTTACCTCTTACATCTTTTTTCCCTTCGTAGCACAACATTGGTGATGTAGACGTTATGATAACGCCGAGTTTTGGGAATGTTGAATCATGGTCCATCGATCCATGCGCCGTGTTTGGTGCTGTTTGGTAATTCGGATAGTGCAAGACTGTTTAGTGATCGTGATCGCGATCGCACACACCGTTCAAGCATCAATAGAAACCGGATAACTCGAGCCGATCGGATGTGGAGATTTATGGGAAAATTAAGATCAGCAGGTCGTTCGTTTGCTCCAGTTTTTCCAACCGGGTTGTTGCCGGAATTTTCCTATTGGGTTGCCCTTTTTTCCCCCGCCCAGCGCTGCCACCGGCACTGGGACGGCAAGCAATTAGTGGGCGAGGTCCAGTTCACGGGCACCCCCGGGGCATTTGCATCCAAAACACCCGGCATTCTTCATCCGAGATTTTAATCCCAGCCGATCCCCGAGCCGCTCGGCTCATTCGGCTGGAAGTTGGTTTTATTTTCTCTTTTCATTTCAACCGGACCGCGGATTTCGGCTTTGCTTGGGTAAGTTGGACGAGCGGAAGAAAACGATTCCTTTCCGCTTTCGTTGTGGCGTTTCCCGGGCGGTCGGTTGAGGTTTTGCGTTGTTCGTATTTTGCCTGCATTTAACGGTCGGCGATTTGCCTTCCTGCCGGTAAACCTTCATCCGGGGCTTTTGCGCACATTGAAACTGGACCACTTATTTCCTCTTTTCGGTGGCCCCGGTCAACCATCTCGGTCCCGGGGAGGTGGGGGATCGTTCTGGTTGCTGGATAGATCCCGGCGGCACCCGGAGCGCAACGGATTCGCTACTCAAATTACCGCTTTAATCAGCTTCCCTCACGCGAACAAAGTGCGCTACCGTTTAATCGATCCTCCTAACCTATATTACATAAATCACAACCCCGAAACGCAGCCGGAAAGCAATGCGGAAAGCTTACGCGGCCTCACGCGCACAACGCGCAGCTAATCGAAAACTAATTCCCCGCCCGTGAGCCTTTCGCGGGGCGAATAGCGCTAAAACCCATCGCCCGGTTGCACCACAAAACAACCACAAACCCGCACGTGGCCGCTTGAACAGATGAGTTTTCTCGCGCAGCGAACCGTCCGCGGGACGCCCGGTAGCGCCCAAACCGAAAGCCACCGAGAGCCAAACAAAATCCGATCAATCAATCTATCAATCAATGGCGTTTTGCGCAAAAGGGTGGCGGCCAATAACGCAGGCGAACTGGCGGTGTAAGAAATGAAAAGTGCCCTTCCTATCCGGGACGATTCGTGTGGCTTTGATGAGATTTTACGCAAAATCTCATCACCTTCACTGTTGCGGCGCCCAGACAGTGACGCGCACCCCTCCGAACGCTGATCCGAACGAAATTTAATGTATGATGCGCGAATGATCTAGATTTCATATTTCACCGAATGTGGAGTGGCTTTTTTTTTTTGCTTGAGCGCATCTGGCGTAAGGGTGCGCGCATCTGATGAAAGTGAGTGCGGCTTACGCCACGTTTCCCTCTCGGTAGTATGGGCTTTTTTTGGAATTCGTCTATCAAAAGCGCGGTGTATTTTTTTTGTGTGTGTACACTTGATTAATATTTAAAACCCTACCCAGCCGAACGGGGAATAAACACTTGCGATGGAAATAGAATCGGACTCGAATTGATGTTGAGCTCTTTTGTGGTTGTTTTTGGCGCATTTTGCAAAGGGAACGAGTTTCACTTTTTTCACCCGCTGCACAGCACTATCAGACAGGTTGGGTTACGCGGTGTACTTGATCATCGCCCTCGCTGCCCGTACACCGGATTCAGCCTGTGTGTGAAGATGAACAAGTGCATTTTCTTTGACCCGCTCGAACCGGATGGCACATGCCCGGTGCAAGGGTGCCGACGATCTGCCACAACCAGGGGGGTTGCGCAACAAACAATAGGGATTAATTTAGGGTCCAGGGGTGCTGGAAGGTCACATGTGCGGTTTTTTTTCGGAACACTTCCTGTACCGACGGTTTGTTTGCCAAGCGCCCTTCTCGGTGCTTCGAGGACATGATAACAATTACGCACAAACCCTCCTGTCCGGATGTGTGCGGAGATTAATGACGGGATTAAACGGGCAGTATGGTTGTACGGGAACGGGACTTCCGCCTTCCGAAGTGATAGAACTACGGATAGAACGGACCCTTACGGATGAGTTATGTGATTGCAGGACCGTATGTATGCGTGTCGCTGAATGTAATTTAATCGTACGATTTTCCTGCTTTAAAATGTAGCAGTTTCTGATGGGTGGATGAAAGCCAACGGAGCCCATCGTTTAACCTGGACCGGACGGTTCGGCTCGGGTAACATTGGTCGGAAAATTTGATACAAAGCTGTGCGATAGTGTTGTTTGCTTTGTTTAATGTATAGTTTTGATTTTTTATCTTCCATACGAACCTTTAATTCCAAGATAATGGAGTGAGGATCCTTATTTGATTGCATGTCATGTACCTTCTTTTATGTTCAATTTGAAACAGTTGTTTTTGTTCCTTGTATAATGAAACGAAATAGTTTTTTTTCTGTATTGAATTATAAAATAATACCTAAATCAAATAAAAGAGAAATTAGGAACTAAGAGGGATTGAAGAGTTTCCATAATGTGTATGAATTGATTTTTTGTCTTTCGGAATATTATATCATCACAGTCAAATGCATTTTATTATTTTAGGTTATAAAGTTAAGGTTGTTTTTAACGATTCCCAGAGGTGTTCACAATATTATCGGTTGTTGATTTAACTCAAATACCTTGTAAATATCTTCGTGGAAATTATTTTAAACAGTATTGCATTGAGTGTTTCAAAAGTATGAAGTATTTCAAATGTCAAATGTAGCCGGAAGATTCCCTATTGACGGGGGTCCTGTCCTGTGGGACCGGCAGTTACAGTTCGGAAATCAATAGGTATTGCTTCCGCAGAGCAGAAAAGGCTAGAAATCCAAAGAAATTCTCTTTGGGGATTCGATGCTTGTAACTTACTATACTGCGAGAGTATTTAGTATTTTTGAAGGTTTATCAGATATATAGCCAATATCACTACCGAAGATGAGCTTCACTTAGGACTAATTGTACATTTATTTTCCATCCCACAAGAGCGATATTCATTTCCTCATATTCATATTCATATTCATTTCCAATGCGACTGTTTACTGTGATCTGTGATCCCAGACAAGCAGACCTGCTTGGAGCTGCCAACACATATAGCAATTGAGCTTCGGACACTTCTCGAATAAACGAATTCAGCGAAGACTTCAAAGGTATTCCCGACCGAGGTGGGACTTTTCATTATCAACAATAACAACTGTTTGTTTAATTAAAGCATGACACAGATCTGTCGATTACTCGTTTATCGCACACGCATTATCCAAAAAACATCTCGTTCATTACAATAAATTTAACCATTTCAGAGAACCTTAGGCACCCAAATTACCGGGACCAAATTTTGAACTGCAAAACAAATGACACAAACATGTTCCACCGCAAATGGGTGCCCGAAAATCGGTACGATCGAATTTTAATCGATAAGCGAATCAGAGCACATTAAAACCAATAATGATCACCGTTCGCTTAACCGTACGACGTGCTAATGTCCCAGTCAGCCTGGCAATCAGACCGGCTTCCTTTGGCAACCTGCGTATGCAGATGATAACATCATCAGTAAACAAAAAGGAAGCAAAGATTGAGAGAGAAAAAAACACGCCCAGCAATGCATCGCTAAAGTGTGACACCCATTATGCCGCCCCATGATTGCCTTTCTAATGAACACATTGATGTGTCGTTTCGTGTAGCGCTGGGACCCTGCGCTTGATTAGCGGGTATCGTGGGTACCGGTCTTAATTGAACGTCACCCGAGGACGAGATTGCATTTTAATTGAATTACCCACAAATTATCAATTTAACAGCCCCCGGGTTGCCGCTGGCTTCTCTCCCCCTTCTGCCCCATCCCGGTCCTGTTCGCCAACTTCATGATGCGCGCGACAAGAATACACACATGCGAAATCACTACACGGAAAAATGCCACCGGTACCCCCATTGGCCGATCAAGCCAAATGGTGTCCGACGGCTTTTCCCAAGCTTCCATCCTTCATTAAGTGAGACCCGGTGGTGAACAAATTGCTGTCAAAAATGGACAACCTATGCGACACACACACACACTATGGGTGGAAGCAAAAACTCAAAACGCAACCGATAGCCAGGCGCAAACGGAACGAACCGAGCACCGGAGAGCGACCGGATGGTGCATCAATAATTGAGCCCATCGCACTGCCCACCACCGGTGGTGAGCCTTCCGTGCGCGATGCCCACGGGGCAAAAACCGTCGCCAGCTCGCGCGGATCGTGGGCCGGGATCGTTTCGCACACCTAAACGAGGGTGTCAATTTAGCGTCGGCCGGGGCATTCCCGAACCCCCTCCCCCCGTTCGGTGTGTGGTGGCAGGTGGCCCCAGAACCACCAACAGTGCGCGCGATCACCAAGCACGAACGGGATCGCAAAAGGGATCGAACGAGCGAGTGCGATAGCAAGAGGAAAGAAAGGTGGAAAAAAGCGTGAATCATTTAATAAGACATTTTACCTTTTATTGACCGATTGCCGGGCTTGGGCAATGGGTTGCATGGTCCGGAGGGACAGGTGCAACGAACACGGACAACCCAGGCGCTCTCGTTTTTTTTCCACCACGACGACCGAGAGTGTGTGGGGCTCGCGCATTGTGGTTTGGTGTGACCGCAGGCAATGTAACAAAACGCCGTGCAAAAGCCCTACATGCGTGCGTGTGTGTGTGTGTGTATGGCTTCCGCGGGTTTTGCCATTTTTTGTTCCTTCTACCGTCCCAAGCGACAGCGTAAAAGGGACGCTTCGGTCCAGTTCGGTCCGGCAAAAAGTTGTGCCACGAAGCAGCCAGGGGACGGGATCGAGTGCGAGTGCGCAAACAAATTGCCACTCGCGCAAATTTGGCCCTTCGGGGCAAATGGCAAACGGTTTCCGATGCATACCGCCTGCACCGTGGACACAGAGCAGTTAGGGACCGTTGGGACGTCGACTAAGTAATTTGCTGCTGCCCGCTGTCCGGGGGCTCGCACGAGCTTAATCGATTATCATCTAAAGTCGATAGTTAACATGTAAATTCTGCGTTTCACGTCAAGCGTGGGGATGACTGGTGCAGCTACTACTACGACTACTACCTCGCTACTACCTGTACTTCGATTGCTCTGTGGCCCACAACGCTCAGGATGAGCTGTCGTACCGATGCCGGGCGCCATGAGTAGGCACATTTTAAGATGTGCGACAGGCCCACGGGACCCACTGTGCAAATGTGTCTGAATGATTCGGCAAATAGTTCACGACCACTGCCAATTAATTCGTACGAACGGTACGAATAGAATGCGGCCACTCTTGCTGCGTCCGCTTCTGACTGCTTCCTTCGATAGGCAATGTGTGGAGCGAAAACTAATTAAGAAAACAAGATGAAATGTATTAGAAAATGTATTATCCTGATACGCAAAGCAATTTTGAGAGATGAATATTTTTTTCATAAACAAAACAAAATTTTAACCCAAAATGCAGTATGATTTTATTTGAAAAGAAAGGTGGTGTTTTAAATGGTGTTTTGACATAATTTTTAGTTTAATGATGTATGGTTTTGCTGGTTCATTTGACGCTTTATGTTGCATTTTCTTATTTCAAATTTAGCTTCATTGCATTGTTTTGTTTTTAGTTTGAAGTTTGAAGTATGCTTATATTTTCATTTTTTTGCTGTTTCATTTATTTTTAATCTGCATTTGTTCTGGTTTTATTTCCTTTATTATTATATTGCAATTTGTTATTTTTTTTATTTCCTCCTGGCCGTTCCTGAGCAGCAATTTGTTAATTTAATATATTTTATTTTTATTCATTTTAATGTTTCGTTTTCATCGTTATCTCGTCGTTTTTACATGTATAATCTTTCTTTGCTTTTCTTTCGAATAAGATTGTATTTGGTGTTGCAATTTAACGTAAGTTTGATGTTGTAAGTATTTCAAATTTTGTTCGAGTGTCTGCTTTCTTTATTTGCTACTATCGACTTATTATCTTTAATTACACAGCATTTGTTTGCAAACTTATTTGTTTTATCATTTGATTTATATTTTCTTTATTGTTGATCTACTTTTTTTTCTATTTTCTCTTTCTTTCTCTACTTATATTCCAGTAATGGTTAATTTAAACATAATAATGCCTTTTAATTGCGTTAATTTGTTCTATTTAGCGACCATGTTGTAATTTTCTTCACGGAAAATGAAATTGTTTGCATTTTTATCTCATTTTAATGTTTTCACACTCAATACCAAATGCACTATGTTAAAAGAAAAAAAACCGCTAACCTAATTTGGGGCAATTAGCATGGGAAATTCATGATTATGCGCGCGGAAACGTGTACATAAATCCATCACGAGCAGTAATCGTTTGGGGCTGAAAATGGTAACAACACAAACAAAAACAAAGTACATTGCTAAAGGTTAATCGCATACCGAAACCGGCTTAGAAACCAGATCAAACCCACCAACCCTTCGTTCGCTTTTCTTTCTCTGCTCTCTCCGCTCGCCCCTCCGCACCTAACCCTTGCCCAGTCTGTCTGGGAATGGGGGGAATTATCCAAGGCATCATGTTTTCCATGCGATCGATAACATCGCTTCGCTTCCTGCGCGACCAGGAACCTGTGCCGTGGGCTGCGGTTCGATGAGTTTGCAGTTCCAAAAACCGTCAATCGGACTGCCTGATCCTGTCACACACGTACGTCACCGTTCAATGTTGGCAGCGGGCCGACGCGTAGAACCGCTGCACCGGTAGTACGAACAACTGCAACAAGTGCACGCGGTGAAGGTGGATACCTTCGCTGAGTGACACAGCACAGTACGTAGTGATAATAACGTACTCAGCGTCTGTGGGGTATCAGACCGCATGAAAAGGTAAATAAAAGAAAGATGGCAAACGGTGTGGTGCGCAAAACAAGTCTTCCCTGCACTCACCGATCGCAGAGAAAAGTGCATCATTTCGTGAAATGAATACATGAATATTTGATTAAATATGCGTTTTTCGCTTCAAGTTCAACGGCAGCATTTGTGCGAAGGGCACGCAAAAGTGGATCGACGCCGTGTGGTGGCCCGTGCATGCGTCCGGTATATGGCAAGGTTGAGGCTAAAGCGAGGATGAGCAAAATACGTAACTAACCGCCACAACCCCGAACTTCAAGCTGCTCAAACCGCTTTGCGCTGCTGTGGTGCCCGGTTTGGGCGAAAAGTGCCTCGGCTCCACCACAACAACAGCGACTCAACAACTCGCACCGAAAGGAAGATAATAAATACACATCCGAAGCGTTCGCACCGAACGCATCAAGAGGGTTGATCCTGCAATCCTGGTGGCGCACCGTGTGTTTGTGTGGATGCACTTTGACGGATGAGATCCATCACCGTCCATTTTGTACGCCGGTCTCCGTTTGCCTGGTGGGCTCCCCCAGTACAGGAGCTATTGCCAAAATGTTTCGTTAGTCGGTTGTTCCAGTGCAGGGCAATGAACTGGCAATGGGGGGATGCTTCTGTCAGGGGATGGCTGCAGGCTACGGCCAAACCCCACGTAGGGTGCGGAAATAAAACTGAAGTGAGTTGTTCTGCCGGTCGATGATGATCGGTTGATGAGAAATTGGCACATTGGTTGTTGTGTCGGGGTTGAAGAATCAACATGATTATGCATGATGGTTTTTGGGGGGCTCAGAAAAGGCACAAAATTAATGAACCTCACGCGAAACGGGGGATGCGCATTTCGGTGGTGAGAAATTAATACGTTGCGGAGTGTGTGTATGTGTGGTACGCGTATTATGCACCATTTCTTCTTATTATGTTTCGTGAAGGTAAAAATTATTTGTTAACCATGCACTTCCAACTGTCCCTCTAACTATCCCTCTGTCTGTCCGATGCAATGTTGTGCTAATCATGCGCATTGATCGTGCAAACCAATCATACGCTCAACATCGCTCCTAGGGCAAATTTTTCTCCCGGCCAACTCTCCAGATGGGACTCCCGGCTAGTGCAATAGGGTACGGACAAGCGGTTTGTCGATTGCCTGCTGTCGTGTTTCTTATTTGTTACATTTAATTTTCATATCTCTTCGCGAATGGTTGCGCGCCGGCCAGCAGAATCCGGACGAGAACCCGGGGAATCGTTCTCAGCGCATTCCCCAACGGGGCGCTGCGCGTTGTCCTGGGCGCTGGTTTTGTAGGGATTTAGATAAATTACCCACTATTTATGAAGTTTTCATTATTTTATTATTGCAAACAGGCTCCCTGGGTGATGTACCTCGTGGTGGACAGCACGGCTACAAAGCGCTGCAGAGAACGTGCCCGAACGGCCCTGGACGAGGAAACGATCGACGATGAGGACGATTGCATTTCGTTCGCTTTGATTGGTTGGTGAGTAAATATTTGCTTCCCATGTTTCCATCGTCCATCGCAATCACCACTCATCCAACGTCCAACCAACCATCCTCTGCAGCAGCCCCTCAGTGTGTCTTTGTTCGTTTTATGTTTTGTTGCTGGTTCTTCGGTTCGTTTCCTTTACTTTGCCTCACTTTGCTCAACCACGGCCGATGTATCGGCAGATTGGCGCGTTGTCTCCACATTCTGATGCAGCGTGGACGAGATCATCAGTAACATCGATTCTGTCATCGCCGGATGAATCGAGATCCGCGGGGCACAATGTTGCATTCGGCACAATCAATCCGATGCCCAACGTTTCCGGCATCTTAGACCAAAACCGTACGTGGAATGGTTTGGGTTGGTGTGCCTTCTCAAGCCACATACACAAGCCACTCCGCCACAAGGCACTGCAAAAGGTCCGCTCCGGAAGAAACGTTGCGGAAACGACCCTCGCTTCACTATATCCATTCGAAGCTATTAAATGCAACACGAGTGATAATCACGATTATGAACTGCTAACCGGTCTCGTTTACAAAAAGCGGGAGGCGAACGTGGTGAAAATCTTGCCGGCAGAAGCGTATTTAATCGTTTCTTATGCACGTGCAAACTGTTTCACTTATCACGCGATCGCGAACGCGGGGCGGACTAGTTGTGGGATAAACAAATCGCTCTGAAGTGTAATTAAAATAGTGACTCCTCCTCGTTGAATGGGGTTGCAATCATAGCAATTGCTAAATATCGTGAGGATATCCAAGAAAATATAAAGGTATGGAAGTTATTGAATGTAAAACTAAACATCAGTAAAGTTAAATCTCTCATTGATGAAGTTATTACGTAAACCTCATCCATCTTAGCGATATGCTGAAAAGCCCTTCTATTCCCAAGCGTATTGCGTTGGGATTCTCACGATCTCTTCCTACCGACAACCAACTCCGACTCCATTTGACCCAGTTCATTTCTACGCAACCGTTTGCATTGTTGTTTTGCTCTTCAGCTCTGCCAGAGTTTCTTCACCGTTCTTGCTGAACGTTCTGCTTCCCGTTCGCGTCGGTTCATTCTTGACGGAGGCCGATTCTTACTCCTGCCGGAACCATCCGGTCCCATTGTTTAGGGGCCCACCCGGAGGACAAAGCGGAGGACAAAAACTGCAACCGTCCCGGGTGCAGGTGTTGCTTGTACGAGGTGTCCTTACCATATAAGTCGGTGGTCCGTCCAACGTGTCGCCATCCGCGTCGCCAGTCCGTTACTAGGTACGGTCACTCAAAACCGGGGCATTCGGGACCGGGCAACAGGACAATGAACGGTAAACAGCGAACAAAAGCAAGGACATGGAAGCGTTGCGACATCGAAACTAACGGGTTCGGATTGTTTTGGGGAGTCCATTTTATGTCCATTTTTGTGAATGAACTCCATAAAAGGATCGGTGGTTGGTTGGTTGCGCATCGCGAAGCTGCTACATGATGCCGTTGAATGTTTGGTGAGAACATAAATCATAACCTGTTCGATGGTGGCAGTTGTTACATGCGTAAAAGCGTTCATGAGGCGAACCCTCTGCTCACATCTTCCAAAGTACAAGATGATAAGATACCAGCGAACCCTTCGGTTGGCAAACGAATCCAGCGTAATACTATCCGATCAGAGTGTGATTTGGGTCATCAACACATGGTCAAGTGCTCGGCATCGAGAACCCTCGAGTATGACACTGTTGCACTCAAAGCCCGACCCTTTCCTCTATGCAATATGCTGCAAATTAGGGTGCGTCCGCTAAAGGGAACTATCGGGGACTCGATGCCCTCGGAGCGCTTCCGAGTGTCACAGATTGCGGAACAATAATTCAATTACGAGTCGTTCCCATTTCCCCCTTTTAGCACGGAAGTACGCTCATCATGAGTGAGTTCCTTCCGAAATCCTCCCGAGAATTGCATTTCCCAACGAACGGAAGTCTAGCACAGATGTAAAGTGGTGCATCGTTCAACGGATTTCGACGACCGGAAAATCAAACAGCCGAACTGTGTTTTCTCTTTCTCCGCCCACTTCATGCGAAGGTTTGAACACCGTGCAGCTTCTAACGGCGTTGTAAACACCATCATCACCACCAGCACACCGCCGTATTCCAAGTCGTGGAATGGCATGACATTAATCGACTATCAGCGGAGGCACACCGCATCCAGGGCGTTATGAACGTGAGTCGTGGTTGTGGTAGCACGGTTTGCCGCTCATCGAAAAGGGCACGATCGAGGGACGTACCGAGCGGCTATGCACACTCCAAAAAGGCTACCATTTGTCGTCGATCTTGCTCTGGCCTGCGTACAACCGGGGAGCATCGGAAGGTACGTTCGGTCGGTAGCGATTCCCGGCCCATCCCCACCCAGAGAACCCTTCTATTCGAAACCGATTTCTACTATTTTTGCCCAACGATCTGCAACTCGGATTCTCGGTTTGTATGGCCAATAATCGTCCACACAGAATCGAGTGGCACCGCTTTTCGCACCGACCAGCAAATTGCGATCGCCAATGCAAACGCGCTGCAGAGGGCTCCAGAGGTGCCAGCGAATTAAGCAACTTCGAAACAAATACACACACGGGGAAAGGGAATCTCGGCTAGGTTTCTTCGAGAAGGGCAGATTTCTTTGGCAGCAAATGGCAGGAGGCCAGTTATGTTGTGTACTATGTCCAATGAAGCCAATGAGGCTGTGAAATAGTGGGAAAGAAAGGGATGTTTGGCAGTATTGGGTGCATCTGTAGGGTTCCCGACACGCCTATAAGACGCTCGTACCTAACCGAATTCGATTTGGATGCGAATCGTGAAGGGTTACAGTGAATGAGGAAGCTCGAGGATTTGGTTTCTTGCCAGATGAAGTCACATTAGGCAATGTTTGAGTAAAATGAAATCATTTTTTCGGTTGTACTTTTCACCTACCGCTGATAGCGAAACGCGGCCGCGATCATAATACACCGTACTGCAAAGGTTATTATAAGCTTATCGCGCGGCACGTTGATCGTCATCGTTATTTACCGTGATTCCGTGCCGTCATTCATCTGCTCACGGGGCCGGTACGCCTGATGGTGCGAATCGTACGCCCATATGCACGCTGATAAGCTCATTTTTTCCACCCCAGCACCATAGTAGAACCGCGCATTATTTACACTAGCGACTTTAAATAATCGTCGTCTCATCTGCTAGTGCCAACGTACGGAGCAGGAGATACGCGTTAGTTCCGCTTCAGAACCCCACCAAGACGGTCACCGTTAGCGGAAGTACTAGCAAAGACGTGATAGCTCGTGATAGTGACCCACTCTCGGTAAAATGGCCCCGTCAGCAGTGAGCATGGTGTTTACGGTGGAGAACGCCAAATCATCGAATTCGCTGGAAAAAGGACAAAAGCCCCCGGATGGGCATAGCTTCGACGAGGCACTGGAGCTGGCCGGGTTCGGCAAGGTACAGATAGTCCTTTCCATCCTTGCCGGACTCGGCATGATGGCCTCGATCAACGAAGCGATGGGAATGAGCATCATCTTACCGGCGTCCCAGTGTGATCTTGATCTGGATGCTGGGGAGAAGGGAATTGTTGGTGGTGCAGTGTTTCTTGGTGAGCTGCGATCGGGCGGGCGTTGAATCGCTGTGGTGTGATGTGAGAGTGTGTAGTAATGTTTCACATTCACAACAGGTACAATGTTTTCGTCCTACTTCTGGGGCTATCTGGCCGATACGAGGGGCCGTCAGCTGATCCTGAAGTATGCACTGTTTGCGACCTCGTTCTTTGGTGCGATCTCATGCGTTGCGACTGGATTCGAGTCGTTGTTGGTGCTCCGGTTTCTCACAGGGGTTTGTGTGGCCGCTCCAGCCTCTACGGTGTATGCTTACCTGGGGGAGTTTACTACACCGAGCAGACGCAGTCAAATGTTATCGTTTGCCTCTGTTTGGGGAGGTGTTGGAATCGTCTATGTGTCATGTGAGTCACAAGTTCAAAGTCAGTTGCCTGCAAATGTGGACATCATGTGGAGATCGCTCTTGATCATTCTTTTCAGTGGTCGGTTGGTGGATACTTTCGTATGATTGGGTGTTCGTCATCAGTGATTCCTTCGAATTCAAACCTTGGCGATTGTTGTTCATTGTCAACACGTTGCCCGCCTTCTTGAACGGAATCGCCTTCTGCTTTTGTCCCGAGAGTCCCAAATTCCTAGTGTCACGGGGTCGCAATGAGGAAGCTTTGGAAATTCTGAAGAGGGTTTACAAGATCAACAAGGGCACTGACACTGCAGACGGATACGCAGTGACGACTCTTCGACTAGATCCGGAAGATGCGATCGCTCGAGAACAGAATGGAGACGGCTCTGTAGGACTGTTCAGATCGATGGTACAGCAGACCTTACCGATTGTGAAACTTCCATATCTGGTGTACTTCATCATATGCTGCGTCCACAACATTGGAGCATTCGCTATGTAAGGACGAAGTGATCCATTTCTCGAACACAGCACGATCGTCTCTAATGGCTATTTTGCGTTTATAACTTCCAGTTACGGAGGACTTGGACTGTGGTTCCCCGAAATTATGAATCAAGTATTCTCGCAGCAGGCCGAACACGAGGACAGGAAAGTCTGTACGATATTGCAACGGAACGAAACGCTACCGGTTGTGACGGAGTTCGAAATCTGCGACGATGAAGTCAAGGTCGAAACGTTCCTGTACACGTTGCTGCTGGGCGTTATCGGATGCATATACGCACTAATCACGTCGGCCGTGCTGGGTAGAATCGATCAGAAGGTGATGATGGTGTTTAACTGCATCGTGGCCGGAGTGTCCGGCATTGCGCTCCAATTCATCGCCAACACGTACGCGGTGGCGATACTATTCTGTCTCGAGATAGTATTCGCCGGCTACTGTGTGCTGCTGGTGAACGCCAACGTGGTGGCCATTTTTCCCACGAACGTAAGGTAGGGGAAGCTGCATGTCCAAGCGCTGTTATCAAACATTTGTCTGTGTAACGAAAACAATTCTTCTGCTTCCAGAGCGATGGCAGTTGCGCTTACGAACATGATTGGGCGGTTAAGCTGTTTCGCAGCTAGTGCTGTGATCGGGTTGCTGATCCTAGAGAACTGTCCAGTCACGTTTTACATGCTGTCCGGGTTGCTGTTTCTGTGTGCGGGTCTTACATTTTTGCTGCCCAAAAAGTGACAACGCACGCAGCATAGGATGGAACCAGGTGGACTAGTTTAAGGTGCAAAGTACTTAATCGTATTATCATTATGTAAATATATCTTCCACAAACACCTTCCAAAGTTCACTGTGAAGTGTGTCGTTGCTTCGATCGAGCATGCGCATTGTTAGGCGGTGTTGGGGAGCAATTGGTACTGTAAAAAAGTAATAAACTGATAAATTATTGTATACTTACTTTTTTGCTTCACTTATAAGAAACGCACAACAGTGGAGGTGTAAGTTTATTGTTGGAACTTTAATAATGCACGATTAAACGACACTATAGCGCACGTGTTAGTTTTTCTATACCTGAATACTTGCTCATGTAGTTGATCGAGAGTCGATTACTTTTATAGTGAATTGTTTCTGTAGGTTAGAGCTATTAGTCTTACTATACGTTTCGTAACTAAAAGAATACATTTATATTATTAAGCTTTTATAGCCCATTGTTTTAATTTGTCAATAAAATATTTAAAAATTTTCGCACACAATTGTTTCAACTCTATTGAAATTCAATGGTACTTTAAAAAATACGCAAACAGTTAAACATCCTTCTCAATTAACCTCAAACATAGCAATAACTTCACTTTGATTTTGGTTGGAATCGTTTAACGGCTGTATAGGAACTAACTCGATTGGAAAATTATACCCCAGAAAGTCTACAAATGTTACGATATTGGAAAATAGTTTGTTCTTCAGCACCGGTCCAAATTGATTACACACATTGATAAGAAGGAACAAGTCCGATATACAATCTCTCGGTAGTACAACTTCAATAAACTTCTGTTTGTAAACGTTTTCGTTTAGATTCTTTCGGTTTGTGCAGCAGCGTGATCGTTGAAAGTTCGGAACTAGTCGCCCGCTCTCTCTCCAGAAGTCATCGAATTTGAAAACATTGTGATAAATCGGTTCTATGTGTATAGCCCTCTGATAATTGTTTCGTCCTGAGTGAAACGTCTTCCTGTGCATAATTTGTGTAGTGAATATTGAATGTTCTAAGCTGTCTGAATTATGAAATTATAAACTTCACTCTAGTTGCATCGATCATTGCTTAATAATTCCGAATTTTATTTCCAATTTGGAATTGACTCATTAAAGGGAAATATTTTTCCGCATTATTACACCATTAACTAACATGAAAAATGCAACACCACTCTCCGGTTTGCCTGTTCAGCAAACAACTATGCCCAAACCCCCCAACGGGCACAGTATAGACGACGCACTGGAGCTGGCGGGATTTGGTAAAGTGCAGATCACCCTGTCGATTCTTTCCGGAGTTAGTATGATGACGGTAGTGAACGAAGCTGTTGGTATGAGTATTATCCTGCCTGTGTCGCAATGTGATTTGCAATTCAGTGCATGGGAAAAAGGTATTCTGGGAGGATCAATGCTGCTTGGTAAGAATGTTAAAGAAAAGAACTCTCCACTTGTTTAAAGGACGAAATGTTACTTCCAGGAATTATGTTTTCATCATACCTCTGGGGATATCTGGCTGATACGAGGGGTCGACAACTGATCTTGAAATATACACTATTTGCCTCCTCGTTCTTTGGTGCGATCTCAAGCGTTGCGACTGGATTCAAGTCGTTGTTGATGTTCCGGTTTTTCACAGGGGTTTGTGTGGCCGCCCCAGCCTCTACGGTGTATGCTTACCTCGGGGAGTTTACAACACCGAGCAGACGCAGTCAAATGTTATCGTTTGCCTCTGTTTGGGGAGGTGTCGGAATCGTCTATGTGTCATGTGAGTCACAAGTTCAAAGTCAGCTGCCTGCAAATGTAGTCATCATGTGGAGATCGCTCTTGATCATTCTTTTCAGTGGTCGGTTGGTGGATACTTTCGTATGATTGGGTGTTCGTCATCAGTGATTCCTTCGAATTCAAACCCTGGCGGTTGTTGTTCATTGTCAACACGTTGCCCGCCTTCTTGAACGGAATCGCCTTCTGCTTTTGTCCCGAGAGTCCCAAATTCCTAGTGTCACGGGGACGCAATGAGGAAGCTTTGGAAATTCTGAAGAAGGTTTACAAGATCAACAAGGGCACTGACACTGCAGACGGATACGAAGTGAAGACTCTTCGGTTAGATCCGGAAGATGCGATCGCTCGAGAACAGAATGGAGACGGCTCTGTAGGACTGTTTAAAGCAGTAGTAAATCAAACCTCACCAATAATGAAACTTCCATATCTGGTGTACTTTATCATATGCTGCATCCACACCACTGGAACATTCGCTATGTAAGGATCATCGAAATTATGTATGCTATTGAAACAACGGTTTCTATCCCATATTTCTGTTTTAGTTACGGAGGATTTGGCGTATGGTTCCCCGATATAATGAACCACATATTCGCTCCAGATGTAACCGTAGCAGGAAACACAGTTTGTGCCATACTGCAACGAAACGGAACTCAAGCAATCGAGGTTGAGTTATGTAGTGACGAGACGGAAACATTCCTATACACAATGATATCCGGTGTGTTGAGCATCATACACGGATTCATCGTTTCGCTGTTACTGGGCAATGTCGGTGTTAAGGCAATGACAATATTCAACTTTACTGTTGCTGGTATCTGGGGAATTGTATTGCAGTTTGTCACCAATTCGTATGCGGTGGCAATACTATTCTGCCTCGAGATGGTATTTGCTGGTTACTGTGTGGTATTAGTAAATGCAAATATGGTGAACATATTTCCTACGAAAGTGAGGTACGGTCTTAAATTGTAAATCTGCTCAAATGTACATAAGAATTGTTGGCTTCTTCCCACATTTTAGAGCAATGGCTATAGGAATGGCACAGATTTTCGGCCGACAGAGTGGGTTCGTAGCGAGTTCATTACTGGGACATCTGATGCTACAAAATTGCGAAATAACATTGATCATGTTGGCTTCCCTGATGTTCCTGTGCTCATTTTTGACATTCTTTCTACCTAGAAAGCAGTAATTGCGAAGATATTGTAAATTATCGATTTCTGTTGCATTAAATAAATTTACTACATCCAAAACCAAATTTCCGTAAGTCTATTTTCTATCCGTAAGTAATCTATTGCTGCGGGAAGCCAATTCGGTTATAAAAATTCAAAATAAATTCCAATTTGAGCCGTGCTCAATGAAGCGTTTATCACTTCGCTGAAGCGTTGGAATGTTTGAAGCGTTTCGGGTCAAGGTAGCTGGTAGAAAGTAATAAAATGTTTTGATTTTATTAGTGAATCTGGGCAAATTTGGAAACAGGATGAAGAAATTGCATTTAATGATTTCGTATAAACAAGTTTCAAAAGTTTGCTGTTGATTTTTAAACACGTAAAAGTAATAAAAAGAAATTCCGTCGACTATTTTTACGCATGTATATGAACCTTGTTCGGCGCTTGTATTGACTTTTGTGTTTTTTTTCTATCCTTCGTTGTTATGTCAATAATATTTATATTTCGTTATTATTTCAAGGGCGAACTAGCATGTTCCCGGGGTAGTGCCGTAAGAAATTGGGTTTATCTGCAAGTGCTACAACGATCAATCATGAATAACATTACCAACATACATTACGGTCCGTTGCCGGCAGATTCACCGTACGTGAAACCATTCCGCTTCCATTATACGCAGAACGGGAAGCAAAAGTCGTGGGATCTATTGAAGGTGCACGATTCCGTTTCAATTATCATTTTCAACGTTACCCGGAAGAAGCTGGTTTTCGTGAAGCAATTCCGTCCTGGTATGGTTTCCGTTTTCAGCTTAGAAAGAGTTAACCTTATAACTTACCTCAACATTTAACTTTTGGCAGCCGTGTACCATGGTATCATCAGCAGCGATGGCGTACAACCCGGCAACATTGATATGACGAAGTATCCGCCGGAAATAGCCGTCACGCTGGAATTGTGTGCGGGCATCATCGACAAACCTATATCGATAGTCGAGATTGCGCGTGAGGAAATTTTAGAAGAGTGTGGTTACGATATTCCAGTGGATCGAATCGAGCAAATTATACGCTATCGATCTGGTGTCGGCACTTCCGGCTCGGAGCAAACGTTGTTCTACGCGGAAGTTGCCGATGCGGATAAAGTCCCTGCGGCCGGCGGTGGCGTCGACGATGAAATGATCGATGTCGTCGAGTACGATTTGGTGGAAGCGCGAAAGCTGACGGAAAAGGGTACGGTAGTAACTAGCCCACCATCGTTTCTGTTCGGATTGCTTTGGTTTTTCATGAACCGTGCGCCGAAGAACTAAACCACTGTGATAGGTGACACTTACAAGCGCATCCTTAGGATGTAGCGTTTGCGGAACGCAAATAAAACGTTCATATTCTCCTTCCAGAGCATTTATCTGTGTCTGATAAAACGGTTCATTTTATTGCAAGTATCGAATACCGAATCCTTTAGCTCGGTAAGCTTCCCTTATATACGTTTATTTTACTTTGACAACAAATGAGTGTGTGTGGCAGTGCGGTCAGTTGCACTTCAGCCAGCAAAACCGGACGCATTCGATTTAAAACAAACATTTACTATTCGCATTCGCCTTTCAACTAGAATTTTGCCTTTCTTTGTCGAAATTGTAAAAGAGATTTTATCTATTACGGTCCGTTTAACCTCGTTTCCGAGTCCGGGAGCACTGTGGTGAGACGTTTTTCCAACCAAACATATGGATATTTAATGCTAATCGCACGGGAGTGGTATTTTAGGTTCTTATGTAAAAAAAAGGAACATCGTTACGATTTTCCACTCTCTACAGCGCCGCGGTCCAAACGAGTTCACACGCCTGCAGGATGGTAGGTAAGTAGTAGTAGACTGTTCGTATCGGCATCGGCTAAACAGTGGCAACGCGGGTTAAAATAAATAAATGTCCTAATAACGTTGACAACATAAATACTGGTGGAAACTGATGCAGATGGAAATTAAACCTTCCCATATTGGTGGTTCCGACAGCTTATGCCTGCAGCTTGGTCGGGTTAATTTCCCGAGTTTTCGCCGATTCTTGCTGCTTCGGCCACGGCCAGGTGACGGGCATGGCGCTCTCGTAGTTGTAGTTGTACAGGTGCGCCTCGATGTACGACTTCTTATCTTCGGGTTCCGGATAGGTGGAGGCGAGACCTAAGATAAACCATAGCCGAAGGTAAATAGACAATTCATCATAAATGAAATCCCACGTGTGCTAATCGCTTCACTTACCCTTCTGATATGCGTAGTTGGTAACTCCGACTGCAATATCCATCGAACATTCCTTAATGGCACTTAGCGGAGGATAAAGCGAACCCTTCTCGAGATCCGCCTCGGACACGTGATCCGCGACGACTTGTGCAGCGATGAGGAACATGTCCTCCGGGATGTGATGCGTGCCGGTAACGATGACACCCAATGCAACGCCCGGGAAGATGTAAGCATTGTTACCCTGCCCAGTGACGTATGTCTTTCCACCGTACTTCACCGGAGCGAACGGTGAGCCAGAGGCAAAGATACAGCGACCCTGCAAACAGAAAAATGATTGATATGGTGAAGAACTAATGCGGATACTGACAGCGTGTATTACTCATACCTCGGTATTATCGTAAGCCGCCTGTGCCGTACACTCCGCCTTCGAGGTGGGATTGGACAGGGCGAATATAATCGGCCGCTCGTTGAACTCACCCATGGCCTGCAGAATTTCTGGCGTAAACGCACCACCGGCGGCCGAAGCACCGATCAACACCGACGGCTTAACCTCCTTCACCACATCGGCGAAGTTCTTCATCACGCTGTGATCTTTGGCATAGTACGCTTTATGTCCACCGAGCCGACCCTCGGGGCGGCCCTTCGCCAGCAAACCGTCAATGTCGAACATCCAAATCTTGTCCCGTGCCTCCTGCAAGCCAACGCCCTCCGCCTGCATCGCTTTCACCACCAAATCGGCAATACCGACGGCAGCTTCACCGGCACCCAGGAACAGGAACGTATTCTCCGAGATACGCTTGTTCGTGATGCGCTTTGACGCAAGCAGTCCAGCCACGGCTACCGAGGCCGTGCCCTGAATGTCGTCGTTGAACGTACAGTACGTGTTGCGGTACTTGTCCAGGAAGCGGAACGCATTATGGTTGCCAAAGTCCTCGAACTGGATGAGCGTGTTTTGGCCGTACCGTTTCACCACAGCCTGCATAAACTCGTCGATGAAGTCATCGTACTCCTTGCCCTGTACGCGCTTGTGCCGCAGTCCGATGTACAGCGGATCCTCGAGCAGATCCTTGTTGTTCGTTCCCACGTCGATTACGATCGGCAGACACTGGTGCGGTGGTATACCAGCGAGTGCGGTGTACAGGGCCAGCTTACCGACCGGAATGCCCATACCACAAGCGCCCAGATCACCCAAACCCAGGATACGCTCACCATCCGTAACGACGATCGCCCGCACGTCCGGTTCCGGCCAGTTGCGCAGCACATCAAACACATGCCCACGATCATTGATCGTCACGAAGAGACCGCGCGGTCGCCGATAGATCAAACCAAACTTTTGGCAAGCCAACCCGACGGTGGGCGTGTACACGATCGGCATCATTTTCTCCACATCTTCCGAAATCAAACGGAAGAACAACCGCTCATTACGATCCTGCAGATCGACCAGATAAAGGTATTTGTTCAGGTCTTCCTGGTAGCGCGAAATCGAAATCCGGCACAGTTCCAGCTGTTCCTCCTGCGACTTAAACCGGGCCGGCTGCAAACCATGGATGCCGAGAATTTGACGTTCCTCCAGCGTAAAGGCGAGACCCTTGTTCAGGCGTGGATCACGCAAATGATCGATACCCTGCACCATCGACGGTACGATTATGTCGCCGGTGACCTCATGATAATCGCGCGCCTGGAGCACCTGCACCGCAGCCGATGTTGCCGCCTTCGTGATCGATTTCTTTGGCGATGCAGTTCCAACCAGCGTCCGCAATGCATCGACGGTCTGTTTGGCGTTCAGGCTGCAAGCGGTAAGACAAAGAAAAGAAGTTTTGATTAAACCCTGCTAAAAAGGAAGCCGATCAAACATTCTTTAAAATTAAAGTAAACCCTTTAGTGGTTACCCTTGCTGGCGAATTCTAACAGTGGCAACACCTTGAAACGAACGAAGGACTTGACCCACACCAGATGAAAACGGAAACCTTGGGGCAGGTTCGACTCGGATACGCGGAACGTCGAATTATCCGACGGGTATCCGAACTGATTTGTCGTACAATTGCTAAGGTCGAGGTTTACGAGGCGACTCGGCGACACACACAACGTCCCGTTCATCTGTTCCCGCTTGCTCTATTTATAGGCCGTGTGTTGTATTGTGGACGACAAAATGTACCGTAGACCACCGTCGCTAATCGAAGTAGGCCCCCTGAAAATAGAATCCTTTGCGAGTGTGGCGAGTAGAATGCAGGGTTCAAGCCGCGGTGGACAATAAGCTGTGTGTTAGGTGTTTCCAATGCCGTAACCGTGCTGCCGTATCCTACTGTTTGCATAATCCAGTGTGTCACAGCGAGATAGTTTTCGGTGCAAACTTGCTAAATCCGGAACACCAGCAACCAGATTGCATACCGGAACACAATGGAAACCGTGTGTCGTGTGTGAATGTGACAAGATGCGCTAATATCATTTATCAATCATTCGCACAATCGACGTTATCGCCCCACTTCGCGCTATCATTCCACACTGTTATTGGCATGGGTAGGTGACCTTCCATTTCGCTGTGTAAATTATCGATCGAGGTCGCCCATTCTGTAAGGGGCCAGTGTACGCGGTTTGTTTACTACAGCTGAAGGGATGATTTTTAACCCGCTGCTCGCACGCATGTGCGTTACGGAAACTGGATCGAAGCAGCTGAGAACGGCAAAAAAAAAGTTGAACCAGGTTAGGTGCTCTCCGTGTGATTACCTTTTCTTTCAAGGTCATGTGACTGGTACAAGATTCGTTCAGCGCATTTGGAGGCTATTGCGTCCATATTCTACGGAAGATTGTTGCTGAGATGCAATTGGAGTAGAGCAATTTTTCCATTGCGAAGCATATTACGGCCTTACTGCATATCTTTATCAGCACGTTCCAGCACTAGCGCGACTGAAATTGGAAGGTGTTTTTTGCTCCGCTCCAATAGTAGCAGCAGCAGCATCATCGCTCACATGACGAACACGTACAGTGGCCGCGCAGCGTTACTCATCGTCGTCACACGAGCGCGCTTGGTTTGATGGGATCCGTTGTTTTTTTTCACTGCTCCAACGCTTCCCGTTTATCACAACAGCTTGGTGTTGCAGTTTGGAATCATTTGTTTGCCACTAGCGCTGTCGAAGGTATCACGTTGCAGTATCAATTAATTCAATTGTATACAAACATTTACCGTCCCTTGCAGTGCACACCTCTCCGTCAGCCCCTTCTCGTCCTCTCGTGGTGGCAACACACCGCCATACGCTCTGATAAAAATAATTTCAACACTCCACGGTTTCTTCTTCCTGAACACTAGCAACAACGCATCTGCCACCATTTGCCATTTGTGCTGCTGCACTTCCTATAAACCCAGTGCCAAGCGTAGCGATGTGTTCGGGGGTTTAGGGGTGGTTTTTGGCACGTTTAGGTCACACGCGGCGGAAAATTGGATACACTTCAATCAGTTACGTCATCCCATTTTCTCGTGCACCGTATACACACGTACGCACATACGCACACAGAGGGAACGGCCAATTCGTGAACGTTTCTTTCTTTCACCAATGTTGCCCCACCGGTAGCTTATTCTTCTTCACCATGTCCAGTTCGGCAATCGCTTCGCACGCTTTGCGATACATTCCGCCCAGCGAATTTTTCCATCGGGCATTGTAACGTGGAGAACCGGAACGGAATCCTTCGAAACTGTATTGCAGCGGGTGTTGTTTTTTTGTTTTTGCTACGATTACAAAACACTGTGAACGTAATGGGGCCAAAAGGGGTTCTGTACTTACATAACGCTTCGAGCCTGCATTTTTATCGTCCTTTTCTTTGTACGCGTAGCGAGCGGCGATGCGTGTGGGTTTCGTTGGGTGCAGCAGCGGTAGGCACGCGGTTCTGTGGTGCTGTTCCCAGGTGCTGCTTAGGTGACCGACAAGCTCGAAAGAGACCCTTCGACGACGTGCTCGAATCGCGTGACTAGAACTCCGGACGACCGATTCCTGGCGTTATCCTGCACACGGCAAACGCAGACAAACGACCTACGACACACACCAGAATGGCGTTCAGACCAGACTTGAGGCATCCGTCGATTCAGAGACAACGCGTTTTTTTGCGGCTGTTCTCGCGTTGCTTCGTTTTCTCAGCGCCTGCTGCAGTCTCGCGGTAGCGCGACATTTTGAGCGAACACATTGGCGAATATCGTGCTACGCGAGAGAAACTAGAGAGACTTTGAAGGGTCGGATGAGCGGATGCGAAATTTTGCCAGGAGCATAAATGCTCTCGTCGATTCGATACATAGTTGGTACGGACTGTGGTGCAATGTGGCCCGATATGTGGAAAGACATAAATGTTGGCCTTATTTATCGTTTGTTTTATCCTAATTTGCATAGTATTCTTGAGTACAAAGTGCTGAAGTGTTGGCAATGTTTCAGATTTAAAGGATAAAAATCTATTATCTCAAATGCAATATGGAAATTGCTAGCTTCGGAATTGTTTATAAAGTACACGTTGAATAACATCAACGGTAAATTTGGTTCTACAGCCGGTTTCATGGAACTAACAATAGAGGGCGCTAAAAGCAATCATCGATCAGCGGCACACGTGGAGTTCCGATCGTTAGAGCGAATGACCTTGAGGGGGTCTGGGTGTGCGGCACACTCTCACGAAATATGAATCATGTGATTATTTTGCTCGCGTATGGTAAACATGTTTAAAATCGTTGAAGTGTTTATTTCAGTAATGAAATATTCGGTTAAAAAGAGTTGCCGTCTACAACTGTATCCCTTAAAAAAGCAACACTGAAACCGATGTTCAGGTAGCATAGTAGTAGTCAGACGTCAGATGACAGAGCTGCTAATAAAAATCTAATTGGAACTGTTCCATCGTGGCATGGAAAAACCACCTGATTACATATTTAAAATAAGTTTAATATAACCTGCTAAATTAATACAATTAAATCGATATGCCAAAGGAACACATTATAAATTTTGGAGACAAAATTTTGTCAAATGCATTTTTAGTTTAACCTTCCTGTTTCATTAATATTACACAGTTTGATCAGGCTTTTGTACCCTTTCCAGACAGTGCGCATTCTTGATATTTATGATATAAATGTTAAACATTATAATTAAAGCAGTACTTTAATAAAAACAGTCCTGATATAACATATAATATAATAATAGTCCTGATATAACCGGGTAATATTGAAGCATTTTATTTTAAATCTAAATTAGCAATTTTGCAATAATCCTATAAGCATACTGAGAATCATTAAAATATAACGAATTTTATTAAATTGACAGTAAATGTGTTGTACATAAAACACGCAATTTTGTAAAATCACATAACACAGGCTTGGGATCGAATTTAATTAAAAAGACAGTAAATATATTGTACATGAAACAAATTTATTTGTAAAATCACATAGTACAGGCTTGGGATCGTTACCACTGTATTCACGATATCAGATTAACGTTATCTGATGAAACATTCTTCTAACTGTGGTTCTTAGAGTTGTTTGTAACACAACTCGATGGTTTGGCTCATTTTGTTTACTGATGGGTTTACCAGTTCCAAACACGAGAACAAAGCATTCCACGTTCCCAAGCAGAGAGGATAATAAGCTGGTCACGAAAATGCGTGCTGCTATCGTGTTCTGTGTAACCGCTACTCAACAACGTTTTTCTTTATTATCATCGTGTGATGTATTCAGCTGCAGGTGGGACATTGTTTTGACTAGATATGATAAAACAGGCGCAAATGTACGCACGACAGTAATCAGCAATGTTGTGTGTAAGCGGTGATAAAAATAAATGAATTGCCGGCGTAATAACCTGTGGCATTGGTGGTGTAAAATATTGGCAGTATTAATTTGTTATCTTGAATGTGCGCGTCTGGGTGTTTGCGTTGGATAGAAATATCAGATTTCTCGGTCCATACATGATTTATAAACACGCCGGAAAAGGTTTAAGATAGTAAGCTCTCGCATTGATCGATCGTTTCGCGTGGGAAAGATGGTAATGGTGCTAATAAAAATGAAAAGTGTTGAGGAAGAAACTGTGTTACAACCCAATTATGCTCAGATTTTAATCCATGATTTTGCTTTAACTTATAAGTTGTTTTCCATCACTTTATTTAGAATATATACTTGGTGTTTGTGTGGGGAGCAGGTCAGGGCAATTCGAAGAACTTCTCTTCTTTCAATATTCGAAAAAAATAAAAATGATCTAGTTTATAATCTACACATATTACACATATTACACATGTCTGATAAAGGTTAGCATTATAAGAGAAACGGAAAATGCCATCTTTTCGCAAAATTTGCAAAACCTTGTGACATGGCTGGTGTTGTAAAGTAATGATGTTCATATTCACCTGATAATTTTTATATGTTTCTTGAAAGTAGTAAAAGATAATTCTCTCTACAAAACAGAAAATGAAAAGTCCATCTTATGTTAAACTAGATTTAAGACGTTTATTTGTACAGTGTAAAAAATTGCAGGTTTTCTTTCACTACAATCCTTCATCCATTCGTTTCTATCGATATTAAAACATATTAAAATTATTTACTTTAACATCATTCAGAGTATTGGTGCGCGATCCTTTCAAAAGATTCGCTTGTTCTTTTTAGACATTTGATTTTCCATGCCTTGTTAGGCAAAACCTGAACGATGTTCTGTTTCCTCATGACCCTCACGAATGCCTATTGATAAAAGAGAGAAACAAAAAACAAAACATCAATGTACGGCTATTAAAATTGTTATTCCATTTGTTATGTTTTATGTACCGTAATGTGCTGGAACGTTGACATCAGTCTTGACGAAATTTTATTAACTTGTAGCTAATGATACTAACGATGGTGAATCTGGGCATGTTGGTGGGTGAAGAAACTGCCGTAAACAGTGCAACCGGGTACAGCAAGCCTAGAATGGTGAAAGCGACAAGACCTTGTGGATTAGATTATGTGGATCACGTATTTGTTTGTCTGTCGGCACGGTGCAGTGGGACGAAAACGAATAAATATGTTTGTTTGTCTGATACGATAGAGCAACAGAACCGAAAGCGCGAAAACATTGTTACTTTACCCAGGAAGGGCGAGTAAACTCTGAACGAACTGTGTAATTAAATGGTGTAGTAAAAGGAAAATATTGACAAAAAATCGCAACGTTCTTCAGTGAACACAATTTTTTATTAAACTAAACACTTGGATAGATAATACTATTGCAGGTTGAACATTTTATATTAGTAAAAGAAGCAGTTACAGGAGCGCCTCAAAAAAATGTATAGAGATTTTAATTGGTTGTTATATTGCTGTTCACACTAACGATCCGATTGAAAAAAAACGCCTGAAGGTATGCAATCAAGCGGCGTGAATACACAACATCGCCTAAAGTTATGCAATAATTGGACACGTAGCGTTACACCGGCAAATTCATGCTACGCTGAAACGTACATTCAAAGCAAATGATTTTTAAATGCAAACGAACATTCATTACCAATAATACCAATAGCTGGTTTGAAAAACACGTAAATGTATGTAAAGGTAAAGTCTTTGGAAATATTAGAAAATCCATAAAACGTTTAAATCTTTTCCTTTCTTATCGATTGTTATTGGCTAAATATATAGGCTGTTAGCATGCTATGTACACAGGACAACCGAAGAAAAAGCATAAGTAATGAAGGCAATGCAAATGTACACACCGTACAGCCTGCCGGCGGCACTGGTCGTAGTGACCTTGCCAATCGACGCTTCCTCGATCCGCTCCGTCGTCTCGATCTGTGCCGTTTCGAACGTGTACAATGCCCGAAAACCGGTCCCATCCAGACGATCGTTCGATGCCATCGTAATGCGAAAGAAACGACCATCCGAGCGCACCACAAGCTCACGCCAGTTACCACAGTACATGGCGTATTTGCGATCGCGCGTGACAAAATTAGAAAACTCCACGTAATCGCTGGCAGTGTCCTCGTCGCAGCTGAAAGAAAAAGCGTATCGGCTTAGGGAAAGGCAGCAGGTTGAACGACTCGCCGCGGAGGATGTGATGTCTATTGGTACGGTGGTTTTCCTTTCTTTTGGGCCATCTCGTACAGCAGCGAATGTGTGACGGCAAACAATGAAGCGGCAACATACTACTTACGGTCGTATTCCTTCGATGTCGAAGTATGTGAAACGCACGTGGACGAAATCGTTGGGTCCACCGTGGAAGAAATAGTTGCAGATGATGTTTCTGTTGATGCAAACAGATGGAAGAGAGATGGAATGATGACATTCAAAGGATGTTTGCACTTATTTGATATTCAACTAAATATGATTAAATCCGTATTCGGCGGAGAATTAAACTACGCACTTGTGCTGCGTACACATAATTGCGCACCCCGTTCATCATCCTTCCGAATAAGGTTAAACCAAAACTGTACCATGACGAGCATAATGATGGCATTTGGCAAAGTTGACAGCTGCCATCAACGAAGCCAAACGGTACACGCATGAATGACAGCGTATTTACCTCGCCAGCGGTCGCGGTTCAAAAATAGATAGACACTCGCAAACTGAAAACCGTTCAATACCATAAACAGACCGCTGGTCTTACCTTGGATAAGCTCCGGGGAAGTTCGGTGACTGGATCCACCCTTGGCTGGTAACGTTCCGGAAGTAGTGAAAGGTGCATTCCGACTGGTTCGGTTGATATCCGGTGGGAATACCAAAATCTGTAGCCAATTTCCCAATTTACACGGAATATCGCGATAAGGAAGAGGGAAACAAATGAGAGAGGATATTGAATTTGAGGTTCACCATTAATCATGCTCCGCATGCATGTGTCCGTGATGGAAAGGTAGCGCACTTGTGAGGAAGAAAAAGTCCCCGGTAAATCCCTTGTTTTCCGTATTGTTGTAGCTGCTGCGAAGTTCCAGCAGCAACCGCGGCCCATCGGAAAGTATCGGCTTAGGTAGTGTGTCACCGCACAGTGTTTCCACCAGCTCCTCGCGGTCGTTAACGATGTAGTAAACCTGAAAAATAGATTGACATCGTTTCATCAAACGGTGATGGGGAGAGTTTGCTTGAAGAGAAGGAATAAAATAAAAACACCAAATTGATCCAATTTGTATTCGGATAGCACTTGTTGTGAGTGCGCGAAATATCCAATACTCGACGCCGAACCAGACAGGCAATCGAATGCAAATGGATGGAGCGGTATCGGTAAATTAAAATTCATACACGGGTATCCGGAACGTATCGGTTGTAAAGCACCATGACTGATGTTGATTGTAACGTTCTGTAGCTTCTGTATTGTAATTGTTTCTTCTTTATTGGTTATTGTTTCCACGAACAATTCAGTTGTTCTCATTCGCCTGGGAGTTTCAGAAATATCTCAATGCCCCGAATAAGAGAACGAACCTCTAAATATGTTGCAATATTACAAGTTGTTTAAACTATATCGTAATGGAAGTGGGATCAGATTAAACATACATCTTTGTTTAGCTCAAATATCTCACCATCTTTCAGTGTTTTATATCCCTAAAAATTTGTAAAAAAATGCTGAGCGCAAGCTTTCTCCGAAGAATTAAAGTTGTTTTAGTGAAATTTCTGTCATAACCAAGTATTTCCGACAATCTGTTATGTTTACTATCAGTAGAACCTGCACTGTCCATCCGGCTGGTATCAGTGATTGTATTTATGTCAACAAATTGATGACGAGAATGTGCATAACTTCGCCTAAGTAAGCACCCGTGTCAACAGGGATGCTTGTGGCAAATAACACACGACCTACCGGAGCCGCCGGTTAGCAAAATGAATTATACGGCAAACTTTTCCCTCTGTCACATAATGTGCAAGCCGGCCGTAAATAATGGAGGTTAAAATCACTCTGCGTCGCTCGGTAGCGAACTTGTTATAGCGAGACGGAACGTTTCTCTTCATTCTACGGTCGATGGGGCGCGCAAGGTGTGCAGTATGTCAACGAGCAGGAAGTTTATCATCGAAACCTACAAAAGCGGGTCGATCCTTTCCTTGTTGCATCTCTTCCTCTTCTCGTTCCTCTCTCTCTCTCCCTTTACAATCCAAAAACCAAATCAACTTCCACGCACCTTTTCCCAGCCGAATGGATGTCACGCCTTTTGAAATTAAATGAAATTGACTGAGCCTACCGAACGTGGCCGATCACCCGGTAAGGCAGGACCCGGTTCGGATAAAAGACAACCGGTTCCCGGCCCTCGGCACGGAAGAAACGGTATGTAAGTGAAAATTAATTACCATTAGGATATCCGTGTCACCGCATTCGGTTGGGCCGAGCTTCGACGGAAGACGGAACTCCGAAAAGATGATCTGTTGGAGAGAAAAACGAGCCCGGGATTAGATAGACAAATGGGACGAAAAAACACTCACCCACACACACAATGGGGACACGTGTGGTTTGCGAAAGGATTGCCGGAAGGGACTTGCGGCTTACCTGAACACGTTCCGCACCATCGCCCACGAACTCGTACAGCTGGCACAAACTCGATGGGAATAGACCGGAATGTTTCGAATGGGATGGTGCGATGCTGCCGTTCCGGATGCGGCTAGAGCTGAACACCACTCGATTACAGCCCTCCGTCCCTAGAAGGGGTAGTAGCAAAAGAAGAACGAGCAGTGAACGAGGGAGAGTTCCAAACAATTAATGTACAAAATCTCTACGCCTTCGCACCGATATTTCGGATGCTGATGAAGATGGCTAACCGTGTTGGCGCACGGTGAGTGATTCGTTCCCGAAATGCGTTTGGCAGCTTACTCTTACACCTACTTGAAAAGCTTCTTAACGAAAATGGGTAAACAAATTTTGATCCGAGCAGAGAATTGATTGGCCGGGTAGATACCGCATCCGGACACGCATCAGGTACCGGGCGCCTCCATGGCTCTGCAGTACGACGTCTGCTGACTCAAACAACGGTGATACCGGACGGTATCTCAGCATCTCGTCAGCCGCCATGATTTTTGATACGCCCGTTTGCGTAACCGAGGCAACATAAATTTGTGCGTGAAGGATATCTCACCAAGGACTGGGGCGCTACTTTTCTAGGCCAGAGCAGTACGGCAAAGGCGCGCCCAGTAAGCTTCTTCCTACAAGGTAACCTATTTTGTGCTAGGATAATCATCGGATTAAAATGGTGTACCGCCAAACGATAAACAGTCGAAACCGTGAGCATTCCGAGGTGATATTTGGGACAACGTTTCGGAACGGCGGTAGCAGATCATGTAACTAGCAAGAAAGCAGGGGGACGCGAATGGTTGCTAAAAATAAGTGATCATTTCGTTTGTCTTTCCACCCCCGTTGCCTCCGTTCATGTGTATCCTGTTTTTTTTTACTCTTCATTGTGTTTTGCGCTGCGAACTAATAGATCATGTTGTTATCGGTGTTACAGAGCACCGATAAGCAGAGTGGTGGGGAAGAACCACAAATGAGGCGGTTCGGGAGAAAGACTCCCGTTGGAACGTGTTCGCGGGACTGAAGGTAGATGACGAATGACAAAGAAATAAACAAAAGCCCTATTTTTAGCGCACCCATGCAACATGCTAACGAGCGCGATAATGGTAACGACCATGTCTAGTGGTTGTTGAGTGTTTTTTTTTCTGTCTTATGCCAATGGTGTACTCCGTAGTGATCGCTTTTGCGTCACGATCCATACCAACTCGACCGTGAACCATAAATAGAAAAACCATTCACCTAACGGAGGTCAGGGGGGTTTGAAATTGATGCTGCCGCATCGATGTGTCATAATCCCACCCAGTCACTCGTAATACATTCGGCACTCATTGTGCTCAGGAACAAAGTGAGCTAAAAGGTAAGGAAGATCGAGCTAAACGTGGATCGTGCTCGAAGTACTATGAACTTCACATTGGATCACGGTCACTCGATCGATCAAAACAAAGCAGAGGATCGGGCACACGGGGAGGGGGGTTTTTTTGTTCAGAAGGGAATGTCAGTGCCATCTCCCAGAGGATCATCGTTCATCGATCGGCACGAAGCCACGTGCGATATTTTTAAATGTGCATTCGATTTTGAACTTTTTCCTCCCGCTTGCCTGTGATCGCCCACCCACCTCCCCGAACCCCATCCGAAAACCCCCCGGTCACGGCTTGGTGGAGTGGACATTCCATTGGGGATGTCCTACCGCACGGTGCCCAGCCCAGCGTCCTGCTCGACGATGACGTTCGCGCGTACGGGCCACTACTGCGCCATCACACAAGAGAAACACACGAGGAGTCGTAAACGCAGTTGAAGGTGGATTCGGATCTTTCTTCTAGCGACCGACACACACACACACTCTCAAACATAGCCGTTCGGGTTTTTGCAGGCACCGCAAGCGAGTGGTTCGGGTTTTTTGGCAGTGATCATTGTTTTACGGTTCGGCGCAATTGCAAGCGACGGTGCGAGCGGGAAAACCTCACCTACGGCGCACAAAGAGCACCGGATCGAAAACCGAGGTGGGAAAAGCGGGAAAGATCATCCCCGAACAACGACACCCCCCGCCCAGTGTGCGCACCCCTTGGCGCAGGGAAGGAATCCGACCAGTGGCGCTGGTTATTAAACCCTCACCAGTATCAGCCTAATCAGTCTTGAGTTATCTCGCACCACGAACAGTTGGCTATCCGGCAGCTGCTAGCTGAGTATTGAATCTGTAAGACACCAACGTTCTTTTTCGTTTTCCACCGAACGGTTGCTGACCATTAATCGCTCCATCGTTTCCACCGTCGGTTGCAAACGGGCTTGCCGGATTGTGTGCGCTGTGAGCTATTAAAAGTGATGGAAGGTTTTTTTGTGATAAGGGACTTGCCGAAAAATACCGGCCCAACACTACGCTAGGTGGTGATGAATAATTCAACTAGTGGTGATATGGATGCACAGGGACGAAATAAAAGTCAGGGAAAGGGAGACCCTTCCGTGGCTTCCTGGTTGTTTCCCTAAACGCGGTGAATGTGTGCGGTGTTCCACTTTTCCGGGACGTTCTAACCGGGAAAAGGCTGTCGCTAGTGTTTAGACCCGATTCGGTCGACCATTTTTAGTGACTGACGGGTTTGTGTGTTGACATTTTTAAGGATGGCCAACAGATGAACAAAAAGAAGAAAAAAAACGAGCTTCAAACATGCTTCAAAAATAAAATGCCTTTTTGTTGTTGTTGTATACTGAGTGCGAAAAACATGCGGTGGTTTGGGTTGGCTCCCTGTTGGCTGGCGAGGCTCGTGATGATTTAAATAATGTATCATGTTTTTTTTTGTTAATGTTTTGTTTTGTGCGGCATCCGTGTTGCAAAGCACCGATTATTTGTGCTGTTCTGGTTGGTTGGGAAATTTTTCCCAACAGATTAGCACATTTCCCTGCATTGCCTCGGTGCCTCATTACCTGCTAGCTCCAAAAAAACAGGACGTTAGTTATGAATTATTTGTTTTTGAATGAAAACTTCCTTTGCAGTCACATTGAAATCAGCAGGAAAATGGCAAAAGGTGATTCAAATTTAAAGATGAATTTGATCGATTATCAATGTGTTTGTGTGGATGAGTCTGAGACAGGAGGGAGAAGGGAAAACACCGTGTTACCACCGTATATCTTCACCAGAAATTGTGCTGCCAGACGCAAATTCGAGCCATTTCGATGGTGCTAAAAATAATTATCCTCCTTCCCTTTGGCCGCACCGGTGGTTGCGTTGGTACCTGAAGTTTTCGCTACGCTCTTGCGTAAATGGTGCCGTATGCCTTTATTTTCCCGCGCACGTCCATGCCGTGCCACTCCGCTGGATCCTTTCACTCCCTGCTGCTGAAAAACCAGTGCGCATCACGCACACTCTCGGCAACGGACGCGAGTGAGACCCACTCTGGGAGCAGGATTATCTTTCGATCTTGACTTACGCGCTAACGCGAACCATCCCGGTCGCGCACAAGAGCACCGAGTTACGATTTATGAGTACGGTCGTGAGCACATACCGGCAGACCGGTGGGGAATGGTGCCCAACCACTTGTACGACTGGTCTGCTGCAAGTGTTTATTTCGTTCCTCTCGCATTGTGCGCCGTTTTAATGTCTGGCCCATGCTCAGCACTTTTTGCCTGTTGTTTCGGCCGTCTGTGTCCCCTCGAGTGACACTTGAAACTTAGCAGCAGCAGCAGCAGCATCAGCAGTACACACATTCAAAGGTGGCATAAAAATAATTCCTTCGCCTCTTTTCGACCCCAACCGGTGTTCGGGTGTTACCGGTTATCATATCGATACGATTGGGCCATCGGAAGCGAAAAGTGGTCGAACAATGGTTGTGTGGCGTGGCAATGCACGCGAACGGGTCGTTGAAAAAAATGGGTTGGAAAGGAGTCTCCCCTGCCACCCCTTCTTCAGGTTGGTGGAAGAATATGTTTATTTTTGCCCGCTGCTCGTTATTTCTACATGTTGCGAGAAAAGCGAGAAAAGCACACAAACACACACACACATACAAGCACACCATTCCCCGACAGATTACCTTAACGTTTGGTGCTCAGGGTGGCTAGAAGTCGTTTAACGTGATTTTGCCAATCTTTCCACCAGCTGGTTGAGTCCTTGCCGGGTGGCTAGTGGGGCGAAAGAGAAAGAGCGAGGAGAGCGCGCCCGAGAAAAGCTCATTTGAAAATGTAATAACGGGTTCGGTTCAATTTTCACGCCATTCTGGCACTTGGTCCGTTTGTCTGCTATTCGGTACATTGCCGGGTGACTTACAGTCAAATGAAACTGCACCGTGAGCAGGATGTTTTTTTCTTTATCCTTTCTCTCTCTATCTCTCTCTCTCTCTTTCTCTCTCTACTCTGCCAATGTAAACGTTTGTGGCGCTTATATTGCCTGTTTTTTCTTTCCCCAACCGGATATGGGGAAGGGAGTTGTATTGCACTGCACCTCGTGATGCAACTCGAGAAGCCCCGAGCAGCGCCAAGGTGCCTCGAATGAAACGGGACATTCTGCAAGTGATTCATCACCCGTTTACTCACACTCAACAAACTCGTTTAGTTGAATAAAAAAAAAAAACGAACATAAAAAATCCGTCTAAACTGTCGGTAGTAAAACTGGCTCTCGCCTTTACGAGCATACGAGTCGGTCAAGCACGTCACGGCGAACGGTAGCATATTTTTAAAAATAGTTTCCCCACCCCACCGCCCAGAAACAAATTTTCCACCATCCGGGTCGCGCAAAGCCACGACCCGCCGCGACAATAATTGGCCTAGCCGAAGCTGAGATCTGCTGCAGAAGGCACTCGGAAGGGGGCAGGTCCCGTTTGGGGGCCAAATTGTGCAATGCGAAAAATGTTACTTCGAACCACCCAGTTGCACCATACCTCGCGAGGTTGTGATGCGGATGCGCTTGTGTGTGTTTTTTTTTGTTTTTGTTTTATTTCGTTGCTGGCTGGCCAGATTCTTCTTGCTCGGACTCGGCACCCGTACCGAATAACTCAGTAGCCGGTGCCGCTACTTGCTATGCGTGCCTAGGGCACCCGCAAAAGGTCGGAGCACCGTGCCGGGGCACATTCTCCGAGCGTTGGGTGCATGTTGGTGTCTTTTTTCCGATTCTTCGTTTGGATGAGGGAGGGAAAGGGGGAATGCAAGCACATTCCTCGACCCGCCCGGTCGATTACGGCCGGGAGGATCAATTACTCCCCAAAGGGCAACATCGTTCGCCGGCCAAAAAGTGAAACCCCGTAAGGGCAATGGGTTGAGTGAAATATTTCACCCACAACAAAATAAAAGCAACAATTTATGGAAGTACCCGTTTGCTGTGCTTGTAAATATTGCCCGCACAAAGATATGGTACCGAGGTGGCATATGGTTCATGTATCATCGTTTTGTTTGGGTTTTGTTTGCTGTACGATTTCATCCCGCTTTGCTACGGGTTGCCAAACTTTTGGCCCAACTCCGAGCTTTCAATTCAATGGGGTTGGGTTTTTGTTTTCTTCTGCTTGTAACAACGGGCTCTCTCGGTGGCATCATTATCACACCCCTTATGGTGCGTGTAAATGTAACGGAACCGGGTTACAAAATGGCAACGTCCGAATGTAAATATGCAGCATTTAAAAAGCTACAATTACGATCCCGCCGTCCAATGTCCGAACTCCTCCCGTTGCCATAGTCACCGCGGTTTGTAATTTATGAAACGAAAGCTTCTTGAAACCGTTGCCAATGGTTCATTTAATAGGGATAAGGATTTGCAGCGGCACCATTTGATGGTGCCAACATTTTTCGCTCGGTCGGCACATACATCACGCGTAAATTGTGGAATTACTGTACTCTGTTTGCTTTGGCTCAATTAGTTATCCCTTTTGTGGAGATATTACTATCGGAGCTCTGCGTGATCGAGGATGCTGGAAAGCTTAACCGAGGTGGAAACGGACACGTGCGATCGCATGGAATTGATTTTCCATTCAACTCCCACTTACTAATTCCCTCTGTTTTTTGCCTTTTCAATGGGTACATTTCAGTAACATCTCAACAAAAACCCCAAAACCGAAAATGTTCAAGTCGCACCTGGAAATGATCGGAAGCTACGAGCCCATCAGCAAGAAGGCTCGCTTCTTCAACACCTACCTTAAGTCGCTGAAGGGTAAGCGAATATTTTGGCCTTTTTTTTTGGCAAAAACTTGCCCCCAACTAACGCACCATAATTACCACGCAGGATCCCAAGACATCATGGCCAAGGAGAAGCGCAGCTACAGCTCGACCTTCGAATCGCAGAGCATCTACAGTGACTCGAAATTCGCCTGCGAAAGAGTCAAGTCGCCCGGCTACCATTACAACCCGGTCAGCAAGGACACTTATGGCGTTACGCCGAGAAAGATCAACGCACGCGATTTTTCCGTAAGTAATCCCGCCCTTTTCCCTGTCTTCATGCCCCCTCTCCCCCTCATCACCGTTATCATTTGGGGTCACATTCGTCAGCCGTGGGTTTGCGAGAAGGTGCTCACATACACAAAAATAGACCGAATCTTTAACGAACTAAAGCGAACAGGAACAACACGGTACGGTGAGCTTCGGGTCAGAGGTGTTATCGTTTTGGGGTGGCTAGCGAGACAGATGGACCCAACCGCCCAACTGCCTCACAGGAATGCGTTCAAGGTGATAAAAATAAGTTCAACACTCATTCGGGCTGGGGGAATTTATTTTTATCAAACCCAACACATAGAATCAATTCGGATTGTCCGCGAAGAGAATGGCGTGTTCCTGTAAAGATTTGCAATATATCTTCAACGCTAACGGGCGTGTAGCGTTCGGCACGTGGAAGCGGCTGTGCTCATTCGGGTTGTCATTCAAAACTGTGATAAATGAGCTTCAGCCCAGAAGTTTAGATGGTAGCCGAAGATCAGTTACGCGTACCGTGCGAGAGTGTGCATGAAGGGTGTGGGTCATTCCATCTGCTGTCAGGTTCATTCAACAAACTTCCGAGCGATAATAGCATCAATTAATTTCGGTTTTATCTCTCTTCTTCTTTCTCCCCGCTATGTGGCTGCCTGCATCGGTTTGACGTTCGTGATGGTGCAGCGCTAAATATCGTGTAGCAGTAATATCTTTTTTGTCTTAATGTGTCCCTAAGTTCTTGAACAAGTACTACACCAAGAAAACAAAACATCTACCAATGTAATGATATAGATTTTAACCTTCGAATGACAGAAAAAGACACACCACCAGTTCGAAATCACAGACACCGGTACATAGACCAAGCGAAAGTAAAATGAATACACGCAGAAGCGTTAGATGTTGATAATTAAGTGAGCATGAAAGGTTTTTATGGGTTTCTGCTCATGAGTCGAGCCAGGGAGGAGGTGACTCGTGTGTTCCCGGTGCGAATTATGACGCAAAACGTGACCATTCCCGGCAGGACACACACACACACTCAAGGGTGACAAGATCAACAGCCACACGCGCTGCCCGATAACAACAGCGGCGAGTTTCTATTTCTGTTCCTCGAGAAATGGTTGCAGCACTAAGATACTGCACACAAGAACATACACACACGCACACGTACAAGGACGGACGAACGGCAACAAACTACCAACGAACTCGAACCGCTCAAATATGCAAATTCGATTTATAAAGAGCGAGAGATTGAAGAACCAAATTGAAGACGACAACAATGCATGGACTAACTATTTTCGAACAGCAGCATGAATTAGTAGCTCTAACATCTAAAGCTAGAGATCCCAAAGAGATCCCCCCAAAACAACAAAGATTCAATCGATCAATCGAAAAATCCCGACCAGAGCAGCAACATCAGCATCTCCGGGACATTGGACACTATGGACAACAAACAATCTAAGAACGCCTTTCGAGGAATGGAATGGAAACCCCTTGTAATCACCTGCTGGGAATGCGACCTGCGGAACCTGCAGTCACCCGGTCCCACGGACAGCCAACAACCGGACAGAACCAGAGATAACTGACCAAGACATCTACTAGACATCTACATCTAGAACGAGCGAGTGCGCAATTTTAGCTGCACCAGCTGTACCGAAGTCAGCGCCTGCATCAGCGAAACAAGAGATCCACCCGACCAGCCTGGACGGATGCTGGGTAATTGCACGCAACGCAACCGTGTATCCTGCAAGGAATCTCCCAACAAGCAAAAACACACAGACATACAAAGAAAAGAAACAAACAAAACAAAACAAAACAAAACACTATATTTTTCTTTTCATTTACCATTATGTGTAAAATATTTTTTCTTTTATTCGTAAAGTCAAGGCTGTATAAGTTATGAGAGCGAAATGAATAAAACACCAAAAAAAAGTATAAAACCATCAAAACGGATAACGGTTTAGTGTTTTATTTCATGTAGTCGAATGGGGAGCAATTGGGAGGTTTCGTCGTCTGAGATGAAGAGTTTGGAAGTCTTTCGGTGCTTAAAGTGGTAAAGCGTTGCCATTTAATAGCTTCAGCTGGTTGGCTGCAAAAATGTGGAAAGTGTGGAGCATAATCGCGCCCAGCTTGGGCGTCTCATACACCTACGAGTCCTGCTGTTATCACCACGCTCCATAGTGCGGAATTCCTGGACTTGAAAAATAATTTACACGACTTTTCTTCGACAAGAGCACTAAACGAAGGCCTCATTACTGGAATGGGTTACGAATGAAAAAAAAAAGGTTAAAGCGCTATGAAGAAAGAATTTGCCGTTCCTTCTTTCGCTACGTTACGCTCGGGACAAATGTTGTCTAACGAAGGATTTATTTATTTTTTTTTTTACTCTTAAAATGCAATTATTTTCCAGTCCCTACGAATGTCCTTTACCAGCGTGCATGTAAGCAGCTAGTAGATCCCTACAAATTGCAGCACATATGTGCAGACAGAACGGTTGAAAATTAGAGAGCTTTCCATCAACTGGTGTAACGTTGAGTTGGTAAGAAGTGAATATGTTACAAGCATCAAGCGGCCAAAACGAGAACGCCAACAACAAATCGCAACCATCTTAAGGTAATCACTTTACAAAACTCGTCATATGTCGGCACACATTTCACTCCGACCGGCCAGAAGTTTAAAGCTAAGCCTGTTGCTGCAACGGTAAGCACTTTGCAGCATCAAATATTCATAATGTCAATGTTAGCCATGATGGCGAGCGGGAAAAGAACTGATGGCAAGAAACTTCGTTGGGTTCATGTTTGTGCACCGAGCAGTGAGTTTTGTTGCTCGTTGTTGATTTGCTGCCACGGTTGATCGATCGCGCACCGTCGAAGCGTTCACCTGACGGTATTATGATTTGGGGTTTTGCTGATAAAGTTTGTATGAAGTTTGGCGTGGGTTTGGGTGAGTGAAAGTAGGGCTGTCAAAAAAGCATAAAGGCTTTTACCTAACTTTTGGTGAAATATTTTCAACTCTCATAATAATAATCACTTCTTTTACACGACGTTTCTGTGCTGTAATAAATATCTTTGTTTTCTGTAACATTTTTGGATTTCTTTCATTTTATTTATAGTCCAGACATGACTTGGCGCCGATATCAGTGTGTAAAGATCGGAATTAGTGTCACCTAAGTTCCAAGCAGCCCTCGTACAAAATGACACATTAACAAATGGCATCTTCAAATTAAACAAACCTTAATAATAATTTGTCATAAAAACGTACACATCGAATAATTCCAAAGCAATAAATGAACAAAACCGATTGCAACGCCATCAAAAAGCATAAAGTTAATAATCGAATCCTTTGCACGTGGCACATTAACTCCCAGCGTTCATTGGTCGTCACGTGCGATCGGGGCCACCTGAAACGATTAACCGTTTTACACTCTCCAAAACGGTCGCCCCACACCGGCGAAGAACACGCTCATCTCGTCCGGACTCCCGGTAGCTAACACCGGGATGGCGATGAACATGGAACGATTACGGCAATAAGGCGTCACGGGCAGGATATTGTTGTGCCGTTTTGTGGCGCTGGCGCGGGAAATTGTGAAGGCGTGCCAAAGCTTTCCCCGGTTCCGGCAAATGGCGTACCGGAAGCGGAAATTTGATAGCAGCCGCTGTGCCGTTTGCGGTCGGTGGTAAAACGCCGTGTATGGGCGCTGGAATCGGATGGAAGGTTTTATTGAATTGCACTACTAACAGCATTACTATTGCCTGGTAATAGGGTTTCCTCTCCGTGCGGATAGTTCACCCGATCGTGGCGTAGCTAGTGGTAGCTGTGCGATAAAATAAATGAAGGTGCAGAGTATTGCATTATTCACTTAACAGAACACTAAGCGATGCATAGTTTTACAATCGTGCAGAAAGTATCATTACACTCACACAGCTACGGACGTTTTATTACTTACTCATTTTAATGATAGTTCCACCTTTTAAGTCTTACAACTACAACCCGCTTTTAGGAACGAACAATGTGGAACGTTGTTCGAAGAAAGGAAACAAAGGATGTCATGGAAGTTGCCATCAGATAAAAACCATCAGAAACCAAATTAATCCCAAAGGATGTAAAACTTTCTGTAGAAAAGCACTCATAGATATTAAAGATAGTTCTAAAATGTAACCTTACTACCATCACCATAAGGAACATGTGGGAGTTTTGTTGAAAAATTGAGAGTCTTCTGCCTTCAAGCAACTTTGTATCTATGAGAAATCATAACGAAACTTCCCGAAACCATCACCCGGAAGACGGGTGAAACTCCAAGAAGTTCTCCAAAGTGTGACGCACATGAATAAAATAATAATCGTTTTATAACCAAAGGACATCGGGGGGAAAAAAAGGGATGCTCATTGCTAATGATTAGATACAGCGGATGAAACATTCATCAGACCGGTGCCACTGATTGATGCCGACGAAACGCTAGCCGCTCCCAGCGATGCGAAACTTTTTGATCGAAAGGCCACCTAATGAAATCGTAATTACTTGCCATCTCTGTGGTCTGCGTTCGTATCGCTTCCGGGCCTGCACGACGAAAGCTATGTTTCATCTTGTCAAATGATCTTACCAGAAAACTGAAAACGAACGAAAAACACGCACCCATACGCACGCCTGTCCTGATGGACGTTACCGGTGTTCGAAACGAGCATAATCGAACTTGGTGACAAATGGCACTGAACCTCTTTTTTTGTTGATGGTTTGGTGGGCAGGATATTCTGAAACAGCCCACCCTACTGTAAGCCAGCTGGTTCACATTGCTCCAGCTGTGTATCTGTAGTGTGTCCCATATAGTACAGGATGCCGAAACGGCCCGGGGCAGGTCATTTCGATAAGTGATGCCAAAGAGCAGAAAAATAAGAGGAAACAAAACTCGGACGTGGTTCGTGATGCCGCTGGTAAATCGATTATTTTCCAATCGGCGTCTATGTTGCTTTTCTCTTTTTTTTTACTGTTGGGTTGCTGTTTTGGGTGATCATTTGCTCGCCAAAACGACCATCGGTGGAAGTAAGCGTTAGTGGTAACGTTCATGATTAGATTCTATCGTAGAAATCAATTCGGAATCGTTTGGAATGATAACCATCCCGCCGAGAGAGCTTTTGGACAGAGAACGTCCACAGCGAGCAAGCGATGTATGAAATCGATTTTATTTCTGGTCCAAGATCTCAAAAGAAGCCATTGCGTGGCTGGATAGGCTGTAAGGAACCTCTTCTGGGAACTAATTATTGTACCTTCGACTGGACAATACGGGGGGCTACTGAATGCTTTCGCCACACAGCAGAAGCCGAAGCAATGAGATCGTTTGATGTATCGGTTATGCTGCGGCGGCAGCTCTATTATTCGCCCGTTGGCTGAGACAATAAGCATATCCACATGAGGATGCACTACTTGGGCACTGCCTGCTAGACGTGCAGCCTGTTCTTAAGCTCGCTGCCAACCGTGATAGGTTAATTTCTCGCAAAACACCGTGACAGTACCAATTAATCTTGCTCGATTGTAGAAATTATGCAGCATTTATCAATGCATCGCTTGTGGGCTTCATTATACCGGCTTGCGAAGGTATTTCTCTGGCATTGACAGTTGCTACGTGAGTGCGGTGCATTTGTTTCGCACACAAGCGATTGGTGGGATTTAATGGAAGAGTAGACAATCCATTTCAGAAATATTATCATAAGCAAACTGTACAATACACAATTATTGTGATTTTGGGTTCTTCTTGACATCGCATTGAGAAGTGATATAGGAGCAACATCTAAAGGCAACTAATGTCATGTTATTGTCAATGAAATTAGTAGTGAAGTTAATTATTAAGATACTTTATTCCTTGTGGACAGCGTACGGAAACGAAAGACGATAAAAATGGTACACCCAACAAGAATGGAGCTCTGCTCACCGCAACCGTTTGCAGACCCACTTTCATACACCCTTTTGCGATGTAATCTTTTGTGACACCTGTTAGGAGACAAGTGTAATCAACTTTTGCCGGTTGCAACTTTACAATGGTGACCGCACGGGAAGCGGAAACGGCGAAAGTTTTCGTTTCCCCGGGTGCCGGGAAAGTGGTGAAGCGTCGTCAGACAAACTTTTCACCAACGATCCTCATTTCCGGCCTAGGTCTAGGTCATGCTTTGCCACGCCGTGCGTCCGTGTGTGCGTGTGTTAAAAGTCAACAAATTATAACATTCTCCCGGCAGAATGTGTAACCGTACCGAATACGAGGGTTGTGTAAAATGGTAACCACCCCACATTCCGGAAATGGAGTTGGTTGTAAAATCATACCCGGGTGAGATAATTAAGTGCGATAAAATAAATGGAACGCTGGAGGCATGCGAATACATTTCACTCTGCTCGAGTGATACATCGCTTAGTGCAGATGCTCTAGTGATATGGAGCAAAGTATAATAGATTGGTTATGTATTTTTATTTCATGTGGGAGACGTACTCAAGCTGGGTTTTGAAAGGATATAAATAGGTTTGAATCATTGTGAAAAGTCGACAGAAATATCAAAGAAAATGGAAAAATAAATATTTAGCGAAATGAATTAGGGTTAAAGAAACGTTTCTTAATTTATGAAGGATAGCTCAGGCTTTAAGGCTATGTAAAGGCTTGAAACATAAGGAAAGCTAAAGAGCAATAAGTAAGCACTCAAGCAATGCAGGCAAAGCCTTTCCTGTCAAGGGAAAACTATTACTTTAACCCAAATAATAAACCTTAAGAGCAAACCAAGCAAAGAGCCCGCGCCTTGCGTATATCCTCTCCGGTCCGACACTGAAAGACATTAAAATTGAGAAGTAGATTTAAAAGAAAACTTTTCCCACTTTACGATGCCTTCCGTTGGATACGCGAGCCCGTGAAAGCTCGAAAGTAATAAAATACAGACGATAGAATGAACTGCCATTTTCTTAACCGAACGTCGTCAGCTTCGCGAATTCGCCGCTTCCGAGCACACCGAAGCGCACACGCGGCCAAAGTCGCATAAGCCCGTGCAAGCAAAACCTCACATCGCACACATAGTGTTCGAGCAGACGACTAATCCCTATCTCGGTCGTAAATGGCACGAACTACGCATAAGGCTTACCTTTTAAGTGCGACCTTTCGCGCCCGCTGCTCGCGATCGCACCGATCGGGCCGGCGAAATCGGTTGGAGATTTTCCCACCGCACCAGCCGTACCGACGATGGTGTTGGCGCTTATCGGTGGATTTCCACCACCGCCACTGCTACTGCCGGTCGATGTTGTCTGCAGCGGTAGCAGCAGCATCAAGTGTAGCATGAAATTCGTCACCTTTACTAATTGATGAGCGTGTTCCATTATCACTGGCGGGCGTGTGTCACAACGGCGCAATGGCATCGGGGTTAGATTAGGTACACTGGGAGCACGGCGTTGGAACACCAATCAAGCCAAGATGTTCGTAGCTGGGTAGCAGCGCCCGATTCGGATACCCACTAATAACCTCAACAATGGGTGTCGTACATTTTATGTGGCACCGTTTGTTCCGCTGTAGAGCACTGTAGGGGTTTTTTTAGTTGATTTCGACACAGACGAACGACCGGGCAAAGAAGCGGTTAGGTGGATAATTTCATTCACTTTGGGTCGTACATTACACGAACGAAGCAAAATCCTTTCATGATTTTCTAGCTGGATTGTGGAGTAATGCTTCATGAATTGGAAAGCAGCACTGCGTTGGATGAAAGCGGTACAGAAATTGGGAGAACAAATGCATAAGAAAATTGCTGTTTTAGGTTCGTAATTGCATCAAAAGCGAGATGGTAAGATATCCTTGCAGGTGGATCAACGTTTACTAAGAAAGAGAAGCTTTTGATTCTGCTCAAGCGTCCTTGTATGTTGTTTAAGCGAAGGTAATCTTGCTCAATTAGACCTTGCCTTACATTTGAATATTTGAAACTAATATTCATTTATTTTCAGAACCAAATAATTATAAATAACAATATAAAGTAGGAAAATATTCTGAATAAAATATTAAATTTCAATCTTAAAAATTAATCTTCAATAATTGATTTTGTTATGATATAATAACATTTCCATAATTTGGTCACTTATAGGCTTTAGCTCAAGCTTATGACGAAAATATGTACAAGACAGCTAACATTAATATTAAATTTTTATTTTTTTCATTACTACGGAAAGTCATATATATTAGCTGTTAGGATATATTTGAAATAGCTTTAATCGTTTGCTAAAAAATCTAGAGGTCTTTATGCGTTTTTGTCGCTTTCAAAACGCTAACTCAAGCTTTTTTTTTATCTCATTTAAACAAACACAATTTCTATTCCTTGTCGGACACTGAACCATCAATGACAAATTGCAATATCGGGCTGTGTTCTGCATTTTTTACATTCCCAACCGTTAGCCCAACACGGTTCTATGCAATTTGCAATTCGCATTTGAAACGATACAGGTTGATAGCGTGATCCATTAATCATATTATGCTGTATGCTAATTAAACATATCCGTCACCGCATCAATAGCGGTGCTGATACACCATCCCGCTAATATGCTTTTAATTTTCACCTCACTCACTTTGCATTCCCGGGCACAACTGCGATACACTTACGATGCAACTCGTTTATTACAGGGCCACATCATCAGCCCGGCACATTGGGAGTCGGTTAGAATCACGCTCGATTTAATTAGCATATTACACAAAACGAGCTGCTAAGTCACGGTACAGACACCAACGGCTTGGACCATACTGCTCCCAGCATGCCACGAATGACCGATCGGTCCAATTTGCATCTCATAAACAAGAAAACGATGGGCTCCGTACACCGGCTTCTTCACCAGGTTTACTTTTTCCATAACATCCTGCCAAACGTGCACAGTAAAAACAGTGTATCTTTTCCCCCGAAATTGGACACTTTGATCGTAACCGGAAGCTTACGGCCAAGCTTTGTTGTTTGAAATTATGCCACATCCGGTGGCATACCGCTACCCAAAACCGAACCGAACGAACGATAATAACCAAACGCTTCGTCAACACAGCGCAAAAGCGACACGAGCGTGAGCCGTTTCGCGATGCCGTACAAACGTAAACTAAGCAGGCAGATAGCAGGAAGGACACTGCCAACCGTGCCAGCATCCTTGGCAGCGCACGTTCCAGCTCGGTGCGCTAGCTTCGGTCCCCATTCGGGTGGAGTTCGGTACTCGTAAAGCAGGGAAAGGAGCAAACATTCCGATCGGTTAGTCGATACCGGCGATACCGGGCAGCGGCTGGGTTGCTGAAGAATTGTGCCGCGGAGCCAAATTCCGAGCATCGAAACCGAAAACTCCCCAATAATATCAACGCACCGAGCTGAATTCGCAAGCCAGACCGGGCCGTGTTCGCACGCCGGATAGAGTTTTAATCTGCACCGTTTGCACTCGGCATGCGGGATGGTCCCAAACCCTCCGGGTTTGCGGAATCTGGGGTGCAATTTTTCAAATTACTCGTGTGGCCACGGTACGGCACGGTGAGCCGTTGTTTGGCTAATGCAGCTTAGGCGGCTGCCCAATCGGGCGGAACAGTACAGCCCGTCCGATGCATCGCCTGGACCTGGAACCTGCTTATTCCTGAAGGAGATAAGTTCCAGTCGGAACGATTCCAATAACGGAAGCAGTTCGTTTGTTACGGAACTTTTGTCGACTGCACACGCGGCATGTGAACGATAAATCCATAAAGCTCTCGTGTGGAGCTATAGAGAAGTTTATCAAATGTGGTATAAACGAATAAACATATGAGAATTGGTCTAATGTTCCAAGAAATCACCGACCAACTTGAGTGTGGGAAAACGATGAGTTTTTAATTTAATTCCAAGCTCCAACTGTAACTTTACAGATGAAACAAATCTACCGTGCGTTGGTGTAGGTGGAAGATCAAATTACGCTTCGATTGAAATTCAATCCATTCGGGATTACACCTTGGGATTACAGTCATTTCCAACGGCAAAGCTTCAAAGTGTTGCCGTTGCTAAAAGTCCATAAAAACCGAACGAAACCAAGCTCCCATCGTAGTGTGTACCCTGAGGGAGCACGTGGAAAGTAATTTTATGAAAATGATCTTCTTTCAAACTGGCTAAATTAGTGGCTAATGATAGTATGTGTTTGGTTTGGCTTTAATCCACACTCGTGGTAATTCCCACTCGACGTATGGCTGTTACAACTGCTTGCGCTAGCGTTATTATCTTTTCAAACATTTGCCGTTCTAATGGGAGCAAAAAAAAACAATACAAACCACATTGAAAGAACAAAACCGAGCACGTTAATACGTGAGTTTGTAGCATTACTTTTACACCGCTTGCTAAGGTGCGCCCCGTCACAGGGTGGCGAATAGAGATATTCCCAGCGAGGCAGTGTAACGCACAGGAACGTCGTCGAATGAACGGTTTCAATTTTCCGCGTATTTCAATTGTACTCGCATGAGCAATAAAGCAAACTTTACGGCTCCGCTCAAGTGTTGGTGACGTTGTTTTTAAGTTTTCCAGCCATTTTCCACGTCCCGAAGGGGTGGTTTTTTTTTCTGTTCTTCCTTTCGCTGACGAAAATAATGCGCGAAAGAAGAAGCGTCGAAAAGTCAAGCGGAGAAGCGGCAAAGAAACACCACACGTTTCCACTCATGTGTTGCCGTTTCGCGTGTTTACAACGGAAGTTACAGAAGTTTGTTGTTTGCTTTCTTGCATGGTTGTGCTTTTCCCGCTTTGTTTTGTTTACTTTCAATTTTCCGTCCGTGGCGGCTTTGTTTTTCGTAGATGGAATTGTAACATGCCATGTACAAAATATGTCCTAGCCCCATTTCCTTCATTTCCGTTGGCCTACATTCGGTATCGGTTCGTTCATTGCACACGAAAAGGAAATTACAGCATCTTCCGGGTGAGCGTTTTTGTTCGCGTGCTGCTTCGACTTCATTTACCATTTACCCACCATCGTTCGGCTAAGTGCCGGATGGTACGAACTCAGGCCGGTGCTGACGCGACCGTCGTTTTACCCCTTTTTGGCAAAACATGCAAGATCTGGAAGTGAATTTAACGACCATTCAGACCCGTGCAGCTTTGGATAAGTGTGAACGGGATGGTCAGCAAGATTACACATTTGATGCACACACCGCCGATCTGGGTTGGGCGGTAGATCTTCCTACTACATTTCGGCGATCCCTGATATCAGTTGGTCACGCTGACTGCAAGCCAAACACCCCAGACACACATTCGTGGACAAATCCCACAAATCTATGGAGGATATCCTGTCGTTCATGTGCCAAGTGTAGTCAAGATCATCGGTAGAATGCTGCTTTTTGGCGCCCGTTATCGATTCGGAATCGAAAACCTGGAGCACACTCGAACAAGCGGTGGCTCGCACAAAAAAACGAAGCGCCACGCTCCGGCTAGCGTCGCGTGAAATGAGTCGAAACGAATGCCAAACGGGCACCGGGACGACGACAACTCTCTGCCGAAAAACTGCTTGCCGGCATCGACGATGCCGTAGTCGTGCGGATTCTTCAAACACTGCTCGCTCCTGGCGTTTGATTTCTGGCCGTGTGCAGCCATGTGCGAATGTTACTTTTTCACGGCCGATGACAATGGGCTTTCAGTGTTCTGGTGCAAAGAAAAAAAAGCAGGATTTCCCGTGCCATTTCGGGGTGAAGCAAGAGCAATCCTGAAATTTGGTGACTCTTTCGAGCTAAATGTCTGTGCTGTCTGTGAGTGTAGGTTCTGTGTGTATGTTTGGGTGATATCAGAGCTGGAAAACGAACTCCTTCCAAACACACTTCCGTCTGTTCCGTTCCCGGAAGGACTTGCAAGATGTCTGCCCGGCTCTGGGTTGTGTGATTTGCTTACCGGTGCTGTGCCAAACTCACGACAAAGCTCTGTCAGCGAAATGGACACGTTGAGACAGCACGACGATGGCAAACCCGTTTCTTCAGATCGTATCGTCCCAGCACCCGGTTGCTCACCCGGAAGGTGCAAAGCGTCTGCAATTCATATGTATACGGACCATTCGTTAGTGTTTGGCCGGGGTGCGTGCCCATGTTCAAACGAAAACGGTCTGTACGTGCCCGACGTGGATGGTTGCCATTGCCCATGGTTACAGATCTTTTTCTTTCGCCATTTTCGCCAAAGCACAGGATGTTTACCTTTCCCGGGGGCGGTCGACTACGAGGACGAGTTGAATTTTTTAAGCCCTCCGGTACGTGTTGTTCTACAACATTTCGATGTAGCTGGTGCTGTTGCGTCTGTTAAATTGCAGGATTTGAGGAACCAGATACACACGGTTTGTTAACGTTCCGGGCCACCTTCTAATGGGCAGTTGGGCTGCTTTGTGTTTCTTTGTGTAGTAGAAAACATCCACTGTTGAAAGCACGTGTTGCTCTGGTCGGAAATCAACGAGAAAAACATTTTCCCTCCGCGCATGGAAAAAACACGTGACGAAACAAATCAAAGTTGTGCACAGCTGGTCGCAAAGGCAACTGCTCGAGGATATTTATGTGTCCCTATTTTTATCATATTCTAAGCCTGCGCCTAATGATGCAAAGAGTTTAATTTCAACCCAACACATGTGACGTGATGCAAGTAATTTCGGTGAATATTAAACGCCCCAGAGCAATGAGTGAATAAAGCCATCAAGAAATGGCCATCCTGTAGTTCGAAAAGAAAAAGTCTCTCCTTTGAAAATCACGTGGTGGCATGTTGTCTCTTTTAAAGATATTGTTAAATTCCTTCTGCCCACTCTAGTGTGTGCTCATAAATTGCAACCAACTTCTTTTCGTTGCTGCATCACTGCTTTCTGATTTAGAAAATGGAAGCCATTACGATCCGATTGCTCCCTAATGCGGTGGGGCTCCCGTACGCCTCACAGAAACTCAATGTTGCATCCGAACACTGTCCTGACGTTCTATCCTTTCGCCGGGATTTGTGCAATGAATTATGAGACAATGCGTTGACTTCGGCAAAAGGATAAAGCTTTCTAAGCATTTTACCTGGCAGCGTGTAGCGACCATACGTTTGCGTGAGGCAAGGCTACCATCGGTTAGATCATTCAGTTCAGCACAATCCCCGAAAATATCCGCAAGCATGGATAACTTTTCCTCAAACGAACGAACAGCCGAATTACGGACACGGGTGGGAGTTTGCAACAGTCCTGCAGCTATTGGTCAAACATGGTCAGGTTGCGAGTTTCGCATGGTTTGTGGACGGTTTTGAACGTCGAAAAAGTTTAATGAACCCACAGTTCCTGCAAGTTAGTCTTGAAAGGACGCACCAACATGTGTTGAATTCTAATACGATTTACCACAATTAGAAAACATTGAATCGATAGGACGTATGCACCGGTTATGATGTTGTTTAAAACTAACTTTGTTTTGAATCATTTTCAATTAAGATGTAAGTTACGCTTTTTTCGTTTTTTAATTAATTTATAAAATTTGGTTCCTGTGGTAGAGAAGGTATCAGTCAAGCGAACCGTGTCCCAAGTGTCAGCGGCGGATCAAACGGTAGGCGGAGTAGGCGGTCGCCTAGGGCCTCGCCGTGTTGGGGGCCTCAAAAAATTTGTGCCGATTGTGCGATTTTTGAAAATTTTCCAACAAAGTTAATTTATAGCAAAAAAAAAATAATTTACAAGGTAGAAAATTGATCAAAAATATCTTCCTTGGTTATATAAAACATTTGTTTCTATGTGATAAATTAAATGCAGAGAAGAATATCGACTTTGTGACTTTAAAGTAAAAACGAAATTGCACCAGTACCAGGACACTAATTTTCCCGTTGGTCGAGAAAAATTTCTTCGAAAACTACCAGTTTTTGAATGTATAATACCAGGAGAGCATCCACGGAAGAGGTAGCACCTAGTACAGCAGTTTTGGTCGAAAACCGCCGAAAAGTATGCAATGTTTAAACATTAACTTTCCCGTTTGGTCGTGAAAAATTTCTTCGAAAACTACCAGTTTCCGAATTTAAAGTACCAGGAGAGCATGCACGGAAGAGGTAGCTCCTGGTACTGCGCCGTAAGGTATGCAATGTTTATACACTAGGTATGCGCCGTAAGGTATGCAATGTTTATACACTAACCTTGCAACCAACTTGCAATGCAAGTTTGGTGCATGCAAGAAACTTGCAGCAAGATGGCGCGCAAGATGGCGCCCAACTTCGTACTTGCATGCAACAAACTTGCATACAAACTTGCATACAAACTTGCATGCAAGTTTGCATGCAAGAATTTGCTTGCAAGAACTTGCATGCAAGTTTGCATGCAAGCTTGCATGCAAGTTTGTTGCATGCAAGTACGAAGTTGGGCGCCATCTTGCGCGCCATCTTGCTGCAAGTTTCTTGCATGCACCAAACTTGCGTTGCAAATTGGTTGCAAGGTTAGTGTATAAACATTGCATACCTTACGGCGCAGTACCAGGAGCTACCTCTTCCGTGGATGCTCTCCTGGTATTATACATTCGGAAACTGGTAGTTTTCGAAGAAATTTTTCACAACCAACGGGAAAGTTAGTGTTTAAACATTGCATACCTTTCGGCGGTTTTCGAGCAAAATTGCTGTACTGGGTGCTACCTCTTCCGTGGATGCTCTCCTGGTATCGGCAATCTGAAAACAGCTGGTTTTGTATGGAATTTCGTACCAGCTAAGTAGTGGCGTTATGGTTCTCCTTAGCGCATACAAACGTTTATATATAGAGACTAGCTTACTAGCCCGTTTACAGGGCTACGCAACAGAATTCTGAGATGTACGCAAGGGAGCTTTCTTTCCGAGACTTTGCTGGTGTTGTTACATCATGTTTGAAGTACATCTCCCTAACACCGATAATGGCCTAACACCGCCGTAGCAAAATTATGGGCCCCCCTTGAAAAATTCCGCCCTGGGCCTCCAAGGGGATTGATCCTCCACTGCCAAGTGTGAAGGAGACAAAGTAGACGTATTATAAAAAATGATCAAAACATAAACATTAGTACACTTTCAGGTAGATAATCAAAAGTGCCTTTCAGTATAATGCTTCCTACTAATCAGATTTATATCGTTTTTATTGGAAGAGCGCATTAAAACCAACCTTCACTGAATGGCTAATCTAATTTGCGTTAAAAATCAACAAAACAAACGCTTAATTTCATGATAAACTAGCTCATCAAAGAACCAATGTTCAGCCATTTGATTTTTAGTTCCTGTCAATACATCACCCCACTACCTGCTGGATACATGCTTTACATCCCTCCCAGAGCAAAACATTTTAATGGATGATTTTTGCGGGTTAACAACATTTCACCAGCATCTTAAAATATTCGCCAGATCTTTCCGATGTGGCGGTCGGCAGCCGTGTTTAGTAGCCAAGCGATTTCGTGCGCGTTTCTCCCGACTACACACCGAAACGGAGCAACTCTCGGAATCACTGACAGAAGCTGGTTGATTAATGAACTTCGCAGCGTACTGCACCACACTATCTTTGCCATCGCTTGCCCGTACACTGCCAGTGCCAAACTCCCCATCCAGCAAGATATGAATGCTGGTGGGGTTTTACGGGTTAAAGGGAAAAATGCTTTCCACGGAAAGAAAATTACCATCGGTACGGTTTCAGGCGCCAAAACAGCGCGTTTCTACCCGCCCGAGGGATGCTTCCGTCCGTTTTGGCAGGGTATGACGTTTAGGGGCCAATTAAAGTTCACCCGCTGAAAGCATTTCACTGTTTTCCTTCACAAGAGTTTGCGATGCAAGAGTGAAGTTTTTTTCTCCTTCTTTAACCGCCAAACTTATCTCGCTCTCTCCGTCCTTTACGGTGCATCCGATGACCAGCCGTTGATGCAAACGCGTGTAATGTGACTGGGATGGTCCGTGTGTTTGTAATTTTATGATGTTATGATCAGTGAAGGAGAATCAATCTGTCAAATTAAAACCGTTTTTATTAATTATCACTGATGAATATGAACATAAACCCAATACAAATGCTAGTCATTTCACAGAATACAACGGAAACATGATAACTTTCACCAACTGGCATTGTACGCATTCAAGGAAGATTGTATTGTATTTGGTCTGCTTTCGCTTTGCGGAAATAATTACTTTTTCCAATAGCAACCACCAAAACCAAACTCTCTGGACTGGCTCAGAGTGGATGTGATCATGTGCTGTGATTGTGATGGTTAATAGAATGAAAATTAAATCAATTGTTCCATTTGTTTTGTAGCTTTTTGCTGCAACTGTATGAAAATCAAAATTTATAATTCAATTTTTATTTTCCAATTTTCTAAAGATGATTTAGCTGAAGTCTTTGCTTTGTCTTTGGCTGAAAATTGAATAATGCATTAGATAAGTTACGATAATTAATTCTCTAATTTATTGTAAAAGTACGAAGTGACATTTAATTGAATAAAGAAGCCATTTGTTACAATTTCTTAAAATTTGTGAGATAATTTAAGTTTATTATCAAATGGCTGTGCCAGGCGTAATGAAACTGCTCTGCGCTTTTGCAATGTTCCATAATGCTGGCTAACCTTCCCGTCGTTTCGATGTACTTCTATGCAGTACATCTTCGCTGTAACTTGGCACTGTCTACCAGTTATGAGTTCTGTCGCATGTTTATTGAAATTCCGGCCGTTTTTTTCCCCCTCATGTGCAATAGTGCTTTGTGTTGATGCGCATTGCATTGCTTCCTACCAGCTGCAAACTCTCGTTCTATGTGCATTGGCCATGTTTACTATCCTCACTGGCCATGTATCGTCGTCCTAGAATGCCAGCAGCAGCGTTACTTGTGATCTGTCTTCTGAAAGCCGGATATATTCTCCGCGAAATCCATATAGTCCAGCTTTTCCAGCAGCTGCCCTTCGTCGTTGAGCTGGGGGCCGCGTGTGATGGCCGCATCCGCTACTGCATCTTTGGCTTCGGTCAGAGTGAATCGATCACCGTATGTTGTTATGTCGTGAATAAAGCTACAAACAAACAAAATCAAAAAGGAAAACCAAACAGTGGAAATGGAAGTAGATGCAAGAAAAAAATCGACATTAAACAAAATCAGCTAAAAATACTAAACAAAGCAGTGGAAATTCGATGCGAAAAATTCGAATCCCTTGCAAACAACAACCCCACTGCTGGCTGGAATCGGTTGCTGGCCTGGTTAGCCTCCGGGCCGAGTGGCCTTATCGGGCGGCAAGCCCTAGCGATCACATTTCACCATGCAAGCTGCCGGCGGAGCAAAAGTTTTTTAATTAAACCCCATTTTCCGTACCGCTTTTGGCAAACGGTTTCGCGCTCGACCTAATTCGTCGTATCGACCCAGCACCCGTCCCCCAGCACCCGAACTAAGACGCCTTACCGTTCCTTGTCGATGAAGCCCGTGTTGGCCTTGTCCCACATGCGGAATGCACCGACCATAACGTCTTGCGGTGCTAACCCGTTGGCACGTTGCAGCATCAGCAGCAAGAACACGTCCAAATTGAGCGGTTGCACTACCTGAAAAATCATGAAGCACCACGGGCTGGTTAGGGATGGCAAGAATTTCCTGGGCAACACTCGAAAGTCGGTCTGTAGTCGGTCAGGGAGCCGAATTTGAAGATTTTAATTGAGTTCGTGTAATGGGCAGCGTGTCTTTTCCGTCCGGTGGTGGACACACGGGCGGCGCATGAACCCTGCCCCCGATTGCAGGAGGCACTACAATTTATTCTATCTGGTCCGTGGTTGCGCCACAGCGCCGTAAGCCGGGCCTTGTGTTGGGAGATTATTTGAATTTCAAATGGACTCATTTTCCACCGGTTTACATCGGGACCGGGGCATCCGGGGCGATGAACACCGTTATGGAGCGTGAGTTGTAAATGGGCAAAACGGAAACTTCTTTCAGACTATGCTAATGACGGTAATTCTTGCTCATTTGTTTCCTTATCCTGGTTCGGTGAGTGAAAATCAGGTTATAAGAAGCCTTTTTTTTGTTGCACAACGTGCAATGACTGTTGAACGCTGTGGCACTGTGCCGTTCAGATAGTGTGTGTGGCGTTAACATTTTCTTGTCAGTGGAAAAGTTGCGTTGCATGAATATATCCTTTCTTATTGAAGAGAAAACGATACGAAGGCAGGTAGGTGTACATTTTTCCAGTAAAAAGGTTGTGGCTTTAAGTCGCATTCTTGAATCTACCTGATAATATCTCTCAAAATAGAATTCTTCACTCATTCTTCACTCAATTCTACGCATAATCATTTAATACTCACCCCGTCGAACATTTGATCAATGTCGTACTCGGACTTATCCACACCGAGCGTTAAGAATGTGTTTTTCAAATCCTGCTCACTAATCACTCCGTCACCATCGAGATCGAACAGGCAAAACGCTTTCTTCAGCTCGTACACCTTCGGTTGGTTAAGATCCTTTAGAAAATCCATCGCCTTACAGAAACCGCCGACGACTACTCGCCGTTCGTTCGCGCACTATTGACGCTCTGCATAACCGAGGGAAGGAGTTTTTATAGTTTGTGGCATGCAAAAAGAAATGATCGCCGAAGATCGGCAACGCACCTGTTCTGGCAGTTCTGGAGCAGGAGAAATAACTTTCAAACCACAAATCATCGTTCTTATCAACATCAGCTAGCGGCGGTAAATGATCGCATACATTGAAGAGGGTAGGCAATTAAGATGTTTTTCGGAAATTTTTAATGAGATGGAATTCCGTACCATGCCCACTAATCGAAATAGTACATCAACGTTCTGCGCATGAGGATGGGGGATGGGTTTTATTGAGAGTAATGACACAAATGTTTGATGACTTAGTTGGTAAGGTAGCATTGGCGATGAATCAGCTTCTTGCAGCACCGGCGGCGGCGGCGGCGGCCTTTCGTTCGGTTGCCTCCTTTACTACGTTGTTTAGTCGCTGGAAACGATCGATCGCGGTGTACAGGAATTCGGCCGCCCGCTTAACCCGCTCGGGTGTGACCTGTTCGCCCACCGTTTGGGCGATCTCCTGCGCGGTTTCCTGAGCACCGGTGAGAAACTTTGCGTTGCGGAACGACAGCGTACAGAATGGGGTAAAGAAACAGGTGAGCGACGTGAGGATCGTACCGAAGAACAGTACGCCAACGGAACCGACCAGCACCGACACTAGCCGGCCAACGAACGTGACCAACGATCGGGCACTCGGAAGTAGTGTGCGCATCGAGCTGAGCAGTGACGGGGCATCCTTCTCTACCGTGGCGGGAATGAGAAACCCTTCGAATCCACCGGTCGGGATGGCAGCGAACGCGGTGGCCCCATCGAACGGAGCCCCACCGAAGTAGGGCGTCGCCGGGTACGGATGTCCGGTGTACGAGTGCACATACTGCTGGACGGCATCCTGCGGCAGAAACTTCTGGTACAGGGACGGATCGTACGCGGGATTCTCCAGTTGCAACGGTTTCTCTAGCGTTCCGAGCGGTTTAAGCGCTTGCTGTTGCGCCTGTTGTGTTTGCTGGCCTGCTTGTTGTTCGGACTGGGCCAACGTGACTCCGAACAGCAATAGTAGCACAATGTACGTCATCACATGCGCGACACAGTAAACTTTTCGTCCGAAAAAACTCACACTTGCACTTCTGCACTGGGCCAAGGTCTGCTTTCAACTAACGCCTGTAACCCGCCTATCCTCGTCGTCTTATATGGAAGCATCGGCCAAACAGGCAGCATCTCATCTCGCACCCGAGGAAAGGAGGCACTCATATTCCAGGAATCCCCGGCGAGCGATAAGGTTTCCGATGGTGAACGATTTACATTGGTTTGCAATTAGCTTTGACCAGCTCACGGAATCGCCCACAGTTGCCGGGTGTCGTACAGTGCAAAAGCATCGCCAAAGAGAAGACTGTGAGCATAAGAGTGGGACAAGGATCAAAAACAAAGCAAAACAAAAAAGGTGCGTTACTATCTACAACATCCTGCCCCGAATGCTGATAATGTGTCTAATGGGTTTTCGAAAATCCATCATTTGCACTACCATGTCCTGCAGATCCTGTTGCAGGTGCAGCCACCGAAAGTCGATTGGAAATGGTTCCCGAACAAAATGGAATGTGCGATAACACCCTGGCAGGTACGCTTCAAAACTTTCCATCCGTTGCAATGTGTCCTTTTTGGTGGTGCAAATACCATCCGGTTGCTGGTACCACGATCGCCACGGTGTCCTTTTTTGCCCTTCGGGTGTGCTTTGGTCCGAACAGCTCCGATTTCTTTGTCTCACTCGTCACCATTTCCTGTCCGTCCCGGTGCGTCAAGAGTGTCAAAAGCATAATCGAGGTGCAATATTGAGTGTGTTGACCGTAAACTTCGGTGTACAACCCGCTCGCACGGGAATGCCGTGTGTTTTGACGACCCGTTCCAGTCATTCATTTGGCATTCGACAGTCACAGCTTCTCTACTACCTGTTTCGGTTTCCTACACATTTGTATCATTCTGACCTGTGTTAATGCGAGCAAAGTGGATTATCTTGTAGGTTTGCTAGTTTGGAAGGATTTTTTAAAGATCCTTTTTGCATTCTGGATCTATTTTTTGTCTGATGTTCTTTTTGTTCTAAGAAAAGTTTGTGAAGTTCTGTTTCATTCTTATTCTTGTAAATTTCTTCGAAAGGTAAACATCACTTTAGTCGAAATGTTTGTACCGTTAATTTGTTTGATATGATTTATTTAACAAAATATAGCTTTCGTCAACAAATTGCCTACAAACTAAGCGTCGAATGACGGTTTGGTAATGATTTTCGCGAGCACAATGCTTCATTGCTTATAGAAAAGTTGGGGTTTTTCCCGAAAAATTGGCGTTCCACTACTGCTTCAGCTTCGAACGAAACAGTCCCGCTAACGTTTCGGCCCCGGTTTCGTTGATCTCCTGGTAACCGTGACCCTGCAGCTCATCCTTACACTTCTGCAACCAGGCCCGGACACGTGGGTAGGGATGCAGATCGAACTGGAATGCTTCTATTTGCGACACCGTCACGCACAGCGCAATGTCCGCTATCGTGAAGTGGTTAGCCGCCGACCATTGGTACTGTTTCAGCATTGCTTCGAACCAACCGAGCGCTTCGCCTAATTTTGCCTTCTTCGTTTGGTCTAGATGTGCACCGAGCTGGATGGTTGGAAACTGGTTGGGTGTGGAGAAGGCGGAACGGAAACAGCAGACACCGGTAGAATAAATGTTAGTTTACAGTATCAAACGATTGGATTGCCGTGCATGCTTACATAGTAATCGACGACCCGTTGGTAGAGTGTGCCGAGATCGAAATGCAGCCGCTGATCGACGATGGCACGGGAGCGGAAATCCTTCGGGTAGAGATTCTCGTCCTTACCGTAAGCTGACACCAAGTACGATAGAATAACTCGACTGGAAAGTAATTTAAAGAAGGCAATGAGATTTGTATCAACAAAGAGAGAATATTTCCTACTGAGATAATTTACTTCTAACACAATTTCGTCTTCAAGTCGTGCTATTTTCCTAAGTTTGCTTTGCATAATAATCAAGTCTCAAATTATTTTTAGATTTCAAATCAAATTATTTTCCTTAAAATGCAAGTAACTTTCGTTCAAAAAAATCAGTTCTGATGTTCTAAGTGGCTAAAAAAAAGTGATTTTCAATCAACAATTTTAACGCCACTTGTCGTATCATTATTTCGCTGGTGGTCTTAAGTATACTTTATCTTAATGCACTCATCAATCTAATGTACGTTTTACTCCACTCCTGAAGGTAATCAACTAAATTATGATGCATTTTACAATGGGGAAAGGGTTACAAATATGAGGTCAGCTGCATACGACGATGAGTACCAGCCGTATGGTATGAATGGTATGGTATGGTGTTCAAATAGTCCTCAACACGCACACAGGAATACTTCATTCAATGGCACGCTTGACATTTTCAACTGTTCGATAATGCATTAAAATTATTCCTCTGCCCATCTATAACGACACAACTTCGAAAGTGAAGTCTGGAGGGTTGAAACTCACACATACACACAACAACCCATCTAATGTCAACACTTCGTCTTCATTGTGTCCCCGTTGTGCACGCTAAGGATAACGAATGGGCATTCCATTAATAATCATTTACAGCTGGATCTTCGAGTTCAAAGGCACCCGCGAATGGGACTTTTTCCGAAACTTGTACCATTGTGATTTTCATCGATGTGCCGTGTTTCCCACGCTTACAACGCTCTTTTTATTTTGCGACCCCGCATCACGTGCACGGTCCGAAATAGATCAAACCGCGTAGGTGAAAATCCAATAAATACACGCACACGGAAGGAAAATGGAAAAACTCCGATAAAATACACACATACAAACACAAACACACGCGCAAACATTCACGATACGGTAGCAGCAATCGAAAATGATAAGAAAAACACATCACGCACTACCTTGGACGAGGTGCAAGGTTTACGTTTAGGCTCGCCCTTTTCGAGTGCTCGAACAGAAAACGTTGAACAGGAACAAGTACTGGAGCGGCTGGGCAAAATCGATAACCACGCTAGTATTGCTTACCTTTCCCACAGTATCAGCCCGTGATCGTCCAGCGTCGGTATGCAGTGCTGGGGGTTGAGTTCCACAAAGTCTGGCTTTAGCTGTTCGCCCTCCATGACGTTCAGGGCCTTTAGTTCCAGCTCGACGCCGATCATTTTGGCCAGCAGTAGCACCGATCGGCACGGAGGCGACGGTGGCAGATAGTACAGCACCGGTGTCATTGGACCGCGCCTGCAACGGATGCGATCGAGAGGCGATATCAACAACGTATCCCGTGCTAATTACACTTTCATATTCGTGCAATAGCTTAGCCATCGTGCCGGTTCCGTCTGGACCAACCTCTTCGGAGGGCAAGGATTGGGTGGGGGAAGGGGAATGGGGTTCCGGGACCATCAACCAAGGCAAGGATTAAATTAACGACCAGAACAACAGCAACGACAGTGCGGAAAGCATCAACGAGGACACGAACGTTATGCTGCACGCACCGGGCTAATCACCCAATTAACGTTTCCGATTACCGCTTCCGGCACACTTACTTGACAAATTTGGATTGTATCACGGCAACACTTTCGATGCAGTTACCCAGCTTGACGGTGGTGGTGGTTTTTCTCGTTTCAACCGTTTACAAACCAGCGGAGAAGACCATCCAGAGCAACGTGGTTCGAGCTGTAGGACCAGGCTGCCAGGTCTTGTACACCTATCGCTCTATCGGCACTCCAGCCAGCGAACGTTACGCATCGAACGTGACAACCCTGCCAGCCACCCAAAGTGTGTCCGCGTGAACCGTGCACCGAGAAGCCGAACAAATACCAGCCCGAAACGATGCCGGTGGCCTTGCTTTCGCAAAGATTCCCAGGATATTTTAAGCAAACCTTGGTCCCGCTTGGTCAACGCTGTCGCCCGCACCGTTTCGGGAGCCGTTTTGCTTGAGCTGTTGCTAAAATGTGGCACTGTCCACTTGGGACCGTACTGCTGCACGTAATGGGGTTTTGTCGAAGGTATTTCCACCCCTCGGTTGAAGTTCCAGCAGGAACGCACGATGCGTCGTTGTGTCACTGCAGAGTCGTTGGCCCTTTGAATAGCTTCCGCAAATAACTCCGTGGATAGACGAATCGACCTGGCACCGCGTAACAACACTCACCGGACGATGGAACGGAACTGAACCGACGGTGGAACGTGGACACGGTCGACTTTAGCGCATCTTTGCCAGTCCACCGTTACGACGCGATTGCAGCAAACAAACACCGTTCCCGGGTATTGTTGGAACCGAAGCAAAGGAATCGGGTTGTGCACGTGCATGCAATGTATGTTACGGCGGTAGCCCACATTTGTCGATACCTGCCCATTGCTTTCCCCAACCTGAACAGGTCGAGCCCTTTGAGGAAATCAGTGCCACACCGGTGTGGTGGCGGCGGTGGTGGGACCTGTTACTATGGTACGGTGTTTTGTTATGGTACCTCAAGGTTCGGAATCCGTTGCCTAGGCGAGTGGGTAGCAAACTACGTTTGCAAACCGTTCGTCATCGTGCGAACTTGACGGCTAGAACGTATGATTTCCGCGTGTCGTCACTAGTTTGGGTGCTAGTACGGTACGGCGTACATTGTACAGGGTTACGTCGAGCGCATCGAATTTCCCTCACTTATATATCTGTTTTAGTTCGTTACTGAAATATATCTAACTCAGTACATCGTTCGATATTGTTAGAACAAATAATTCAGTTGGAGCCCAACATATCTTTCACAATTCTAACATTTCCAATATTGATTGAGCACACACAGTTCGTAATATAGTTCTAATTTGAATTGCTCGGGAAAAGCACATTGTAAACAATCAGTTTATGTTGATTTACACAACAAAAATACATCAGTCAACCACTGTTCGCCATTACGTCACCGAAGTTCCCCATCCATTCTGGTGGTACACCCTCAACCATACCCTTCTTCATAGCAGTACCGCAGAATGTAGTACAAGTGCGAAATTGCGATAATTATACTGCTGGTAATACATAGTACAATCCCGTGCCGACCCTTGGTATCATGCTAGGTGTTTTGTATAGGTTTTGTTTCGGAAATTGAAGCTTATCACCCAGTGGTCGACCCATAATTACTTGTGGTGCAGGTATGCTGCATTCATGCTTCACGTGCTCTATGCACTAGTAACGGTGGGAGCTAGAAATGGTCGTTATGGAATAAATGATGAAGTCAATAGAATTTTCGATAATGTTGTATTTTTTTTTATTTTGAATGCAATATGCTACGTCATCCTGGGGTGATGCAGCAGAACTGGAGAAAACACATGTTTGATCGTGTTAATGAAGCAACGTATGCATTGTATGCGATCGCACGGTTGAAGAGTTTACAGCCGAATGGATAATGATGATGCTTGTTTTCTAGGCGCTGTATGAAACAGTTTAACAACTCCGCACTATGATGAATGAAGCTTTTTTATGCCTTTATTTATGTAGTTTTTTGATTAAAGATTTTAACTCTATATATAAGACATCCTATTTAAGCGAAACTAAACTGTAATAAAAGTCAAAATTCAAAATAACAATTAAACAAAAATAATATTTTATCATATGTCAAAGTGGATTAAATATTGCGCATAGTTTCAGACCTTTCAAAAACGACAATTATTCTGTGGAAACCAAGACATTCTAGGATATTGAAGAAAGATTGATTAAAGATGCCCTTGTATTAATGATAGAGGTAAATCATGGTTTTTTAAACATCTTTCACTATTTTATGTAACAAATTCTTATATTATATGGGTAAAACTAATATAGTTACATCTTCAATGTACACTTCCGTTTAATATACCCTTTACCACTTGTGTTCCAGTAACCGAAACGTTGCTCGAACTATTGCGTGACTTTTACACCACACCGTACACGAGGAACGATGGAACGGTGCAATTAGTGTAACGTATTTTTGTTTATTTCGTGCTCTAGTTCACACCGATAGGAACTTTCCATTTTACTTCCCTTTTCAGGTGGCTACGTGAGGTCAGGTGCGCAAGTTTCCAGCGGTCAAGATGTGAACTAGTTTCGTCCTTGTGCATTATTTAACAAATCATGATCGTTTTCCGTTGAAGAACTCCAAACAACCATTCCGTAACTACCGCTGAAGTGGCTGAGGTGGATGCTCGTTGAAATTAATGTTAAACTACGATAATAAAATGGAAAATTAATTGTGGAACAATCCTTAAATTCAAACAGTTAAATTGACATAGAAGTTGAAGATAAGATTGTCGTATTACTTTAAATAATGAATGATATAGACTTTTGACCAAACTGTAAATAAGTTGCTAATTGTCTATCTTTCTCAAACAGTAGTCAAATAAAGTAAAGATCTCATGTTGATTGAATTAAATCCCAAATGAAATAAAAAACCGTCATATTTTGTTCGTGCCAAAGCAAACGTTGACGCGACTAGTGACATCTGTGGGACACTAGCGGCACTACAAAGAAATCAATTCAATGTGCAATTTTATCAACAACGCAATAGTAAAAAAACTACAGTTTTAATGTTAATAGTGTAATCAATCTTTATTTTAAAATTATTACCTTTATAAAACATTTCAAATTTTAAGATAAACTTCTGAATGGAACTCTTAGCACTAGGTTTGACATAAATTTCAATTGTTTGTAATTAGTATAATCTGCGCATTTTTGTTGGGATGTTTTTGATTGTTCGGATAAACACGAAAAATCATTCGTAACTGCTTTCATTCTCCTAGCTATCGCTATACAAATTTTAGTTGGAGGCGACGCATAACGTTGCCATGTTACCATTTCCCACATCCTTGGATCTTTTTTTTGGTGTGAAGCATTTTTGATTTCACATCTCTTCTTTAAACTGCTTTCTTTCGCTATGCCTTCTATGATACCCTCGCCAACAGCTTATTTTTCCATGTATACTATGATTTTACCAAATGGACCAATTTTTACACGTATCTACAAACGCGCAATTTGAGAATGTTTTTAATTGTTGTCCTTGGGTATTCGCGCGTTTTCTTGCATTTGCAATCGGATCCTTTACAAGATTTTCAAAAAGATTTTAATGTTGGTCGGTGATGCAATGTGAACGGTTTCTTAAACCACAAAGCTGGTACAAAATCCTATTCGAGCCATACTCCTGCAGCAGCACTCACTTCTTCTTCTTCCATCGCAACAACAACCTTAATAGGTCTGGGCCTGCCATTTCTGGCTTTCTGTGTCTTTATTTACCAGTAGCTGAATAATCAGTCTTAAGTACGGGGGATTGGAACCGGGAGTACGTGTACAACGTGACGACGAAAACCATGACCGCTCTGCCGGACCTTGAGGACTACTGGACTGGTATTGTAACGCACGGCACCGGGATGGGTCCCGGTCCGTTCCTGTGAAGACCAGCATCGCTACCATCAAGCCACCGGGCCGCCCCAAAGCTTCCAAGTACCACGTGAACACAGGACTCACTATCTTGATTAATACAAATCAAGGAAGACCAGAAATGGTCATTGATTTCACGAAGATAGCAGCATAGAAAATAATGCCATGTTTTACAGCAACTTATACAGCACTATACTATTACAGCAAGCAAAAGCTGTTTTACTGCTTGATTCGCTGAAATTTGTCATGTTTTTTACTAACAGATATGCGAGACTGTTTCAGGAGCAGTTGCTGTTGTTGTTATGCTGTGTTGTTTACTTCCCTGTTTAAATAGAGAATATTTTATCAAACCAGGTAACCAGGATTCTTGAACGCAGAATTTTGTGGAGTCAAGTCCCAATGGCTAAAACGCCATCAAATTCAAATAGGAAACTTCTTTTGAATGAAAAGCTCGGCAAAATCATAGGCAACAATCGTCAGTTCAAATCTGACATCAGCCAAGAGAACTGACTTCCATCATCATCTTGATCATTGTACTTCACCGGATATTTCGGGTTTGCGATTGCACTCCATGTTTGGAGTTTTTACGGAACAAGAAGATATTTAGTATGGCAATTTTTTTTTGTAAATCGCCTGTGCTTCAATAATCCATTACACAAGCTGAGCACAACATCCAGAGAACTTGGCCTGCTAATTCTGGACTTTTTAAACTTTATTTACCCGTAACCTGGATAGTTGTTACTGGGAACGAGGGATTGGTCCAGGTGAAATTTTATACCAGTTCTGTGCCGCTACCAAATACACTCCCAGGCACATCTGATAAAATGGCACCGTATGAAATCTAAACATGTATGTGCCTGTTACTAGAAAGGCATGGCTCAAATATACTTATCTGAGGAAAAAGTCAGAAAAAAAACTTGGGTAATCTGTGGTACCTGATAGTAAAAACATTGACTTTAGATGAAATTATATGCGGAGCCTACGAAAAGCATTAATGCATAGTAAACAACAAAGGGTATTATCTGACGCAATATTCTTAAGAACTGCTGAAGTGTAATTTGGAGTACTCATGTTAAAATAATATGATGCATATGGGTATCACAGTCCAGGTGGGAGCTGAACGCAATCAGGAAGTGTCGTATATTTTTGCGATACATTTCATTCTTGATAACTGACCAACCCCGGGACTTCGGGTTCAGGACTAATCAACTGTAATGACTAAATATCTACAACACGTCGCTAGATGTCCAGATCATACGAATGGCTATATCAGACTAAGAGACGAACGAAGCCACTAATGTTCAAAATCTGTTAAATCCAATAACAACAATATTAGCTATTTGTGACTTGGAATATGCTTTGCCAAATAGTTTTTATGAGAGTCGAAGTGGCCGGGCAGAGAAATTTGATAATTTATTAAACTAAATGAAATAAAATTAACAACGTCCACCAATTGGGAAGAAAACTATTTTTTAAACATCTTTGAGTTTACGTACACAACGGAATTCTGTTGCATAGCCCTGTAACCGGGCCGATTAGCTAGTTCTGTCAAAACACGATTCTATCACCAACACCTGTGGGGGTTAGCAAACAGCCAGCATCCGCCGGGCCTAAACGATGAGCTAACACGCTGGCAATGACTTTCAATTTTTCGATCGTACGTCGAGGTCGCTTGTAGTTCTTACTATAATGAGGGTAGTTTCGAGCGAGAGAGAGAGAGAGCGACCTCCAAACTGCCCTTCTCCCTTGACAGTGAGAAGACGCGTTGTTTGGTGGAGTTCCGGCGCGTCGTTTGAATCATTCGCCCGAAACGACAAAGTCATCGTCCCCCACGATGTTTCATGCACGCAACTAAACGCATCGGTAGACGCTCAAGCGAAAAGATAGAAGCAATCGATCCCCACCAAAAAAATTAAAACGTTTCTGGATGTTTCGCGAGTCGAATATAATCATCGAACCTACACATACGCACCACCGTTAGGGGATGCCTATAGCAAGGGAATTTTGGGACACACTCTTGGTGGAGGTATGTGTGGCGAATTTTACAACATAGGATACAGCAGCGTTACCAACTAGGCAGATTGCAATTGCACAGTTCACTGCACTGCACCCTCTAGTGGGTATTTTCCTGCTGGTTGTTTGATATTTTGCTACGAAGCACACATTTGCTGTGGGTCAATATTTGAAAGCCATTTTGACTTGGTCATTGGGTGAGATGAGTGGACCACTTCTCATAGTCTATGCATGCAAAACCGGCCGGCAAATGTTTGAGTGTGTTGAGTAACGCGGCGCGATGCTGCCCGTGCGTGGGTATGCTCCACAGACACGACCAAACATGGGAAGGAACGCCACACTATGGTGTATTTTTATGCTGTAATTGTATGTTCAATGAAATCATTAAATAAATGTGGTTGTATATTCAGTCATTTGCACATAATTTATAAACTGATTACAAACCAAATGACGGAAAAATGAATAATGAAATTCATCAAACAATTTAAATAAAATGAGAATAAACATTAATTCGTTCATTTTTGCCTTTTTGGTCGAATTACACAGTAAAAGAATCACGAACTGTCAATAAGTTATCAAAAAGGGATTTTTAAAAATTGTTTTTTATCAAAACTTCACTTTCGAGGCTTAATAATTCTGACCAAAGTGATTCTACCACGTAGACCCGTTGTGCTCCATCTCGGTTTGCGTGTGCTCGCAGCAGGCGTCGGTCGTTTATATCTTGCCCGGCACGCCACCAGATCGCGTATTACTGTCGAAGTCTTCGCTGGTTGAGGATCATCGTCGCAGCAATCGTGTGGTGTCCCCCGTTTTATTTGTCAGTGCTTGCTTAGTGTTCCATTTTTGTGTGGTGAGTGTGTTTCTGAGTTCATTTTACTGAGCAGAAAAGGGAATGGTGAACAAATATCTATCAATCCATCGTAGCGCATTCTCGGGATTGTGTGTGCGTTGGGATATGTCTCTGGATGACGCGAGTGCTGATTATACAATATTATATGCGTTTTTATCATACCCGTCGCGTTTTATCTATGATTTGCATGTCTGTGTGCGGTGTAGTAATTTTTACCCATTCGAATCGTCCCCAGAAATTACAACTCATTACCTCATCGCCATGGATTTCTACTACCTTCCCGGATCTGCCCCGTGCCGTGCCGTGCAGATGACGGCTGCCGCCGTTGGCGTCGAGCTGAACTTGAAGCTTACCAACCTGATGGCCGGTGAGCACATGAAGCCGGAATTTCTAAAGGTAGGTCATAAATGGTTTTCGGGACTCAGCTTTCAATTCGAACGGCCATCACGGTTGTGTCGTCTGCATGTCTTTTCAACTGTGTGTTGCTCTGTCTGCGTGTGCCTGTGTGTATTTACTACGATATAACACCAAAAGTGTGCCATTACAGGAGTATAATCAATATCATTTCCATTTTCACCCAAATTTGGACATTGGTTGCGTGTTTACTCGGCAGCGCGATTAAGAAGTTTATCCAATCAAGAACGAAAAAAATCATTTCTGATCGTAAAACGAAATGGCCGTTTGTGACGCCGACAATAGGGGGTTTTTTTCTGTATGGCTGTTACCATGCCAACCAGAGGTGTAACAAAATATCGCCATTTTGGTTTGTTGAAACCGTTTCCCCCCCTCCGATTCAATCAATCGCCTCTTCATCCGCCATTCGTGCTTGTATGGAGCGGAGTTACATTTTCAAACGAATACTTGCGAAAACCTAATGCAAATGCATGCCGCCCCACAGGAAATGATGGAGTTCTCCGCTCCTTCTTTGTGACCATTCATTCGCGTAGCCGAAGCTTCGTTCAGATTAGCAACGAACAGCGAATTTTTTCACATCTTTCCGTCATCCGCCATCAAAAGGGGGAAGCAATCAACGTTCATTGAAAATGAAATCGAAACGGGAATTCGCTCACCAGCATCCATTCGACCAAAGGGAATTCATGCTACTCCGCTCATGTTAACCGTTGTATGCTGCTTAACGAATCGTGCACTTGCCCTTCTACCCCATTCCAACATTTTCCAATAAAAAAAAATCAACAACTAAGCTGAACCCGCAACACTGCATTCCGACGCTGGTCGATGAGGAGGGGTTCGTGCTGTGGGAGTCGCGTGCAATCCAGATCTATCTCGTCGAGAAGTACTGCGCCCACGATGCCACACTCGCCGAGCGTCTCTATCCACAAGACCCACGTCGTCGCGCCGTCGTACATCAGCGGCTGTTCTTCGACGTGGCCGTACTGTATCAGCGGTTCGCCGAGTACTACTATCCGCAAATCTTCGGCCAGAAAGTGGCTGGTGATCCGGGCCGGTTACGGTCGATGGAGCAGGCGCTTGAATTTCTCAACACCTTCCTGGAGGGTGAACGGTTTGTTGCGGGCGGGGACGATCCAACGATCGCGGATTTTAGCATTTTGGCCTCGATCGCAACGTTCGAGGCAGCTGGTTATGACTTGCATCGGTACGAAAACATTCACCGGTGGTACGAACGCACCAGTGAGATAGTCCCGGCTGCTGATAAGAATTTGGAGGGAGCCAAAATATTTGGGCGTTACTTTACGGAGAAATGATTGGGCCCCTAGCGAGGATTTGTTGGCAGAGAATGCAGCATCCTGAAATCGGTGCTTGCTCATGCTACACATTTCAGCTTCATTTCTTATCATGTTTACAGTTGCAGTGTTACTTTTACCAATTGAATGACATAACTAAGATTATTCTTATCTCCAGCTTCCGCTTAGTCTCCATGAATATTGTTCAATTTCAAATCTGTTGAAGCGTGCAATGAACTGCTCCGTCGTTTGTTTTTGTTTTGTCTTTTGTTGTGCAATTACCCCGAATAGATGACTAAAGCACCTACGATTGCCTTTGTTTTTATTTTTCCCTTGATTTCTGTTGATTTTGTTGCATTCCTTCCCAATTCCCGGCCCGTACCTAACCATAGATTAACCCACAACACTGCATCCCAACGCTGGTCGACAATGGATTCGCACTGTGGGAATCGCGCGCCATCTGTGCCTATTTGGCGGAGAAATACGGCAAGGACGACAAGCTGTACCCGAAGGATCCTCAGAAGCGTGCCGTCGTTAACCAGCGGCTGTACTTCGATATGGGTACCCTGTATCAGCGGTTTGCTGATTACTACTATCCACAAATCTTCGCTAAGCAGCCGGCAAATGCAGAAAACGAGCAAAAGATGAAGGATGCAGTGAGTTTTCTAAACACCTTCCTCGACGGGCATAAGTACGTTGCGGGCGATAGTCTGACGATCGCTGATCTTACCGTGCTGGCCACGATTTCGACGTATGACGTCGCCGGTTTCGACTTATCCAAGTACCCGCACGTAGCTGCGTGGTACGAGAACATCCGCAAAGAAGCACCTGGTGCTGCGATCAATCAAGCCGGAATTGAGGAGTTTAAGAAGTACTTTGAAAAGTAAACCCAACCATCGAGATGGCGTAGGTTTTCATGTGCAATAACAATAAAAAGTCCAACACTGTTGATTTTTCTTGATGAATACGTTTGTTTAATTTTGCATGGAGTTTCTTGCGATGGTTTGCTTCTTGAGTTGCAACTGTAGTGCTTTGTTTTGATAAACGTTTCCATCCTCTGCATTTCGGTGTAATGAACAACACGCTCGTAGCTAAACCCCCAACACTGCGTGCCGACACTGGTGGACAATGGATTCGCTTTGTGGGAGTCTCGAGCGATCATGTGCTATCTGGTGGAGAAATATGGCAAACCTGCGCAAATCGAATCCTTATATCCAAACGATCCTCAGCGGCGAGCGACCGTACATCAACGGTTATACTTCGACATGGGAACTCTCTATCAGCGCTTCGGTGACTTCTACTATCCACAGATCTTCGAAGGTGCTCCTGCGAACGAGTCGAATTACGCGAAAATCGGTGAAGCTCTAACGTTTCTTGACACGTTTCTCGAGGGTGAACAATTTGTGGCGAAAGGCAATGCCATTTCGTTGGCGGATATAAGTGTCTACGCAACGCTTACTACGTTCGAGGTGGCAGGGTATGATTTCAGTGCGTATGGTAATGTACAAAGATGGTACAAAAGTATGGCCGGCTGTATACCCGGCGCAGAGACCAATCGCAGCTGGGCTGAGGCGGCAAGACCATTTTTTGATAAGGTTAAACATTGAAGACTTTTGGACAAAAGTCGTTAGGTGATGCAAATAAAGCGCACACAAGGGAAAAGACATGCTCGCTGGTCAACATATTCTTCACTCTCTTCTTGCTGGTTAGATATGCGTAATGCAATTTCAATCTGTTTTAGCTCAACCCACAACACTGCATTCCGACGCTGGTCGACAACGGCTTCTCGCTGTGGGAGTCGCGCGCCATCCAAATCTATCTGGCGGAAAAGTACGGCAAGGATGACAAGCTGTACCCGAAGGATCCCCAGAAGCGTGCCGTCGTTAACCAGCGGCTGTACTTCGACATGGGTACCCTGTACCAGCGGTTTGCCGATTACTGGTACCCGCAGCTCTTCGCCAAGCAGCCCGCCAGCCCCGAGAAGGAGGAGAAAATGAAGGAAGCCGTCGGTTTCCTTAACACCTTCCTGGAGGGCCACGACTACGCAGCCGGAAACGATCTCACGATTGCTGATCTGAGTCTGGCGGCATCGATCGCCACCTACGTGGTGGGTGGATTCGACTTCGCACCGTACCCGAACGTGGCTGCGTGGTTGGCCCGCTGCAAAGCGAACGCCCCCGGATACGATCTGAACCAGGCCGGTGCCGACGAATTCAAGGCAAAATTCATGTCCTAAGCCCGGTGCTACCAACCTTTCTCTGGGGTTTAGGCCCATATTTAAGATAGGGAGGTAGGGCAATTCATTACAGAAATATAACACCTAATGCCTTACAAAAACAATAATAAATTGAGTTTTCTTTGATTCCGTTGCGAGCTGTTCTTCATGTTGCGAGATAAACCATCGTTTGAGGCTGTCGGAGACAGGGTAAGAAATTGAACGGTGATCGGAATGCGGTTGTGGCACGCTAAGGGCAACCAATCTGGCCTATTCCCTTCACGCTCACAGTTCCACGACCACGCGGTAAAACTAATTGGAAACAACGCGCTAGTCGGTGCGCAATTCCGGTTTTGCTCTCGTTTTCTTCCTCACGGCCGTTTCAAAGCCTTATTTTGCAGCCGTACTCATTCTCTTGTCCTTCGCGTGATGGTTTTTACCGGTATGTTTCAGCGGTGAGTGAGTCAATCATTACAGACGTTGTGAAGCAAAGATGGAAAAACATTGTCATTGCATTGCACAAGTATTACACAAGCCAACAAAACAAAAAAGCCGGCTAAAGTTGTTATTATTTACGCAACATATGTTCTATGACGAGATTTATGTTTACACAGACTGAACACTGGTTTTATTCGTATTTCATGCGCCAGTTGTTACCTGAAAACTGATTATTAATGAAAGTGTTATATTTATAACACTTTATGTTTATATTTATTTATTAGTGTATAAGTGAAAGTGAAAGAGAATATGTTTTTTTGAAAGCACCAATACGCTGTACAACAATCAAATGAAAGCAATAAGATATTAGCTTTTTTTCTTAAATCAAACATAGCAGTTAACCGTTTAATTCTGAAAAGTTCGGTACAAAATGCGAATGAAGGCAGAATTTCAAAATTGTAGCTGAACGATAGTATGCCATAATGTACACGTGACTTAACGAAACTATTGAATCGTTAAGTCACGTGTACATTATGGCATACTATCGTTCAGCTACAATTCGCAAACGTTAAATTCATTACTTGGACGTAATTAGTTCTTGCTGGATGATTTCGATGCCAGTTTTATTTAGTAAATACTCATTTGTTTTCCTTCACACTGACCAAACAGCGGATTCCGCAATTGTTTTGCTGACTATTATAAAGCTGCTTGGGTATGTATTATGGCTAACGTCACGCACGCGCGCTAGCGTCTTATTATAGCAGCACGGATAATTGGGTAGCCCGCGTTTCAGACGTTTGCTTTTCGTGTCGTTTGTAATGGCAGTTGGATGGAATTTCCTTCGCATTACATAAACAAATAAAAAATATTATCAATGGTAAAATCTTATAAAACATAATAATTCTAGTTACATACTGAAGCATCAGTTCAGTATTGTTATGAGTATATAAGTCTTCGAATATGAAATGCGATATGTTTTGCATAGCCTTGCATGTCTTGCGACCACGTTTTGCATGCATCTGAATTTATTTTAAAATTTGTTTGCTATTGCTTAATAAGACAAATCTCAATAACGACATTCAAAATCAAAACCACCTGCCACCGTGTTGCATTTCGTCCAAGGTAATGAACCTTTCACCTCCATGATACTCCCATGCGCGATAAGACGGCCAGATGTTAAAACAATTAAAACAAAGTGAGCTTCACATCATCAAAAAAGGACTAATTGTTTTATTTGTTTTTGGTATTGCGATTGCGATATGGCACGCGCTGCTCAAAACATCTATAAAAAGCCACTTCCACACACGGCGCTAGCAGTCATTTTCGTTTATTCGGCACGCGCAACCTGCACATCGCAATGTTGGATTTCTACTATCTACCCGGGTCAGCTCCTTGCCGCGCAGTACAAATGGTGGCCCAGGCAGTGGACGTGAAGCTAAATCTGCAATACCTCGATCTGATGGCTGGAGCTCATCGGTCAGCCAAGTTTACCAAGCTTAACCCGCAGCAAACGGTACCGACGCTCGTCGATGGTCCGCTGGTGTTGTGTGAATCTCGTGCAGCCTTGATATATCTTTGTGAGCGATACGCGAAGGAAGGTAACGACTGGTACCCGGAGGATATCGTCCAACGCGCCACCATCAATCAACGGCTGTTCTTCGATGCCTGTGTGTTGTATCCACGATTTACGGACTATTATCACCCGCAAGTGTTTGGAAATGCTGCACCGGATGCTAAAAAACGTTCTGCCTTCGAACGATCCGTGGAACTGCTGAACGTCTTCCTGATGGAGCATGAATTCGTGGCAGGTGCGAAGATGAACATCGCAGACATAAGTATTTTCGCAACGCTAACTACGGCCTGTGTGTTGGGCTTCGATCTCAAACGATATGCTAATGTGGATAGATGGTACCTCACCATGATGGGCTCATGTCCTGGAGCGATGGTGAACGTGACGGGAGCGAAGGAGTTTTTAAATTACAAATAAAACGAAGGTTCAAGAGTCTTTCCGCACTGTGTCTTCCGCTCGGCGAGGTGATAGAAAATACGAGACGTTGGGTTTAAAAGTAATTGATGAAGCATACGCCTTAAGTTTTATTTACACAGTCTCTTGCATCTTCAACGAGGCCAGCGAGTGGACCAGCTGTTGAGATGTTGTGGTGGTACAGCTCACTTAGTCTAGCTTAAAAACGAATCAACAATCGTACAATGGTGCCGCGCCCTAACTCTCCGGTTCACCCTTATGTCTAAACTGTACAGTGTAGTAGGTCCTCCCGGGAGGGTTCCCCGATTGTCATAGGCTCGTATTGGACGTCAGTGAGTCCTTTAGCGAGTCCTCGTAGCTATCGCTAAACGGGATGCAAAGAAACAAGATCGCTTGGTAAATCGAATGCGCAGATCGTAACCCGTTGGCCCTCGGTCTTACCTATTGTTTCCCTCGTTGCTGTGCTCTGGGACCGCTTCGGTGCTGATGTTGGTCACGAACTGTCGATGGAAGTTCGGATGGAAGATAGAGCTCTTCAGGTCGGATCGATTGATTACCGGCTGTATGTCCGCACCGGTAATGGGTCGCGTACTGCCGGTGGTGTTGTTATTGCTGCCGAGCCCAATCCGCGACACCGTGCTGCGCACACGCACGTCCTCTGCGGACGTATTGCTGCTGCCTCCTCCGCCCGCTCCACCACCGGCTCCGACACCGTTCGGTAGAGGTATAAGGCTGTTTTACGCCGAGGAACGGCGGGATCGAAAGCAACGGAAAGGGCAAACGGGTGGAGAGGGAAACGAGTGGGGGAAAGATTAGTTGCGACCTGCTCATACCGGTATTATTATCATCGCGAAAGTTAAAAACAAGCGTGCAGTATTTACAAAACAAGCAAATGGACATTTGATTTGGACACCTTGGCTGGTGAGAGATTAGTACAGTCTGTGAGCAAACAGTACGGGACAGTAACATCTTTCGTGTGTATGAACCAAATCCCAGCGGACCTACCATATCACATGTTACAATTATGAATAATGAGGATTATTCGCACGATAATCCCGTTTACAAGGTGTGTTAGTGTTCTTGCACCAAATAAAAGTAGACGATATGGCGTGTGTGTGTATATGTGCTGATGGAGATGCAGATCTTTTCAATATCTTGTATATCTGTTGATGAAATGGTGTGATAAGCGAAAATGGTCGAGAAGTGCAAAATGAATGGAGGTGCAATGGCGATGAGATGATAATGGAGACACTCAGACTACCGATACTAACCGTCTGTAACGCGCACATGCGATGCAGAGAGCTGTCGCAGTTCCGCCGGCAAATATCAATCCACCTATTACGACCGTTGCCAGCTCGATACCTTTCATGCCGGCCGCATCGAAAGAGTGCGGCTCGATCGAATTGACCGCCAGTTCGGTTAGTTCGATGATGGGTAGGTTCGGTTTCAGATTGGACATGTCTAACCGGGAGAGTGACCTACAATATTGAAGAATGATCAGTAGACTGGACAATTGGAGCCTTACAACTGTTTGCACTACCTTTGAAGTTCGGTCATTTCTACAAGTCCGTTGGTCTTCCGATCGATGGCATAAAGGTAAAGATTCGTCCTGCAAATAGTGAAACGCAGAAAATGGTTAAAACATGAAAAGGACTCCTAAAAACTCCCAAGTGTCTTACGCATCGTCCACTTTGGTGTTGGTTTCGAGCGCCCGTATCCGAATGTCGTAACCGGTGGCAGTGCTCAAACTTGACGAGATCATGGTCAGTTGCTTTTCAATGTCCACAGGCAGACCGGCCAAGATCAAACACACCTCCTGATGTGCGTGCAGTACGTACACGAACACGTTTGCTATCGTCGACTTGCCATCGTCAGCTCCCTCGCGGTCCGTTGCCTTTACGTCGAACCCAAACACCTTCTCCTTGAACGTTGCCAGTGAGTTTAGCAATCGAATTTGCCCGGTGAGTGAATCAATTGCAAACAGGCGTGCCGGTTCGTTGAGAAGCGAGTAGCGTACTTCACCATTGCTTCCAGCATCGTCATCAGTGGCCTAAGAAGAAATAAAGTCATAAAGATCAGTAAATCCGCCACCAGTCATCCAACCATTCGCAAAAACCAATCTGGATTCATGTACCGTACCTCCACTTTCATGACTGCATATCCATAGTTGGCTGTGTCTGGCACGACCGATATGATAGGACCGTAGTTGTCACGGAACACGGGTGCGTTATCGTTCACATCTACCACCTTGATCATGATCTCCACCTCGTTATCGTACAGTCGATTGCTTTTCCGCTTGACCGGATTGTCCAACGCGTACAGCACGCTGGGAATGTTGCGCGTCTCGCGCTTTACCCTCTGCACACGGATACGAACCTCGTACGAGTCACGCTCCTCCCGATCGAGTGGCCGCAACAACCACAGCGAACCGTTCCGTTCGTCGATGCGAAACTGATCGTCAAACGTATCGCCCACGATCTCCCATCGGAATGGATCGTTGGCGTAACGCTTCGAAAGCGTTACATTCAGCACAATGCGCGGTGCAGGATCATTCTCGCGCAGCTCGATCTCGTAGTATTTGTAAGGAAACAGTGGCGGTTTATCTTCAACCGGTTGCTGCTGACGCGCATCGCCCTGCAGATTTACGATCAGAAGGGCCATACTGGAACGCGGTGGTGTACCAAAGTCTGAAGCCACCACCGTCACGTTCAGGTGCTCGTATATTTTACCATTTGTTTCGCCCGGTGCAAACTTTGAAGCCGTCGTCACTACGCCATCTTTTGGATCGATGCTGAACTGCAGCACGTCACTCTGGCCGGTGAGCGAATAGATCACCAGTCCATTGCCATTCTCCCGGAAGTCACTATCACGCGCCATCACCTGCTTGACGAATGTGCCCACCTTTGCGTTCACGTCCAGATACGCTACGTACACTGGCAATCGTTTAATGTTGTTACGGTCACTTCTTAGGTCGTCGTACGCCGTGAACTCGGGACTGTTATCATTGCGATCCATCACGATCACCTCGACGTCCACCATGGCTGACAGCTTAAGATCGAAGTTGTTGTCCGAAGCAAGCACCCGAAATCGATAGGAAGCCACCATTTCGCGATCGATCTCTCCACTGACGCGTATCGTGCCGTCCAGCAGTGCGATCGAGAACGGAATCTTCTGGTCGCCTTCAGTAATCAGCATGTACGTGACATTCCCGTTCATGCCAGTGTCCTCATCGTTAGCACGCACCTGGCCGATCTTTTTGCCCGTGATTGGGTACGATCCTTCGTCAACGTTGAATGTGTACCACTGCTTCTCAAACACGGGCGCATTATCGTTGACGTCGTACACCCGGAACTGCACCTGTAGCATATCGGACAGTCCGCCCACATCCTTGGCCGTAATGTTTAGCTTCACATCGCTCTCCGGCAGTAAACGGTTCGCTACTCGCAGTTCTCCATTGTTGCGGTCGATTTTGAAGTAGCTTACCCGCTCACCACTGTTGAGTTCCGTTTGGCCAACGACTTCGTAGAACACTTTTGAATTCTTCTCGAAATCGTCATCATTAGCCGTGAGCTTGAAGATCACCTTACCCACCTCGACGTTTTCGGGCAGCGCAAACTTTAGCTGCGATTTCTTCGCAACAGCCCGGGTATTACGTCCTCGCTGACGAACTTTCTGTTTGTACAGCTTGCGACGCATCGTTAGCTGTTCTCGGTCGGCAGTTCGGTTAGCCATCACCGATTGGCTGTCATAAAGTCTAGGCATGCCCACGTATGGTGCCGACTGGACCATCTCGAACAAGCTTTCTACCCCGTACGAAACGCGACTACTCATCTCCATGAGGCCCGCGTCCAGAAACTCAGGCAACACCTCCGTCTCGATCTCGTCCAAGTACATCAGCTCTAGATCGCTCGTGTTTTCGATCATTTCGCAGCGACTTTTACGAAAGATGGCAATTCGTTCAAACACCGGCGCACAATCATTGACGTCCAGTATGAGAATCTTCAGCTCCACCTCCGACATCAGGTTGTCCCGGTCGGTGGCCATCATTTTCAGTGTAAGACTTTCTATTTCCTCACGGTCCAGCTTATTCGGGCCCATAAAAAGAATGTTGTAGTGTGGTGTGCTAGAGTTTCCGTACTCCAGCTGCTTGTTCGGGCGATAGTCAGTGCGAACTCTTGAATCGCCTGGATCTATGTTAGCTATCTGAAGATTACGGAAAATGTGTGCCACCGTTTTGTTGTAGTTCGACAGTGTGGAATTGGAGAACTGAGCAACGAAAGAGTTCGACTCGCCGGACAGCAGCAATTCGTACTCACTGTTTGGCCCGGCCGCATCCATGTCGGAGATGATGATCGGGTTGTTCAGCACAATCTCTGTCCCAATCGGAGAGTTCTCCGCTATCACACCCAGGAAAAACGGCTGATTGAACGTCGGTGGGTTGTCGTTTTCGTCCTCGACCACTATGAGCACCTGGTAGATACCGGCAAAGGTGCGTTGTTTGTAAAAATACTCGGCTATAATCGTCACTCGTATGACGTCCTGCTTCTCCCGATCTAGACCCTTGATCGTCATTAGTTTACCATCGTTGGTGAGTCGAACTGTATCCGCTACATCGTAGCTGTTGACCAGGGAATACTGTACACCGCTAGTAGGATTACGCGAATTTCTCGCCTTTCTTGTGCCATTTCCCGCTGAGCTAAATACGGCATCGAACGTCACTAGCGGGTACAAACGTATTAAATTCGGCTGACCTGACACGTCACGTGTAAAGCGGCGTGCGTAACGTGTTCGATTTTTTCCTGCGTTCAGCTGAAACACTTGCCGATCGCCCCGATTCTTGTCGCCCCGTACCGAGATCAATGGCGGTGGTCCCTTCTCGTCCGCATCGCATTGCTCCTGGAAGTCTTGGAACTTGAGCTGCCCGATCATGGTGTTTGGTTTGTTCTCCTTTACACGAAACTCGATCGGTGTGGCGTTGGTGCCTCGCAGCAGCATGAAGTTATGCTTTATAACGTGTATCGTGACGTTTGTCACGATAATCTTCTCCAGACTGTTGTACGCTTCGGGCGTTAGCTGCTCCACATTCTTGCCAGCGGAATCGGGCAGGTAGGATACAACCGTTTCAAACTCATAGCACCGCCGATCGAATTTTTCCATCGATTCGATCACCGTCACAATGCCGGAACGCTCCTCGATCGCAAACGGTACACCTTCCGGGTAGGAGTGCAACAGGTCGAAAAATATCTCCTCGTCGGAAACCATATCGAAGGTGGTTCTAATTTGCCCGACGGACGATCCGATGGCAGCATCGGCTCCAACCCAAAATTCATAGGGTGCCCCGATAAACTCGATATCTTCAATTGACTGACAGACGATATCGATCGTGACCAGCGCTACGTTGAAGCGAGACTCCGACGGGTTCTGGGGCTGATCTCGTGCTTCAACGAAGAATGCAATTTTGCCATACGTAAGCTGTTCCGCCACGCGGATGTCTCCCGTGTCCGGATCGAGCTGAAACGGAATGGCAAGGTTCGGACGGACGTTTTTGATGTTGTACTGTACCTTCCCGTTGCCCAGGTCGTCCGGATCGAGTGCTCTGATGCGGCCCACCTTCGATCCGATCGTAGCATTACAGTGGGACTTGAACTCGTACAGTGTGCCCTGCTCGAACTCCGGCGTATTGTCGTTCGTGTCGAGCAGTGTGATCTCCACCTGTACCTTGCCATAGTTTCGGCTGTGATCGTACTGCTCAATCCTCTCCACCGCGTGGACATTCATTTTCAGCGAACTGCGCTGCTCCTTATCGAGGAAGGTTTCATCCCGCACCACAATCCATCCCGAACCGTGGTCGATCATGAAGGCGCCCTTCGGTTCCTCGTCCATGAGATAGTAGTAGAACTCAGCATTCTCACCCTGCAAGATCAATACTTCTTTGGTTAATAGGGTGTGTCTCAAATCTTCAACTCCACTCAGCGTACCTGATCTCGATCGATGGCATTCACCTGCAGTATACTGAAACCTTTCGGCAGGTTCTCGATGATCGAGATGTTGTACAGATCGACCTCAAACTCGGGCACATTATCATTCAAGTCGATCACCTCGACCTCCAGACTGTCGTCGACCCACCAGCCCAAAATGTTTGCAATGGGAAACAAGATAAGGAATTAGAAACTTTTCTCACCCTTTCCACGACGATCCGGTGGTATGATGTATGATCCATAGGGTCATGATAGTTTCCTTGCCTATTGTTACCAACGAAAGGGAAATCACGCCCCAGCCTCCCATCGCCCCGCTACTTACCGCGCAAAAGCACTCTTGGTCGGGTCGTTGATCTGCTGTGCCTCGATCTGCAGCGTGAACGTATTGTCCGGCAGGCTTTCGCTGTCCAGGTCGATCTCTTTCTGCAGGAACAGCACGCCCGTTTCCGGCGATATCCAAAACAGTTGACGCTCGTTACCGGCCACTATGCCGTAAACGAGCGTTTCGTTCAACGAGTCCTGATCGAACGCCATGATCGGTGGCTCAATGTACAGCGGTATGTGTATCGGTTTGCCCTGCGAAGTAAACACGGGTGGGAAACAAACGATTTAACCGATTCCGTCCTCGTTTGCGCCCGTACGTCGGTTGACGCCGCTTACCGTCAGCGGAAAGGACTCCTTGATGCGTGTCCGGTACTGGGCACGGGTAAAGATCGGTGGCAGATCGTCCACATCGCGCAGGTTCACCCGGATGGTGGCGTTGGCGGTGCGGGCCGGATTGCCCCGATCGCTCGCCACGATCTGCACGCTCATCGAGCGCCAGCCGGCATCGTAGTCGAGCGGGCGCTGCAGCACCAACGATGGCCGCTGGGAACCTTCCAGGCGAAACGGAAAGTCGCCGCTCTTCATGTGCTTTGCCGCTAGCGCGTACTCGAGGTCGGAATTCGGCGTGTTTGGCTTATCACGATCAATTGCCTTAATTCTATTAAACACCACCGTCTCAATTGGCGTTGATTCGTCGAGCGTTACCACGTACGGTAGATTGATAAATTCGGGATCATTATCGTTAATATCTTCAATGTAAACAGTAATTGTAAAAAATGATGACTGCTGCCGTTGGTGTGTGTGTGTTTGTGTGTGTGTGTGCGTCGCGTTTGTTCGCCGTTCCGGTCGAGTGGTTTGCGTTGCGTGTCATCGCCGATCGCGACCAGCGTCCAATAGAATGGGAGAGAATCAAAAGTAATACGTGGTTAGGGAAAGAGGGATTAGCGGTCCTGGACGAGGTGTGCCTGTAACGATCCTTACATTGTCCTGTTTGGCGTTGGTCGCCGATGTTCCACTGCAAAACACGCTAAACTTGAGGATACTCTGCGGATCATCCGAATCGACTAGACCGTCCAGGCTGCGGTTGAGGATGACGCTTACGACCGTGCTGTTGATTTCCTTCAGCTTAAAGTACTCGTAATCGCTCGAGTTCTCCGTGCGTGGTATCAGGATGGAATTGCGTGGATACGCATACAGCGAGACGATCTCGCCCCCAACGGGAAAGTCTTCCTTCAACCGCAGGAACTGTACACCGTCGGATTTGGTGCGTAGATTGCTTTTGGAGTACAGTTTGCAAGCTGTAAGCAGAACATGAACCATCAGTACAGCGCGCTCAAATCAATTATTATGCTTTGCTCGCAGTATGTTTTAGCGTTTCAGAATTCGTCTAACAACTACAATTCACTCCCCAGTGAAAAGAAGTGTAGATTAACCGGTTCTTGCCGGGTCCACGTTGTGGTTTAACGGGCAACACCGCGACGATGTGAAAGGGCCCGTACGGGAGGGTGAAATATGTTAATTTAATTGGCGTGCTAGTTGATGTAGCTCTGCTTCCCGCCGAAATGATTCGACAATTTGAAGCTGATCGAAGCCGCTGCCCAGGGTTTTCGGTAGTCCGCTTTCGTTGCCTAATCAAGAGATTTGTCCCGATCGAGCTGTATACGATTTATATAGCACCATGGCTCATTCCTCAACCTGTTTGCTCGGAATGGTCTCCGGAATGGTTCAGAAACCGACAAATCGATGCCTCAATACAAGTGGAATGTTTCTCGATCTGGTTGTTCGTTCTCACACATGTTTGTTTCGTTACCGTGTGGCATAAATTAATATTAATTAAGTCGAAACCATTCATCAACTTCGACATCAGGTTCGCGACCGAACCAACCGAGTGACCGGTGTTGAGTGGAGTGATAAACTACGAAGCACAAAAGCAACATCGAAATGGTTCGATATTTTTATTCGTTTTGGTTGTCATTAGCATTATTGAACAGTTTTTCAAAGAACTAAATAGCTTTTTTTTTGCTTCCCCTCTCCGGTGTGGCGCTGACTGGGGAACCTGCTCCAGCAAATGGGCATTTATGGGCGCCTGCCATCGATGCAGTGACATTGTCGCGATCGCAACTTAACGAGCGATGTGGTTAGAGTTTTGTCCGCTCATAAAACCAACCACGCTGTGCAGTGTGGAGTAAAAAAATGACATCAAAAGTGAAACAATGCGCAACACTCACGGTTAGAAGAATAAACTATCGCTCCATCGCCACCATCGCCACTTTCTAAGTCAAACAATTGTTGCACACAAAACGGCCGACCAAACCCAGCCATTCCTGTTCGCTGGGAGCAACATAACGATGGTACGGAAAGGTAGAAATAAAGCAAACCTCACTACACCACCGAACAATGGTGGAGTCTGCGAGTGGTGTACGCCTCCATCAGTGGAGCAGGGCTTTCCAACGAGACGATAAATTAATCCAACCGAAAAACGGGTGCAGGTGCTCGTGCTCGTGTCATTTTGCAGCCCGTGTGTTTCCGGCCCGGCAACCTGGCCCGACGCCTTTTTCGTTCATTACGATTAGCGGCTGATTAGGGCAGTAACGGGTAGTAACAACGCCCCACCCAAACTGCCGGCAAAAGAGGGGGGCAGTATTCGCTTTAGCTTCAGATTCAATTGGCCGGGGCGATCGGGACGGCAAATCTACCACAGTGAACAACACAAACTCACTTTCTACCCGAGGCACACCCCGCAGGGGGGTTGGAGTGCTGGTTGAGAAATCTGGTGATGCTGGTTACCGGCCGCCCCGGAGTGGAACTTCATTTCTACAGAATGATCCATTAATCTGATTATCTTTCTGACAGAACACACTCATCGCCCCCGGGGAGCGCGTTCGGAGAAACGCGCGAGTTTATGCTTCGGAAAGGGTGTATCTTAGGCAGAGCCTCAAATTTCCTAGCGGCTTTTCATAGATTCTTTGCTCGTCAAACTCGTTTGGCTGCCATCCCAGAAACTTCATCACTATAGGCATCTCATCGCTTTCCTATTAATTCATTAGCTTCGTCGGTCTTGGATGGCTTTGAATCGTTTGCCAGTAACAAGTTGAGTCGACAAAATCTGGACCTATTTCTCGATTTCTATTTCCGTGCTATCGTCGCCCTAGACACCTAGCGGTGGATTATGGAATCCCAGCAATTCCAATTCCTCATCATAGCGTATGTCTGCGCTCGACACCGTTTCCCGGAACGGGTTTGAAATATTATGCAAATTAGCAAGAAAGTGAATCCAGTTGCGTTCCAACCATCGATCCGAATTAGCACATGAAAGTGAAGCTCCCAGCGTACGGGGGACTTTGTCTTCGGTCACATTAGCAAACAATGTTCAATTGCGACGCGTGCTGGGAAAATCGGGCTCGCACTCCTCTAATGAGATCGGCTTTGTGCGCAAACGGTGGTGGGCACGACAAAATATTAAAAGTCAACGGAGCAGCATGTGCGACGATGTCAGGACGCTGTCATCATTTGTCGCATGACGATGAACTGATCCGCTAGTTCGCGGTCTCTTCCGAGAAGGTCTAAAACCCCATTAGTACCAGTGGTGTGTCGCTGGTACGCGCTGTTATTGCTGTCTGCCCGCTCTACACGCGCCTGGCCAACATTTTCCAACCCATCGAGCATGAAAACGGTACAGAAACAGCATATCGCTACATATGCGTTCTCATGGCTGGGGATGGGGATGATGCCGTGCCGGGTATTTCACACGGGCGCAGGTGATTTCCATCGCTGCAAGCAATTCATTAGGGTCTGGTTGGTTAGGCGCAGCCCCCGGGGAACTCAAACGCAAAGCCACATGTGAATCCGACAGGAATGAGCTTTTTTTTTTGTTTTGCTGTGCACCATTTGCCGGATCATGCGAGGAATGTGAAGAAAACACTAAAACCCGGTGCACCACCAGAATGCAGAACAGCCCAACAGTGAGCCGGGAGGCTTTGAAAGTGAAAAACTGCTGTATGATGCGGAAAGCGCCTTTTCGGGTAGGGAGTAAAGTGGACCGAACTCAGCGGGCGGTAGGCTGAAAAGAAAACTCTCGCTCACTGCCAATGGTGGAACGGATTTTTATTGTTCTCACCCTGTTTCACTGTGACCTCTCCTCCCACCCCCCACTCCCACCCTAATACTGGTACGAGAGGGAAGTGGCAAAACCTTTTTTGTTTTCCCTTCGCTGTGGTGATATTTTGCGTCACTCCCCGCGGGAGACAAACTCGGCGAAAATGAAAGGAAAATCTTCTCGATGGAAAATTATGAATATTTATGAATTATTGTGTGAAGTTGGTTCGGTTCGGTTGGGTTGTGGAGGGAGCGAAGAGAAAGAGCGGGAGGTTGACTTGCTCTTGATGCTTCCACTGGTGGTGGTGAGGTTTTACGCGTGGTTTTTGGGCTCCCACTGCTGTCAGCGATAATGAAGCGAAGCTGACGCTTCTGCGGGAAAACGCTGACGATGGTTTTCCGCGACGTCAAACTAAATCACAAACAGAAATGTGCCCGGGATGGTTCGACAAAGGGGGAGGGGGGGGGGGGGGGGGGGGGGGATGGGGCCAAACCGTTTGGATGGAAGTTTTCTCTTAAACGCGATTTTCCCAACAGTCGGGGTGCTGCGTGTGTGTGTGCACTTTGGCGTTGTTGTGAAAGGGAAAGGCTTTTTGCCTGCTCGAGCTTATGTGCCCGATGGCTATGGGTTATCAGGCCTTAGGTTCGTGACACACACACAGAAGCTAGGATATGCTATTGCGAGTGAGAATTGGCCCTTGTAGAACGGGGGCGCAAATTGTGTGCGAGACAAACAGAAGGCACTGAAAACGGAAGCCTGTCTCTATTGGCTTCACTTTCGATGTGATTAGTGGATGATCGTCCTGTAGTAAATTAGCTATTCCAGATGGGTTTGATTTATACTGTAAGGTACTGGCGTGTAGCTTATAGCGGGGAAAACTTGGACTGGCATTATAGGTGATGCTTTCGTGTTAATATTTGTGGTTTATCATCTGAGAACCTTTTTCGCATAAAGAAAATATGATTAACTTAATTTTGAAGTGAAGCAGTTCAAAGCATTGGTTCATTTCGTTGTGTTTTTTGTTCATCATAAAAGGACCTTAGCAGATGATAATCGAACGTGTAGCGGCGAAGATAGGCGAAGACACGATAGGGCGGGTCCAAAATCCCATCCGAACCAATCCCCTGTACCTTGCAATAAGACCTGCTGCGATTTTCCTCAAATGATATTGACGCAAGATTGACTATTTAGCCTCAGATAACTGTTTGTTTAATGTTTTTTATTCAGTCGATGGACAGAGAAGCCCTCTTAATATCGTGTTACAATTACAGTTTTACAGGAAACAGATAGACGCAATTAAAAACATGAACGCAATTTAAAGCATTCTATGGGACGGAATTAAAAGTGACAAAGGAAGCACAGTTCACGAAATTAGCTGCTGAATTCCCCGGCTCGAAAACATCGCCATGATGGTCATATTGATGACCAGTCCAAGCACTCTACTACTGCTAGCCATGGGGTGGTCGAGCTGATCCTTAAAGGAAAGCAAGAATCCTAAATCAAGACACACTGTTTCCCCTGCCAGTTTAACCCATCTAGTGCATAGTCGTACGAAAAAATACTAAAGAAAGGTAAACATGATAGGTCTAGCTCTATTGAGGTTGTTGTGTTACATGATTCATGCTTTATGATTATTATGCCACTTTGAAACATAATAATACGATAAAATAATTCTATACATTACGAATGTCTTCAAAATGTAGTTAGATTGTTCGATAATAATTAAAAAATAAAAGAATTAATTAAGAATTAAAGAATATTAAAGAATAAATAAATTACCGAATTACTCTTACTTTTCTTCCAAGGGAATATTGGGAAGATGAGAATAACTTCGCAATAAAATGTGTCATGTTTACTTGGAACACTATGTAAACTCATCAAATATTGATCTGATAACCTGGTGCATCATAGACCTCATACCGTAGGATTTAATTTAGCTAATAAATATTTAAACCTAACAACCCAAGACGATGTTTGAACTATTATAATTATCGGTAGAACCTGATAAAAGGAATGTTAAGAAATGAATTACAGTGTACAATATGGAATTAGGATTGTGGTTCCACGTTCAAAATATCTCTTTCGAAGAGAGTAAGCATTTCTAATGCAAAAAATGTTGTACGAAAGCCTTAGAATATTATCACCAGTAATTACTTTGTCATAATCGTAATGCAAAATTGAGCCAATTGACCAAAGCAACATTAGGGTCTAACAACATACATTGTACAAAACAGACCCTCCTTAACGTTTCGTGGCGGTACATTGTCAAATTGGAAACATCCAAACATGCCCACGGTTTGCCGTCTGCCCACTAATCTAGATTGTTGACCTGCATCGCGCCCAGTGAGCGCCGCAACAGGTGGCAATTAATGGATCGCCCATTAGTCCGTTCACACTTCCTTCCGCCCTGAACGATATGATTGCGTTACCTTGGTAAGCTATGGTGCTTCCTTCGCTCCCGGCTGGATGCTGGATGCTGGATGCTTCCCGATCGATCAACGACTTTAATAGTCCACGCGTCACCGCACAGCCCTAAAGCGGCCCACTTACGGCACCGGTCGGGGTAATCAATCAAAATTCTTCAGCGAAACAAAAAAAAAATGGACTAAAACCAACTCTCCCGAACAATAATGTACCAGTGGCGTTTAACGCACAGTTTTTCCTTTTGTTGGTTAATTTCTCTCCCGGAGCTCCGTCGAATTGGGTGCATTTTCCACTGGGAAGAGTTTTCTTTTTTTTTTGTTTTTCTTTTCGTGGTTGCTCCGATGGGTGGTAAACACAAAAAAGTACAAACGCACACGCACTGCACTGTACGCGATGGTGTGACCCAGTTGTGGTAGCGTTTTTTTTCTTTATTTTCGGTGTAAAACAATGCTGCCGGTGCTGTATGCGTAAGGTTGGAAATAATCAAATTTAATCACGCCAAGGAACCGCATGTACTTGAAGCAGGGAGCATACAACATGCGCTCGATTCGGACTCGCAGAAGGTTTGCAGCTTTCACAAAAAGGTTGCATTGGAAAATTCGGTACAAAGATGCCGTGCATAATTTTTGGGATGTACATTTGGGGGTAACTTTCATCCCAACATTTAACCTTGATCGCCACATTTGGGAGGGCTTTAGCGCGGGTAGGGTGCGAATTGGGGTTCTATTTATTTGTGGAAACAGTCTTTAGCCATCCAATTTATCTCAACTGGTTAGGTAACGATTTGAAGAAGTACAGAGTAATGCTTATGGTTATGCAAATCGGACCCTATCGTTGAAACAATGCGTACAATGGTGCTTACATAAAGCAAGCTCTTCGTTTAGCAAATATGTAAATTTGTCCACTGTTACACTGTGCTTCACTAAATGGGCAAAAACCGGCATGCTGAGATCAAAAAGCAAAACAACTGTATAGAGAGATCGTACAGTGGTCGTATCAAGAAAGAATAACACTTTCCAGCCCATTTTTCTCTACGAGATCGTGCGTAGTGTCTGAAAGCCACGGTGTGTACACTTCGAATTAAGATTAAATGCCAAAAAAACCGCTAGCCACACAAATGAAAAAGAGCACGGAAAAGAAATCTATAAAAGAAGCATAATCTAACACAGGAATTAGCAGAAAATGAATGAAACCCTCTAGAAGGGAGGGTGTTATTTTTTCGGGAAGACCAAGCGTGCAGAAGATATTATTGCCGTGCTCACTACGCTCTATTAATAAACCTCCCTCACCGCGATGGCGTTCTTTCCCTTCCAGCCTAAACGATGGATTACAGCAACAGAACAGCAGTTTGAACAAAACGATAGCAAACGAGCGGAATTGGGATGTTATTCCCGCGTTCCCGAGTTTTCGGTCAGTAGCTTAGACCCACTCAAGTTCACCGAGACTCTCCCTCCATGCAGTCTCCAGCGAGGGTGGGCATCGAGAGGAAGGAAAGAAAAATATTTACCCAACCCAAACCGGGCAAAGCGATGGTGGAAGAAAATAAAGCGAACCCCCCCCCCCCCCCATGTACCGACGGGAAAGCCACCAGAAGAAACAATACAGCGACGCAACACACAGCTGACTAAACTTTCCGTCAGACAAATAACTCAAAAATAAAACGCAACCCCATTTGCCAAAAGAAAACCTCCGGTAGATGATCGAGTTCTCGCAAGGCGCTCGTTACCAACCCCCGGGCACGGTACTTTTCACCCGCAAGGGACACTTTTTTCAAATCGGTCTGGAAAACAGGGAAAGTGGAAGTTTTCCTTCACCCCAAGCGGTGGATGGCGGGGGAGGGGGGGGGAAGGTCATTGTTTGTTTGACGCCGCGCTGCCATGGCCAGGGAGTAAAAAGGAAAACAACCGTTCCCCCCGTTTGGAGTTCGTTGCGAGTGGGTGCCGCCGCTGCATGCGCATAATTGAAGTTGCGTGCGTGGGTTAACGAGACGGAGGCCGTGAGTGTCAAAATATTGTTGATTAGGTTTCTCTTTCACATCCCGGCCCGGTTTCCCGACTGTTACGGTGTCAATTGTGTGGTTTACACTCGACTCGTTGTAAATTTTAATCATGCGGTGCTAATGAAGTACGCTGGGAATGGGAAATAGGGACGGGATGAGCTTGGTGAGGTAGTGACGGATGTTACGCTTCTTCGCTTTTGGTTAAATAAACAAAAAGGGTAAGTGATCTTGGAAAATTAGTCTCAGTGGGAAGCCACACACTGGGAGAGTTGAGATGCTATTTTGTATACATGAGTAAATTATTCTTCAGACACCATAAACCTGAGGAGGTTTGGGGCTTCCATTTGTAGCTTTGCTTGAGCTAATGGACTTATTGTTGGAAAATCCAAAGTCATGTGTATGTATGAAGATTCATAGTCAAATATAATCTCCTAATCTCCAAGAAATATCGTTAAGTATATCAGTTCAGTTCAGTATTGCTATCAGATCACTAAAATAGAAAAGGATTTTATAGTCGATCCTGAGAGTGAGAGATCGTCCCGGAACGGATTTAGTCTTGTGAAAGGCGACTCCGAGTATTCCAGGATTTGACTATGCTATTCTAACTCATGCGGTCAATTGCCACATCGCAGTATCTTTTGTCAAGAAGTTATCGAGTTCTTTAGGGTTTCTGTATTCTTAAGGTGATTCAATGTTTCATTTCCTTGGTAACGTCGAGGTTGTGAGTCATTTAACGATCTTCACGAATTAAATTAATAGACTTGTTGTCTATATCCATCCTTTTATTTTCTAGTCTACCCATCCCATTTGTTATCGATCATCGATCAAGTACAAACCCATTTGAATCAATATTGAAGATAAATGGAGCAAACAATTCTCTTCCCACTGACCAAATTGGCAATTCGACCAACGACCGAATGTGCATGAACGAAATTGATGTTATTATACACATCTTGGCCCGAAACTGTCGCTCAAGTATGAATTCACTTCCCATGAAACGTCACCAGCATGTTCAATTAAAGGACACTCCCCCGGGGTGGAACGGAGGGGGGTCATTAAAACGCTACCGACCTTCCCATCCATCCTTCCCAGAGCTCACTCGCCCTCCCTCGCTTGCGATTGATGCTGTAGGTACTCTGTCTCAGTTCACTTTGTCTCCGTCTCCGGGCATGATTTACGATTCGGCTGCTGAAGTGGCCACGAATTAAAGGTATCCCGGTTTGTTTTGATGGGCAAACATTAGCGCTTAAGTGGCTCGGGTCACCCGGACGGGTCGTTGGTGTGATGTTTGCTGTGTTTTTTCTTTACCTTTTTAACTATTCGTTTCGTATTGCACGCGGCGTTGGGCGTTGGGAAGCGTCTCCATCGTGCCCGTAATGCTGGACGGCAATGCAAACAGTCCCATTCGCAACGACGCCCGAGGGAATAACAAATATTTTTTCCCCTACACATTTCCTTGTTCTTTTCACCCGGCCAAGAGAATTGGAGTGTTGAGGTTGAAAATTGTTAAGTGCCGGCTTGTCAGCAGCAGTACGACAATATCTGGTACGTGTTTCGGTGACATGTTTAGTGTTTCGGAAAGGCGAAAAACGGTCGAGTAAAACAAATGCCGACCACAACAAAGGGAAGGCAACGCGGATAAAGGGTTTAACCACTGCCAAGGCCTTTCGGTATGTTGACCCATTCGGAATGCACTTGGGATTGCGGGTGGGCGAGCAACATTTCACGCCACGATGACAAGCGAGAACATTAATCGTACGATTAAACACGATGAGCTTAATCGGCCTATGCGGGGATGACCAACGCATTACGTTGGGTGAGTATGTTTGTTTTATTTTCCTGCTGCACAATCCAAGCTTCATTGTACGTTCGAGTCACGGATTAACAAAGAACCTGCAAAGTCAATGAACAGGTTGGATGTTTATGAGGTTGTGATTCCCATCAATTGGGCACAGCGGAGTAATCCGTCTGGAATGCAGTGCACAACAATTCGTGACAAAAGATTAAGCATCTATCACCAATTTCACCGAACCTTCGACGGCCGCGGGTGAATTACAAGCGATCATCGACGAGATGAAACGGGACATCATGCTCGGTCCATAATCGCTGCGAATGTGCCTGCAAGCGAGCAGTTTTGTACCACGCGTTGCATCTTCCGCGTGCCCTGAAAATTATAAGACAATCTTCCTGGCCTTCTCCAATCTGACTGCAATCGAAACGGTACCGTTCGTTTTGTGCTCGTTCGATATCGGTCGAGCTCGATCTATGGTGGCTATTACATTACTTCCTATCTGTTTTCCTCCCGAGCTAGATTGGTTGCTGGTTGAGGCGGATTTGTTAGCTGAGCAGTTTTGTTTTTATGTGTGCAACGCGTATTCTTTACGCCCAGCACCGTATTGCGTAGGCTTAGTCCGATTGTGTTGATCGCTCTTGGAGCAGCTGATTAACTCATTTCATCTGAACGATCGATTTGAATTCGATTACGCGCTTCGGAGGTGAAGCTTTCAAGAATGGTGTTAAGCGGAAAAGCTGTATTTAGTTTAAGTTTTTTGTTAACTACATGCTTTAACTGTGAATACAAATTATATACCATTAACGTAGCACACCGCAGTAATGTGTAACAAAACTACGTATTATTAAGTATTATTAATATTTAGTCCGCATGTTCCTGAAATTCTAACGTTTAAGTTTATGTTTCAGTAAGCTTTATTGCATAGTCTCAAGGTTTAAGGTTTCTGAAATATAACAGTTGCTGAAAAAGCATGCAAACAGTGGAGGATCAATCCCCTTGGAGGCCCAGGGCGGAATTTTTCAAGGGGGGCCCATAATTTTGCTACGGCATTATCGGTGTTTGGGAGATGTACTTCAAACATGATGTAACAACACCAGCAAAGTCTCGGAAAGAAAGCTCCCTTGCGTACATCTCAGAGTTCTGTTGCGTAGCCCTGTAAACGGGCCTAGTAAGCTAGTCTCTATATATAAACGTTTGTATGCGCTAAGGAGAACCATAACGCCACTACTTGGATCGCCATTAGCTGGTACGAAATTCCATACAAAACCAGCTGTTTTCAGATTGCCGATACCAGGAGAGCATCCACAGAAGAGGTAGCACCTAGTACAGCAATTTTGCTCGAAAACCGCCGAAAGGTATGCAATGTTTAAACACTAACTTTCCCGTCGGTGGAGAAAAATTTCTTCGAAAACTACCAGTTTCTGAATGTATAGTACCAGGAGAGCATCCACGGAAGAGGTAGCTCCTGGTACTGCGCCGTAAGGTATGCAATGTTTATACACTAACCTTGCAACCAACTTGCAATGCAAGTTTGGTGCAAGCAAGAAACTTGCAGCAAGATGGCGCGCAAGATGGCGCCCAACTTCGTACTTGCATGCAACAAACTTGCATGCAACAAACTTGCATGCAAGCTTGCATGCAAACTTGTATGCAAGTTCTTGCATGCAAGTTCTTGCATGCAAGTTCTTGCATGCAAACTTGCATACAAACTTGCATGCAAACTTGCATGCAAGTTTGCATGCAAGAATTTGCTTGCAAGAACTTGCATGCAAGTTTGCATGCAAGCTTGCATGCAAGTTTGTTGCATGCAAGTACGAAGTTGGGCGCCATCTTGCTGCAAGTTTCTTGCTTGCACCAAACTTGCATTGCAAGTTGGTTGCAAGGTTAGTGTATAAACATTGCATACCTGACGGCGCATACCTAGTGTATAAACATTGCATACCTTACGGCGTAGTACCAGGTGCTACCTCTTCCCTGGATGCTCTCCTGGTACTTTAAATTCGGAAACTGGTAGTTTTCGAAGAAATTTTTCTCCACCGACGGGAAAGTTAGTGTTTAAAAATTGCATACTTTTCGGCAGTTTTCGACCAAAATTGCTGTACTAGGTGCTACCTCTTCCGTGGATGCTCTCCTGGTATTATACATTCAAAAACTGGTAGTTTTCGAAGAAATTTTTCTCGACCAACGGGAAAATTAGTGTCCTGGTACTGGTGCAATTTCGTTTATACTTTAAAGTCACAAAGTCGATATTCTTCTCTGCATTTAATTTATCACAAAGAAACAAATGTTTTATATAACCAAGGAAAATATTTTTGATCAATTTTAACCTTGTAAATTAATTTTTTTTTGCTCTAAATTAACTTTGTTGTAAAATTTTCAAAAATCGCACAATCGGCACAAATTTTTTGGGGCCCCCAACACGGCGAGGCCCTAGGCGACCGCCTACTTCGCCTACCGTTTGATCCGCCGCTGCATGCAAAATCGTATACGTTTAAAGATCGAACTCATAATTCAAATGACGTTTTGCAAATCGTTATCCAGCGAATTTCGGAGTCTTATACACCGACTGAATTATCTTTGATATGAGATTTTCGTTTTATTTGTAATTAATTATTAAAACATTTAATAAACGTCACAATTAATCGGAAGTTCGATAATGTAAATGACGACCCGGTGGAGCTTTGGCGGACCGTTTCCCAGTGGTAAATACTGAAGATATGGCTGAGTCTTAAAAAACATTAAATCTAATTTGGCAAGAATATTTATATTTCCATATTTCCATTTTCTCCTTCATTATTTCCATTTTCTGAGTGTGTATTTCAAAGAAAAATATTTATTTGCATTAAATATTTACGTTTAATATATGTCTTCGATTTATTTTACTTAAATGTAAAATAATTGTTGGTTTTATATTTAATAATGCCACACTCTGTTGCGAGCACTTTAATTGGAAGGATAGCTTTAACTGATTGTGTATTTTATCCGGCTACATAACGGAAGGAAGAGTTTATAAAACCACACTCTAGACAATCTCCTCCTTGCACGCGATGAAGGGAAGCCAACTATTACTTAATTTTTCCACACATGACTGGGCCACACCACGTATGACGTAAATGCATCGATCGATCAAATCATCCTCACGATCATCCTAAAAACTCGCGTTAGACAATAACTTTATCCTCCTCCTCCTCACCACCCGGCTATCGTGCGTTCCTTTCGCCCTCAAGCTTACCGGTCGGAAAATTCCTCCCGCGGCGATTTTAGTTTCGTTTCGATCCGACCGTGTTAAGCTTATTTTTCCATGCGCGATCATATACACCCGACCCACTACACCGTTTGCGATGCCATAACAATAACACCACCCGAATGCACCGGCGAAAGAGGAAAAGCAAAACAGCGTTATATTTATTCGATCAATGGTCCATCGCTGCTCTGGGTGGGTGGGCGGGAAAAACAAACCTCACGGGGTCCACCCCTTGCGCACGTAGTCGGCCAAGTGTGAAATCATAATTTCGTGTTTGTTTGCCCATTCCTTTCCATCGAACGGCCGGCCGCGGCTAAAACACAACCCACAACAGGGGTCTCTTAGTGTGACGTGATGCGTTTTGCTTGGGCTTCGATTTGTTTCGTTTTGTTTTATCTTTTGTTTTTCCTTGGTCCAGCATTATCCTCCGCAGCGGTAACGAGTGAAGGTTTTGTTTTCGGAGCATTTCTGTTCTCTCTGTTTATTTGTTTTTATTTATTGTTTTCCATAATTTTTCCTCTCCTTTGGTCCACTCGGTACGTGCCGAAAATCGCATTAAACATACGACAGCGCGTGCCCTTTTCACGCGGGTGGGCATTGTTTACCCACATCCCACTAATATGCACCAAAATCGCATCGCATCTTCGGCTGCGAATTCAACCAGTGGGTTAAGTCAATAGTAGGTGTTGCACAAGGGTTTGGGCTTTTGCTTTCCGTTTTGTAGTGGCGCTGCTCTTTGAAATCGATTACCAGATATGTCGGTAGAAAGGAAAGAAGAAAAAAAAAGCACACGAAAGAAAGGTAAATGACGTTAATGTGTGACCACCTCGGATTGGGTGGGAATGGTACACATCATCTCACGGCTGCACGGCGTAGTACAACGCACGTGCCGCACGGTTGCATCAGAGGATCAATAGCTGAACGGACAAAATCGTCCAATCGAAAGTTTTTTGATGAACGAAAACACACGCAAACATGCGTGTTAAAATTAGGCAAATTCGTGGCAGTTTTCCATGGATGTCTGTCAAATTGCAGGTAGGAAGCAGATCGGAAATGGATCTGCCCAATTCAATCATTGGTAATATGGAAAATGTCGGTATATCATTAATCCGTCCTTATGTAATGTGGCCTACTATACCTTATTATTATTTTTTTTTATTACGAACTGGAGGTATAAGCTATCGTTAAATGTTTATGGAATAATTTAAACATTCGTAACACTAAACATTATCAAATTAAACAAGGAAGTGGAACATGTTGTTCTTATGACGGGAATTATTTTGAAGTTTCATTTGATATCAAAGGATATCGTTCCAACATTCCAAATTATTTCCAACGAAACTGAAAACCCATTGCTTCTGCGTCACAAAGTGCAGGAGCATAAACGAAGATACGTCTGAAAATTGGTGTCTGTCACGCAACATCACAAGGTTTTATGAAGTCCCATCATTGCCTCTTCCAGCCAGACAGAAAATCTGGCTTGGACGGAAGTGATGCCGGAAGGGACTACTGCAGGCTCTCAGTAAAACGCTAGGGACCACCCACCATTAGTCTACACGTCTGCTCAATTGTCAGAGGAAATCAATGTAAATTGTCCTCTTTCCCTGAATGTCTACAAATGCACAAAATTGCGCTTTTGTTGCCAGTGGAGCAATAGTACTGTGTTGCTTTCTTTCTTACCTATATGGGTCTTTTACGGTTTTTCAGAACGCGTCTAAAGCGGTCTTCTAATAGTTTGGGGGGAGGAATAAAGGATGTAAAGATAAGATAAAATTGAATGCTTCTGAATGCCCTTCTGAAAAACCCTGTACGGGTTGGAATTATTAGCTTACAGGGATGAAATAAAATGCTTATCCATCTCCCTGTGCACACCGCAAATCGTTAGGTCTTTGGGGGGCTATGAGCGCTTTGCTACCTTCTCGTGACGGTGGTGCTTAATGTTCTCCCATCAGCTTTGAGTGTTCGAGAAACCGTCAGCTCTGAAATTGTTTACACGACGAAACACACCATTATACACAGCATCATCATCATCATCATCGGTAGTCATGGTTTCGGGGATTTTAGTGTTTGATGAGAATAAAAATAAACATTACCACCCTGTACTAGGGGGGGTGCACGGATTTTCTTTCCCAACCACCAACCCCAAAGACGCGAAGATCAGTGACGCTTTAAGTGATGATTATTTGCAAACAAATGCAACTAGAGCAAGATTGCTGACATGCGCCTAGGTGGTTTGACGATGGCAGCACATTACGTGAGCTCTCTCAGAGCGCTTGTCAGCTGAACTTGACATTGACGACGCACTGTGAATGATCGTGTAGGGTTGATCATTTTCAGTAAATTCAAAAGTTTTACCTAGAACTTATTTAGTCCATCAAGTGTAACACGTGTTTTACAACCATCAGAGAGTCTAACGTGCAGGATGAGTGGAGGTGATCTTCATTTCCATCATCTTCCTTTCGAGGTAAGCAATACCAAAAATCACCCTGAGCAAAAGATGACAGCACTTTGTTATTGTTTCGCTAGTTGGTGTGTGAAATCTTGGACTACTTGCCACTACCGGATATTAAAAATGCCTCCATCGTTTGTCGCCGTTGGAATGCAATCATCTTCTCGGAGGTGTACATCCATCGGTTCCGGTTGCAGGTGAACCTCGACCACTCGTTGCCGGTGTTGAAGCAGATGGCACAGCTGCTAGAAGCGAGTGATCGCGAGTACTACAGTGTGGTGCTGAGGGCTAACCTCGGCAGTCCACTGACGGAAGCACGGTTGCGCATAGTGAAGCTGATGATACGCCTGCTGGCCTATCGCTCCGAGTCGCTGTACTTCAACATGGCCGACTTTAGGATTGAATCGTGCGTCTCCGAACGGTTGCTGCGTGGCCGCAAGCTGCAGGTGATCGACACCCGCGCCAAGTACATACCACTCGGGATGGGTTTGAAGGAATCGATGCTGGCCGCAATTTGTGAGTATGCCGTCGATCTGGTTGACCTAGTAATTGCCGAGATGAACATTAACAACCCGAAAGCCCTCGTACCGCTGTCCTCGCTGACGCAGCTGAAGCTGTTGCTGATTAGCGACTACTACCCGTACGTAAAGCCACCGGAACCACCGATCCATCTGCCCAACCTGGAGAATCTGTCGCTGATCAAGGTGACGGACGAATCGTGCCACTACTTTCGGGTGGATAATTTGAAGCGTTTCTTCATCCACTCGACCGGCACGGATGCACCGCGCACGATGGACTTTATCACGCAAAACATTACCGGCGTGAGCAGATTGTGTCTGCACTTTACCGCTCGGTCGATACAGGCCGATGTGATCTTTGGGTGGCTTGATCGATTCCCAGGCCTGCTTGCGCTGGAACTCGCCGGCGTAGCGCTGCCCGCCGATGTGCTGAAGCATCTCAGCCCAGCCAATCGGTTGCAGAAGCTTATCTTCGTGTCCTGTCATATGGAATCGATACGGCTGGATGGGTTGAGTGAGAAGCTAACCCACCTACGGCTACTCTGCTTCGATGGATGCTCACTGTTCCACAAGCAGTCCGGCTTTCATCCCGTCCATTACGACGACATTGAGGAACTCCGACAGATACTTCCGCGCTGTACGGTGATGTTGGATTACGACTGATAGGGGAAGAATGCTACACCTTCCTGCTAGCACCTCTTCGGATGGTGCTTTCGAGTAGAATAAACACATCATACGTCAAAAATTGTTCGGAGTTCACATTGTTCATTGTACCAAGGGAAAGTTGAGTAGCGTCATGTAAGAATGTCTTCCCAACCATCATGCAAGACGTCTCGCCACAACAAAAAAAACCCTCCGGAGCAGCAGCAAAAGTTGCAAAACACACATAAAGAGAGTAATCTCCTGGAACACTTCCTTGTGGTGCGATACTACACACAGCCATGCCTTGCCACCGTAATCGTGTTACGGAATTTAAAATGCAAGACCCTCCCATACCGGCCGCTCCCGTGCCGTTCCCGTACGCCTCCAAAACGCAACCACATTCATCCGACGGAGATGAACGCTAAAGTGGACCACAAAGCGACATCATCCATGCATCGCATCCCGTTTTGCACTTGACGGCCACAGCATAAAAGCTTGCCATGCTCGGGTGATATGTCTCGGGCTTTTATGGATCGGGCACTCCTCGATACAAGGGCACTTCGTCCCGCTGTGCCATTCCGTATGCGATGCACTTTTTGCTGCGTGATCCTTGGCCCGGTGGTCCCGGGGTGTGCAGTGAATCTATGCATGCGTTATGCTGCACACCGAATACAGAACCCGCTCCATGGCAATCAGTGGTGGATAACAGGCGGCGAATGGGGCAACTAGCTAAGGTATGCTCATGTTGCCGTGGTACGGGTATGGAAGTTGATTCTAGCGTTTGCTTTCTTCGTTTGCCGGTAAGAAAGAATTCGATGCACCAGCTCGTCGAAATTTCCATCTGCTGCTGCACGGTTTTATCTCGCCGCTCAATTTGCACCCAGAACGTCGGATGATGGAGAGTGTCAATTTTTGGGAGGAATTGTTTCTTTGTGCTCAAATGTATGTATTTTGTTGTGTTTTTTTGTATGTTTTTGCAGCAACTCTCTTCGGACAGAAGAAATTCAATGCTGCAAGATAAAACTGCATGCGCTTTATTCAACGGCGCTCGGCTTTCGATTTCCGTTTCTTTATGGAAATGAAAGTAGTGTGGTGTGGTACGTTCAAGAAAGGATTATGTTTGGAGCTTAAAGATGCGAGAAAATAAAACATACATTGCTACACTAATGATGATGCACGTTATCAAACCACAATAGAAAAAATGCGCATGGATACGTTTCCATTCGATATCATTGAAGTTGATGACAACTGCTTCTCGAAGACGATGCTGCTTAGAGCAGATATGACGGCGTGTGGTTACGTTTGTTCTGCATCTATCTATCAAGCATTGTTGCACAAAGTTGTCCTTTTTCACCATGCATCAGTGTTACGAGAGCGTCAGTAGCAGTGACAAAAGCATTGCTCTACCCCATTAGTGTGCGAACAGATGGAAAAGCGTTTTGCTGTTTTTGCTGCTTTCTGCCCTTCGGCACGGGAGTTTCCAAGCGCAATCTTTAACGTCATTCCGGTGCGAAATTATATTCTTCCCTGTTGGTTTTTTTTTTTGCTTCATTTTCCGCACTTTAATTACAATGGCGTTACGGACTTTTTGCTCTCACCGAGTGGTTGTGCGATGGAGGACCGAAAGGATGTGCAAGAATAATCGTAAATGAGCGCAACTTTGCATCCTTGATGATGTTGTGTGTTGAAGGAAGCTGTAGTAAAAAAATCGCACACAACATCCCCGAGTGCGATAACGAGAACAGTGAGAGATAGCACTATAGCCAACACTCCCACACATTCCCGAGGTGTGGATTTTGGATTTGAAGGGCCGCACAGAGAGACGACCGGTGAGCGATGGGTTTCATTTGCGCGTCCAATATGTAGGTCACCAGGGAACGAGGAAATAAATCGGAAAGGAATTAATGAGAGAGAGAGAGAGAGAGAAGGAACCAACAACAAAAACCAGGCCCACGTTAACGGGTCTGGGCCGGGGGAAAGGGATTGGTCCCCGCAACCGGTGAAGCTCCCCGTTTCCCCTGGTGGAAAACCCTTGAACTGTATGGAAAAACCGGTCAGAGTCCCGGTCCCAACCATGGCAGACGAATGGGACGGTAGACTGGCGGCAGAAACTCGGCACTCCGGCATTTACCTAGCATCGCCTGTTGATCGGCACTGTTGTATGCCACAAACGGGCGTCTAGGGTGGATGGGACTAGGGAGCTAACCTCGCGAGTCCCTCTGCCCTAAAGCCGCTAACCTATCCAGCTAATTCGTTCCGATGATGGAAAGAAATCGTTACCGAACGCGGATGAAATGTTACTGTGCATATTTTTTTCCATCCATTCATCCCCCTCTCACCCCTCTACCTGCAGGCCCTTGCACCTCCCACGTCACCCACGCTCGTGTGTGCTTACTTAATCAAGAATGTTTGCTCGCCTAGTACACCGCCACCGCCGAGAATGGGGAGAAGGAAAAATTCATTCATCACGGCCGTACATCATGGATAATCGTTCCGATGATGCTTACCGTTTCGGTCGGAAATTCGCCGAACTAATGGAGTTCCGGAAGGAACGAAAGTTGCGAAACCATCAGCTATTGACGAGCCGAAACGAGAGATATATTGGTAAGATCACCCTGGGAGGCTGGCAGCATTCCGCAGCACGCTGCAAACAAGTGTGAAGTTAAGTCAAACACTCACATCACCGCTTCAGCGAAAGATCTCCGATGGGTGCTTTTTGCAGTACTTTGCGTTGCTTTTGCTTTGTTTTTGTATCTCTAATGCTCATTCAACGCAATGTTTCCGTTTTTTTTCACATTTTATGTTATTACCTTTCTTGCCGTCCGCCTGGTAGGTAATACAGTCGAGAGTTTGTTACAAATTTCGTTATGTACATAAATTTAACCTAGTTCTTCTACGGGCGGTAAGGCGGTTCGCTCATTGCATTCAACGCTGTCAGAATGAGGAAGTGTTTTTAATTTTCTCCATTTTCCCATCGCAAGGGCCTGGTCCCGATTGCGTACAACGCAACGGTAATGAATTTCGCCGGTCCCAGGGCCCAGTGCGGTGTTTTGTTGGCTTCTTGGCTTCAGTCAAAATGACCTTTCGTGCTTACATTTGTCACCAGAAGTGCTGTACCAGTGGGCAGTTGCGGCCACTTGAAAAGACACCGGCACACCGGCACTATGGACGCGTTTTAGGTAGCAAAACGCGTAAATTACTCACACGAAGCAGAGGCCTGTCCAGTCGGCGCTGTTTGGTGGTAGTTCTTTTTTTTTCTGGAGCAAGTGGGCTTAGTTCGCCAGTTTATTACAAGTGAAATGGGTTCAAATTTGCCTGCGGGGCATTGCCTACGTCGGGTATCTGTCGGCTCAGTGAGTGTTTGCGGTTGAGCAGGTTACTGCCACAGTTGGGACAGACCGACTAATTAGAAGAATGTCCGTCCGCAAGAAAGTAAAATAAAGGGAAAATAAAGCGCTGGAATTATGAGATGATTTGCTGGGAGCTACTTTTGCAGCATTGCTTTATATTGTACTCTGTTATGCAAATATGGCGGTGTTTCTGCTTGAATCTGGTTGAAAAACTGAATACATTTTACTATTTTCATACCAAATAAGAACGTTAGACGAAAAATGTCTCAGAATTATGTTGAACAAAGTTCCAATTAATTAATTAAGTTTTTGATTGTTTTTAATGCACAAAGTACACCTCCTCATAAACACCAACGCGCCCAGAAGGAAATAAAAGGTTGTGTCTATTTCATGTTTATTACTAGGGTTATTAATTAAACTCCTCTTAAAATAACTTTATTGTCAAACTTCGTCTGATATTAAAAATAAAGCAAAACATCAAACCACACCTACACCGACTTTATGGCGGCAACTTCCCATCACACTGCATCATCTAATTCCACCCAGTTTCCCAGCCTGCATCTAAACACTATCAACAGCAACAAAAAAAAACCGCACGCGATCGTTAACCCACCGAAAGCGATCTCCAACCGAAGTGGGCTTACTTTCCTTCACTAATTAGCAGGCTATGGCTATGGTAAGCGATGGTGCAGCCAGCAGTGTCCCAATGTCTTTTTGGTCGCTTGGCAGCGCCGAACAAACTTCGACGCCATACACACACCAAAAGTGTGGCGCATTAGCGGCACAGACGAATTTTGCGATTTTCGTAGTGCTGTGAGATGAAACTGTTGGTGGGAACAATAGCAACAAAAGGGAGAGTGGATGGAAAACAGTGGTAACAATTGGCAAGTCGGAGGCTCCCGCGCAAAGGGAGAGAACGTAAGAGGACAAAAATGGAAAGTATTTTAATGTCGCCCACCAAAGTTTGTAAGTGCGATTTTTTTTTTCGTTTGGTATGCGCTCGCTCGGACGAATACTATCACATGGTGCCGCGGTTCCATCTCTGCCAGCCTCGTTAGAGACAATCTGCGTGGTTCGCAGATAAGACAAGTCGTGAACTTTGGTGCTTGCCGTGGTGCAAAGAAAACGCACAATGTGAGTGCGAGAAAAGCGACCACTAATGGGCGAAGGCGAAGGTAATAATCGTAGCAGCAGACAATCGTTTGCCGGTGGATGGGTATGCAGACGTGCGGATGAGGTTTTCATTAACCCTCCACCCTTCAGTTGCAGTGTTGTGCAGTTGTGACAAATTTCCATGCCCTTCACATACGAGCAATGTCTCTCGCACGAGACGTACGCCGGGAGCACATCGGTACGTATGTGGCACGGAGAAATTTCGCTCCATTTCCACCGGCGATGAGGGCACTTTCAGGGTCGAATGTTGCACTTTGCAATTTTTTTTCTCCACACACAACCTACGAACATACCGAACCGCTAGAAAACACCCAACGGTGCGAAGATAGAACGAGCGTGCCCCCTCTGTGCAGATTTAAGTCGTCACAGACAAAAGGGAAAATCCATAGCGCATCTTGTGAGAATGGAAAGCACCCAAGAAGCAGCATAATGGATGGGAAGGATGGGAGCAACAAACACAATACGGTTCATATCTGTAATTATGAACACCTGTCTACGGCTCACGGTTCACACCTCCACCCGATACCTTCGTTCTGTTTCGATCTTTTCTGCCCACTATCGCGCGCTGCCTCACCACAGACTACCGACTATTGCGCTGTTCTCCTGGCTCGTTCGTACAGCGATGGCCAAATCGACCAAACCCGGAATGCTGAAATCAATCATCGCAATCTTAACTTTCTCCAGCTTCCGTGCACACCCGTCGGCCAGAAGCTTTACTGCCGCACGGATGGTACTTATTTTTATCCATTTTTCATCACACCAGCTGCACGGAACGGGACATCGTTGAGATGCAGAAATGTGCCTACTTGCGTGCGATTTTTGGTGCTTGCTTTGAATACACATATGAGCAGCGAACCCGTGGCAACAGCACGTGGAGGGTGCTAAGTCTTGAAGTACGCTCTGGTACAGAATGGTGTACGGCCATCAACGCGCTAGCGACTGCTGCACTGTGTTCTTAATAGCAGAGCATCGTTCTAGCGCGGGACGTGTTGATTGTTTTATGAACTCGCGAGCCCAAGCACATGGTTAGGATCTTGTGCGAGTGCGTCAGCTGACGTGGAAAGGAGATTTTAAATTAACTACTGCATCAGAAGTATCAGGAAGTGAAAATTGGGATTGTTTATGGGTTTGCAATAAACGGAACGCCGATTGGTGAAATTTTTCACACAGTAACGAATGTCCAACTCATAGATTTCTAAATATAAATGCCAGGCTCAACATCAATTTTTTATCTTTTACTTTATCGTGAACAGTAGTATGACCATATATTGAATAGGATGTTTTAATTTCAGAACATTTCCATTACTTCCTTCCGATAGCATTAGTCAAAATGTTATGTTTAAAAAATTCTTCTCAGTCCAGTACAGCAATCTTTTAAGATTTATTGGTAAAATCGAAGGAAGTTCATAATTTTAGAGAAATCTTCAATCATCGAAGACGATTCGTGAAGCTTCGAAGATTCATCCTTAAGGAATCTTCAAGGATGTAACTAACGGGAAACGATTCATGATTCGAATGACTGTTTATAAATAATTCAATCAAATTACTTGAAATTGTACAAATTGAAAAGAAAAACATTATTAAACACTGCTTTTAGCTTCGATTGTACATCGATTTTCCTTCCATCCCCGTTCATCCATTAACTTCCAACAAATAATTCTACTTAAAACTGAAGTGTTAACTACATTTACAGTGAATTGAAACGATTTATTCATCACTCCTGCATCTGTTTCTGCCCGCCAACTGCTGTTTCACCAGTTACGGTCGAATGGAAAAGGGAAACCTAAAGCATCTCTAGCAGTGTAACGTTCGTTAGCACTTCTGTCCCGATCGATCGGCAACACGACTGAAAACAAAATCTCAGCACCGGATTCGATCGAAAGTAAACTTCATGATTTGCTGTAATTGAATTCGAAGGTGAACATTGTAATTCACGGCATATCTCATCGCGTCCACCTTGACTCTCTTTCTCGTAAACCAGCGTTCGTAGGTCCATGAATAAGTCTAGAGTCTTCGCCGGAAGGAAGGAACTTCAAAACACCGGTGCCAACGTTGTGGTGCCGATGCCGTTACAATTGCCACGCCGGGTTCTGAAAGATGGCAGATGGAAAGTGTAAGCACACCGCTGGCCACACCGGGAGAAAGTAATTAATTTATCATCCGATAGCTGTTTCCCGCCCGACGGTTAAAAGAAGAACTGCTCCAGCAATGAGCAACACAGAACGGTGCGTGAAGCCTTTAATATGACCCCGCACCCGATACAATCGATTTGCGTAGCATATGATCCCATTTAGGTAATTGGACGCGCGAAAGATAAGACAAACAACCGTGCGGTGCAAACAACAAACAGTTGATACAATTCGAATAGTATTGTGGAAAGTTTGAGTAATGAAGATGATGATGATTGTGCCGAGAGAAGGAAAACGCGTACGATCCGCGTAGAATGGTTCAGAATGCCGGTTTAAAACGGTGCACCCACAAAATGGTCGGAATGGTTCGTTGAACTTCCGTATTTTCCTTTTCCCCGGACGCTTTCAACCGGAGGCAGGCTTCATGCAAGGCTGTCGGGCGCTATTTTCCACCAAGGATGATAATAGTTATCCCACCCAGCGCGCAGCAATTTGAAGCAAGGAAACGATATTATCCTGTGTCTAACTGCTCCACGCGATGCGCACTTATGCCAACGACTTGCCCTCTTTGACCTTACACTCCTGAGTTAGGGCAGCAGCAGACAATCCACCAATAATAATAAAAAACCGGAAAGGACAACACGTTCCGCATTTTATTTTGATTACATTTCGTGTCGGGAAGGAAAACTTTGCACTCATTTATATATCGCCCCAGGGCACCCGCCGGAGTAGAATTTCCCACTTGGTAGAATGTCTTCATTGTGCCAGGAGGTGCGGTCGGAAAATTCAGTTTTTGAATGGTACGCTTTGTATTGTTTTTTTTTTTTGGCGAAGGGTAGTATACGCAAGCACACGGTACAAGGAAAAGGTGGAGTCAGTAACTACGCGCTCGCAGTGATACGCCAACTAGGGCTGGGCAAGATCATTTGCACCACCAACCAAAAGGGGACAGCGGAATTTAGTGCCGCCGAAGGCACGGGGGTTGGAAAACATAGAAAGGAAAAACAAATGGCATCACTACGTCGTCACCGTACCGTACTTCCTTTGGTACGCCCTTCGCGTGCGCACAATTAATTACGCACAATTTATTGCGCGTTCTTTTGCAACACTGACAACGTCACCGTCACAGGACGCATTTGCCAGCGATACCGTGCGGCCAATGCTCAACTGCATTGGTATCATTACCGGAGGGCCGCCTTGGAACGGTTCGGAACCGACACCCCGAAATGGGTCGCCGTGCCAGCCGGTTTCGGTGTCTTGCTCCAGCATCATCCAGCCCGAAAGGTGGGCCGGAAAGGAAAATGAAAGATAAAAACAATTTAGGAGAAAACATAACAGTACCGGAATGGGGCAGTTGCGTCTTGATTCCGGTCAGGGAAGCAGGAAACGTAGCCCGTTGCCCCTTTGGGCGAAGCTACCCGAGTTTTTGTTAGCAATCCCTAGCCTAGACCGCACCAGCCTGCCTGCGTGACGGGCACTGGATGAAAGGAAAAATGTGACACACTTACGACTGCCCGCGACCGACCTACGACGGTCCTGCGGGATCTCAACGGCGAGAACAGGTTTTGTTTTGCAAACGCTTGCGAAGTCTGTCCCCGATACCGTGGTACTAACCTTGATTCGGCTTGGTCACGCCAGCTAGCAGCAGCAGCAGAAAGACGGTGATCCTGCTGATGAACTTCATGTTGCGGTGAATTTGTTGCCTGCTCACGAAACTCCTTCTCGAATTTGGTCGTTATGTATTTATTGAACAATTTTTACTCTTCGCGTTGTTTTCCCCTATTTTTGGTATCGTTTGCTGTGCCAGTGAACAAGTTAAAACTACACGCATCTAGGCACTACTCTCAACTCCCCTCTCGGGACGGGACACTAATATTGCACTTGGTGTTGCGGTTAAGCCCAACTTTCAACTGGTAATTTCTCCATTTCATTTGCCAACTTCCCGGTTTTGGCGATCGCTTGCGAGTTGTTGCACCTTCGTCACTGCCATATTCGCGCACATTTCCCTGCCAAACAACACTAATTTTACACTTATCTCATCATCGCGTACGGCCACAGATCAAGATCTTCCCGCTTCTCGAGGAGCACGCCGGACACGGGTACCAAACAAGCAACAACGAGCCACACGGTGTTATCTTTGGGCAGCCGGACACCGGTCGATTTCACACTTTGCCTGGTGGTGAAGTTAATACCACACTTTACGCTCAAAACCACACCGGGATATTCCACTTTTCCCTCTTCAACCAATCTGATCTGATGCGATCGCGTAATCTGCACCACTTCTTGATTGCTCAATCGACAGCAGAAACGCTGGCGAGCGCAACAAAGAGCAACAATGATCGTTTCGAGGGCTCTTGTGCGAGGGCAACCACGTACCGCAGCCGGAACCAGCCGGAGAAAAAGGGTGGAATGAATGGTCACAGGTAAATCACACACCACCCTACCACGCACACTTTTTGTTCCGCTGCGAATAGGAAGTTGTCGGCGCGTCCGATCGGTGCGATCGTCTAACCGCGAATGCATTGGCCGCCCACCGGGCAGAGCCAACTTTGCCAACTTTGCGGTTGGATCAACTTCCGCGAGCTGGATCGAGATGCTGCGAGAGTCTGCACAGGGAAAAAGCCTTCGCTTTAAAGAGCCTTCGCACGAAAGTCACTTCACGCAATGAAGAGAAAGGTGCCGAGAGCGAGAGCGAGAGAGAGAGAGAGCAACACTGCTGGGCGGAGAAATGGCTCGTTGGAATGTTGCTTGCTCAGGTGAGACTTGCTGTGCTTTTGCAGGTTGAGGTTGCAAAGCAGGTGCCACAACATGCTGGGAAACTTGGACCGAAGCAGTAACGTCAGAAAGATGCCCATCTTTCTTACCGTGGTCTGCGATCGAAGTGAGCTAGCTTTTCCAGCCCCAAGGGGGGGGGGGGGAGGTTATCCGTTGCAACAAGAGCTTTCACACAAAGCTCTTTTGAGGTTTTCCGTTTTTGGATGCTTCTTGAACATAAAGCTTTGTGCATCGTTACGATCTGGTGGATATGGAAACTGTGGATACACTTTTATTGGAGCTTGTCTCGCCTGCAAACGCCATCACGCGTTTGTTTAAGGTACGTCGCCGAGGAAGACAGCGGAGACAATCGAGCACGGAGACAAACACAGATAGGTGTGCCGTCATCAATGAGGATGGTGCCCAGATGGAGCCGAAAATGCCGCCTACTGCATATCCTGGCGGGAGATCGCTCATTCTCTGATGTATTGTGCCGCGTGACTGTACCAGCAGTACTGTGTCGACCAGTACAGCAAGGTGGTCGGCCAGCAATGCAGCGTCTTAAATATACATATGCGAGAACGTTAGGCACAGCTTCGCGGGGTTGATAGATCTTGCTGGTGCTGAACAAACCGTAGCAGATCTACAACCACATTTATCCAATTGTCCTATGGAAGTCCCGGTGCAAGAGTCGGTTCCTGTCGCAACACAAACAACGCAAATTTTATACAATAACAATAATTTGTGTTATGCACAGCCGGTTAGATTTGCATAGCTTTTAGCATTTGAAAACTAAAATGCTAGGTCAAGTTTTTATGTTGAAAAACTACATCCATGATCGAACAAACCAGCAAAGTCTCGGAAATAAAGAAGACTTGCATTTACTTCAGTGTTCTGTTGCGTAGCCCTGTAACCGGGCCGTTAAGCAAGTCGATATATAAACGTTTGTATGCGCTAAGGAGAACCATAACGCCCAGCGGCGGATCAAACGGTAGGCGGAGTAGGCGCTCGCCTAGGGCCTCTCCGTGCTGGGGGCCCCAAACAACTTGTGCCGATTGTGCGATTTTTGGAAATTTAGCAGCAGAGTTAATTTATAGCATAAAATCTAATTAAAGAGGTAGAAAATTGGTTATCCTTGGTTAGATAATTTTTTTTTTTATTTCATTAGCTATATTGGCCCGGTTACACGGCTACGCAAGAGAAGTATGCAGTGTATTCAAACTCCTTCTTTATCGGCACGACATCTTCAGGATGTTTAAGCCTACCATTTCTATTTTTTTACTTTATTTACCCGTAGGATAGTCAGTGCTGCGTACGGAGGTTTGGTGGTCCAAATGAAATTTTTCCGTGGTCCTATCTTGTACAGACCGACTGCGCTACCAATACACCATCTGGCCGCCCCGTGAACCCTTATATGCCCGTTTACTTCAACCTATTCATGTATTCTATTTCTTGAACGGGATTTTTTCATCTGTTCGTAAATGATCCTACCGTTAGATGCTAGAATAGAAACCATGCTTATTTTCACTTCCGCAATATTCGCCAGCTATTGCCGTTGCGATTCTCGTGGTGTGGTATTGTTTTCTATCCCCGATTGAACCGTGAAAATGTCCTGCCTGCGTGTTTCTGAACAGTATTGTGGTGGAGTATTGTGTTTAGTATTTCGATTGTCACAATTTCTGCAAGTTTGCAAGCCGGTAATGATGTTATATCCGACACAATCTGTCAGTATACTACGACATAGCTAGCATTGTCATAGAATATGAATAAAATCATATTGCAATCATTAGAACTTTCTTTTCCGTTCGATATTTGATACTTCACGGTTCTTGGAATACCATTTCTGTCTTTCTTGATTATTACTTATTCGAAGCTGGATTGTAGGTTCAGCTTATGTACACCCACTTTCCAAACAATTCATCATATCCCCGTGTAGATTACTGTTCAAACTACATTGTTGTAATCTCGGTAACATTTGCATCGTTGTTAGACTGAAATTGTTTTAAAATTTCCAATTCTAAATCCATACGGTTTAAGATCATCACTGCGAAATCGTTGGTCTTAATTAAAAAAAGAACACGAAAAGAGATACTTGAAGAAATCAAGAATGCATTGATATAAAAACGATATATTTAGTGAAGAACCTAGTCTTGCTAAAACATTGTCGTGCGTGCTGAAAGCGGTCTCGTTTTTTTGCATTAAAAACTCAGTTTGTTTGAGAAAAATTGGTGAGTGCCTTGTGGTGTTGTATTTCTATAATTTGCTACTGACTATCAAATTGTGCGTGAGGAGCACATAGTGTGTTTCATACTGATGTAAATGTGCAAGTGTAAATGTGACGAAATGATCGCAAGTGTCTTCACAATGAGCGCAGAGATCGGCCCGGAAATTCTTGGATTTTTTGACGCACGGACAACCGACCTAAAATTAGAGCATCAAACTTAATACGCGAAAATCGAGCGAACGATCGAAATTCACATTAATATGTGCCACTAGAGTTGACAAAATGCTGACAAATTTGCCCAATGACAGAATCAGCTGGGCAACTGTGAAAACCACTATGCCGTAGCCGCGCACACAATTGTTTTCAGATTTCCGATACCAGGAGAGCATGTTTTTCCAGAGGTGACATCTGCAGCTTGGGACAAATTTGCCCATCACAATTGCTATTGCATACTATCAAACACGTGAGAACGATCACTAATAAGTAATATCAATAAAACGGAAAGCATCCCTCATCTCGCTCAAACTTTCCGTCGGTTGGTACGAAATTCCATACAAAACCAGCTGTTTTCCGATTTCCGATACCAGGAAAGCATCCACGGAAGAGGTAGTACCTTGTACAGCAATTTTGGTCGAAAACCGCCGAAAGGTATGCAATGTTTAAACACTAACTTTCCCGTTGGTCGAGTAAAATTTTGCAGCAATTTTACTCAAAAACCGCCGAAAGTTATGCAATGATTAAACACTAACTTTCCCGTTGGTCGTGAAAAATTTCTTCGAAAACTACCAGTTTTTGAATTTATAATACCAGGAGAGCATCCACGGAAGAGGTAGCTCCTGGTACTGCGCCGGAAGGTATGCAATCAACTTGCAATGCAATGCGCCGTAAGGTATGCAATGTTTATACATTAACTTTTCATGAAAACCAGCTGTTTTAAAATTTCCGATACCAGGAGAGCATGTACTTCAAGAGGTGACATCTTCCTTCCTCCTCCCCCCCTTCCCCCTCACCCAAAATAGCGGTCAAGATGGCGGCCAAGATGGCGGCTAAGATGGCGGCCAAGATGGCGGACAAGATGGCGGACACAAGATGGCGGACAAGATGGCGAACAAGATGGCGGACAAGATGGCGGACACAAGATGGCGGAGAAAATGGCGGACAAGATGGCGGCCAAGATGGCGGCCAAGATGGCGGACACAAGATGGCGGCCAAGATGGCGGCCAAGATGGCGGACAAGATGGCGGCCAAGATGGCGGACACAAGATGGCGGCCAAGATGGCGGCCAAGATGGCGGACAAGATGGCGGCCAAGATGGCGGACAAGATGGCGGACAAGATGTCGGACAAGATGGCGGACACAAGATGGCGGCCAAGATGGCGGACAAGATGGCGGCCAAGATGGCGGACAAGATGGCGGACACAAGATGGCGGCCATGATGGCGGCCAAGATGGCGGACAAGAGGCGGCCAAGATGGCGGCCAAGATGGCGGACAAGATGGCGGCCAAGATGGCGGCCAAGATGGCGGACACAAGATGGCGGCCAATATGGCGGAAAAGATGGCGGACACAAGATGGCGGCCAATATGGCGGACAAGATGGCGGCAAAGATGGCGGACAAGATGGCGGACAAGATGGCGGACAAGATGGCGGCCAAGATGGCGGCCAAGATGGCGGCCCAGATGGCGGACAAGATGGCGGACAAGATGGCGGACACAAGATGGCGGCCAATATG